>NC_139250.1:22805472-23322255 GCF_977018435.1 Lepisma saccharinum | reverse complement strand
AGTAGTACTTGGCAGGTATCCCCTTTTTTTACCAATTGAATATCACTTTTTGACATATTTTGACAATTTTTTGTCGATGTTTTAGCGTTTAGCAATGTTTTTAGTACAATTTTCACTATACTCATTTTTCCCCCACTCGTACTTGGCAGGTATCCTCTTTTTTTATCAATTGAATATCACTTTTTGACATATTTTGACAATTTTTTGTCGATGTTTTAGCGTTTAGCAATGTTTTTAGTACAATTTTCACTATACTCATTTTTCCCCCACTCGTACTTGGTAGGTATATTATGATCTTACGTGATACAACTTAACCTATCCTTTTTTTACGATTATTTAATTTTTTTACGATCCTAAGTGATATAACTTAACCTATCATTTTTTTATTTATGCACTGTTTGAACGTTATTATTTGAGGATCATATTTTGTAGGTATTTTTTTTTTATCAATCCTCGGGCAAGGCATCGTGGAACTCGCAAACAGCCACTCTACAAAAATTCTACTATATGATCTTTCACTGGCTAAGCTAACCTACAAATAGGAATTGGCAGCACTGACTTATAAACCCACTGGGTCTTCTTGGCATGTTTTTTCATGATGTGTTGCCAGGCTATTGGGCATCTTGGCGTATACAATGTATATATTTTGAGAGGGGGGGTTATAGCTTTTTATGCTGTACGAATACTAAAAACTTGACAGTGACAACCAACAGAGTAAATAAACCTACATGCAGAAACTAACAACACTAGTTTCTGACAGTAAATTTGAAATAAAATATTAAACAAAATACATGAGTAAGCACTGTGATTACAAATAATACCAGTGTTATACCCCCCCCCCCCCCAACTCCAACTGGGCAACTGGGGAAAATAATTGTGACAACAATTTGTACCTAATTGTACAATACTTGTACCTAATTGTACAACATATACACAGCACTAAAAAGAGAGCCTTCCCGCAACTTACTTCATGTACAATTTTAATATGATTTTACAACTGTGAAAAGAAAGCATATGTGTTCTGTATGCACACATTCATTCTTAATTTTCGAAGTTGAATTGAAATCACGTGTTTTTACGCTCTCGTAATCTGACCTTGCCCCAGTGATTTTAATTGCTTCCATCTGCTTTTTTTTCTGTGTTATTTTCCGCATGCACGCAACATTCGCTTTCAATAGAATAGGTAGTGTTAGTATGGCAGGCTCTGAGTTACAATTTATTAAATTAAACAATAATTTATGTAAGAATATACTTGTACTTAACGAACACAAAATAATAAAAGCACATGTGAATCTTTGCGTGTGTTCATGTTATATGACGACTGAGTAAAAAAATAATGTTGCACTCCTCGAAAATAAAAGTCTTCCAGGTTCGACAATCAGATGCATGCAAATTTTATGTTTTGCTCTCCAAAATCTTGATTCTTATGTTTGTGCTACTTTGTCATACAGCAGAGGAGAAGAGGGAGAGGGAGGGAGAGGGGGTACTATTAGCGCCATCTATTTAGCAAACAATAGAAATAAAAAGTAGGATCAAACTTTTTCAACACCCAAAAATTTTAAACGTCCTCGCTTAGTAATACGATCAGCAGAAGACGTTTAAAAGAGTACTCTTAGTCGAGAAAGCTAATTGCTAGGGGCCCATATATTGCTAAAATGTTCTTTAATTTACATATTTCTCATACCGCCCATATGTTGTTCTAGTTGACTTCTTCCAAAAAAATGCTAATTAGCGAGAGTTAATTAAGCAAGGCAAGTAAAAGAAGCAATAGGACAATATGTGGTGGCGTGGAAATATGTAAAAATTCGACTCGATTCGAATTAAATTGGAGGATATTTTGCATTTTTTCCTATAATGTACAAAACATTTACCATACATAATTTTTTCTATTTACAACAGTATAAAATAAGAGGAATGTGTGACAATATTCATATTAATTAGGAAGGTATGTTGTATGCTAGGTATAGAGGAAAGATGGAAAAAAGAGAGCTCTACAAAAACTAACGCTCTTAACAATATTGTACGCCCCGTGAAAATTATATATAAATAAGCAATAAGCGTATTATCTGCTTTTTCTAGCATACTGATCTATTGCATGCTAACCAAACCTCTTGGGAGGTGGGGCCACGGGTCCTCCACATGTATGTAGTATGAAATGCGATTTGGGGGAGGCCAAATTTTAAATTTACAGCTTAATTAATCTGCATGCATGCTTAATGTTTGATTTTTTTGTTTCTAGTTCGACATCAGATGCATCCAAATTTTATTTTTTGAAGTACAGTTAATATTACCTAGGTTAATCTGTGACATACAACTAGCGATTGACACGACCACCTGACACACAGACACAGAGAGAGTGAGCAAATTTAAAGTGTGATCTGTTGTGAAAATAACCTGAATTAAAACTAAGCTGCCTCACCTACCTACTATAGCCTTACAGGTGACTCAAAAGCAGAAATTTGTCATAGCGTGACAGGTCGATCTATTGTGAACTAAACTAACCTCCCCCTACTCATACATATATACTATGTCTTACAATAAGTAAGGCTACTATATTACATGTAAGGGCTGACGGTTGCAATACATACAAGATCTATTGCAAATTTTATTAACCTACGACATAAGCCATGGACACACACATACCAAGCCTTCCAGATAGGCTATAAGCAACTCACCTCTTGCAATTGTATAACGGAAAATTAACCTACAGCTAGCAACACTGTTGAGCTGCTTTCGACGAGTAGTGTTGACCAAACTTATTTTTTTGCAAATAGGCTCTACAGCTAGAGGCTTGAAACATATACCCTACCAGAGTATGCCAACTTACATCATGTAAAAATATTACCTAGTGCGGGTTAAGCTGTGACATACAACTAGCGAACGACACGACCACCTGACATACAGACAGAGAGAGTGTGATACAGCTTATACGCAGTTTTTCCTACACACGTACTGGGTTTAAAAGGTAACTTGCAACAACTATTTTACTCACCTCCTATCAATATAATAAAATTACCACAGGTTTTTGATACTTGCTGCCAGAACATGGTGGTTTTAGACTGGAAATCAGCCCGATTATTCTATTTGTGCAACGAGAAAAATGATGATGCCTGCATTTGGAATATATAATTCTTCTTACGGTATTTTGCGTGCCCCCAGTAACCTTGTTTTCGATTCACGGAAGCTATGACGTGTATTTCCTGTTTTGCGAACATACGAGAACTTTTCACAATGTTGCATCAGATAATATATTTGCAAGAGCGAGTTGGTTGTGTATATAAATCTAGTCTTGGGGAATGGACATGAATATAATGTCAAAATTATTGCATAACTTAAAAAGAATATTTTATTGCACTGCGTTTTCTAGCAAAGGCAAATGTGAATGCTCTGGCCCCTCAGAGATTCGAATACTGTTAGTTAAACAGCAAGTATTGTCATATGGACTGACGATTATTATTTTTTTAAAAAAAAACAGACCTCGTAGTAAGTTATAACCTGAGCTGTCTTGCAAGTCTCTCGAGTTTGATATCTGGTGAAGGAATATGATGCTACTATAAACTGTACACAAGATATACCCAGTCCCTGGCATGAGATGGACGAGGACCTATACAGTTGTACAATGGTTTGTTTTTTTTATTAAAGCATAGCGCTTATTTACATGTCAGCGCAACATGCATGCAAGAAGGGAGGGAGACCATAACGGATAATTCTTATTTCGATTTCAATATTTTTGCTAGTTACGCTATCTAGACGAAACACTGGAAGATGGCAAAAGCGAGGGAAAGAGAGAAATGTTATTTTTTTGCCCCTCTGCCTGTGTGTGATATACTAGTTTTACATGCATACGGCTGTATCGTGAAGCGAGGCCGAAAATAATTTTTGAAAGCAGTCTCGAGCATCTTCGCGTTCAGCCAACAAGAGAAATAAAATATTACACATGGGTGTGAGGGCGCAACAGCCACAGTACGGTAATGTGCATGGATGTTAAAACTTTTGGGTTTTTCTGAATAGACATACATATCAGTTTTGCAGTCTCCAGATGGGACTGGAGCTTATTTTTTATTTGGACAAGGGGGTTCAGATTAACTATAATTTTTGTTCACATCAAAATGAAACAAAGGATTTTACTCCACTGCTTACTGTACTCAATATTTTTATTATTGTAAAGAATGGGGCGGTGTGTCTTATTGTATATAGTCTTCCAACAACCACCTCGGGGGCGTAAATTTATGTTTCTGCATGTATGCAAAATGCACTTAACTTCTGTTGTGAAGTTTGTTTTGCTGTTGTGATTAAATACTAAACCAAAATCTCACTACATAATTTTGAATGATATTTGTTAAAAATCGATCTATATTATATCATCGCTATAGGTGGTCTATGTTATGCGCAGGAGAATTTTTAAAAAATGTCTTGTTCTCTCGAACCTGTGGTCTGTAGATTTGCTTTGTTGGCAAACAGAAACAGAAAAATGGCACTATGTTATTCTATACTGATATACTGATAGTCAACAACTATGTCGAAAAGCAATGATGGGGGGGACTTGTCTGTGTTGGGTCTTATTAACAAACTTCACAGCTGTACCTGCACAACTTATTGACAACAAATCAACAATGTTAGGAAATGTGTGCATGGCCCCGAGAATACAATTTAAATAACTGATGTGATATGAACCCCCCTTCACTTGTGTGTATTTGAATATGCGAACATGAGGTATTTTGAATAATCGAGGCGGACAATCACAAAACAGCTTGCAACAGTATGGAGAGTTTCAACTTCAGACGATTTTTGTTAATCTACGAAAAGCCAAGGGGCGAACGGAGATTACTACGAAAATTGTAACGCGAGGCTATTTTGGCTAATGGCAACGATGAGGATGAATAATGGTTGTTTTGATGAAATTGAAAAAGTGGGGCACGTCTGCTTCGAAGTGCATTACACCAACAACTACAATTGTCCCTCTTCCCCACACGAGGCGATTAACAGAGGTGTATTTTTGCTGGTCTAACGACTCTGAGGGCTCAAGTTACAATGTTTAACCCTATAGCTGTACATATTTAAAAATGACCCTGAGCAATTAAATGTTACAATACCGATCCTGATTTTTGTCGGATGACGTAGGTTGCAATCCCACCCCCCGATGGCGTATAGACTTAAATGTTTCCATAACATGAAATACTGTTAATGGAAATCTGTTGTTTCTAATGTAAAAATCATATAACAAGAAAAAGGAAGAAAATAAATGTTGCGAGCAATACGGAGCCTCAACCCAAACACATAAATAATCAGACAAGATGTCAACGGTGCGTTCATAACTAACAAGTGATTATTCAAAAATTGAAATGGTGCAGGGGGAAACAACCAACTAACTAACTAGGCTTCTTAAACCCGAGGACCAGCAAATACAAGCCTATTCTGATCTGAGAAAGATCTCTATCTATTTTTTTTTCCATCCCAACCGATTTTTAGGTCTATTCAACCCCTCATTGGTACACGAGCTCCCACTGCCCTGATGGTGGAGGAAGCGAATCTATTTGGACATGAAAGAGCATTATGTGTGGGAGACTATAATTTATACATGTGGTTGCTTGGATGCTTACAGAGATGCCATAGCTCGTGCGATTGAGGTATTTTATTAAGCACATATTTTGATGAGTGTAAAGAATTAAATAAGTCACAAGGGGGCTGAGGCATGGTTCGAATTTCTCGATCTAGGTATGGGATGCAGACAGACACGAAGTTTTGTGTGTGGACACAAATGATAATGGAAAAATGCCGTTCCACCCCGATAGCATAGTGGTAATGTTGTTCTTGCCTCGTTTCCATCGACAACATAGTGGTTACACTGTCCAATATTAAGAAGTTCTCAAAATTATTCAATCATTTTCTCTCTTCTTCTTCTATCATCTCGGTAACCAAAAAAAAGGTTTTCTCAAACGTTTAGATGACTACGAAAACGTTGAAATGTAAAATATTGTTGTATTGTAATCAAAAAAGAATTTGTTGAATATGCCTAACCTAAAATAAAATTCAAGAATTAATAGAGTTAAATATTTGCCACTCTAAAATGGCGACGGCTATCATAATATTATTTTCAGCAGGATAATAATGACAATATTATATATATTAAGGATTAGGCTCGAGGGATTCTTATTCACTACACTCGTTTCTAACCTGTCCACACTGGAAACCGAAAACACAAGTACGAGACACTAACTTGGGAGAGGACATGCAAAAACTCTGCGGGGACTCATCTTAAAAACTTCAGTAGATGTTTGTCATGGAACTCCCTCCTTAAATTTGATTCGAAAGGCACAAATATTCCGGTTCTTGAATAAGAAGCGCGTATGCCTTCGGAAAGAGAGAAGAAGAAATAAATAAATCAACTCATGCATATTCTTTATGTACGTACGCTTGGTGACAAGAAACAGTATTTTTTTTTTTCTCTTCAAGAAATTGTTTTCAACTTTTTGCTAGGTGACCCAACAGGAGTGGACGAAATAGCTTATTCATTCAAACTGGAAGCTTGCTTTTTTTTTCAACAATGGAAAACATATTATTTCCAGTGAAATATCGACTCAACTACCTAGAATGGCTACCACGGGCTTGGTGACTGAATACTAAAAAACTATCGAGCGACTTACTTCACAGCAGTGTCACTTAGTTTCAACAAGAACAGTTCAAGGCTTCCCGGGTGTCCTGCAAGGTTCGGCATTTAATTTTTTTTAATAGCAAGCAGATGAACTGGCCTTACAATATGAAGACCCCTCTCACTGTGTCGGTTGCAGTTATTTTCTGGTAATTATGTCTTGGCGATGGCGTTGTCGCTTTGTAATTATACTTAGGAGTTATTTTTTTTTATTTTGCCTTTCGCGACATGTTCGACTAATCGTGACAATACGTTTCAACTTTTCTGCATAAACGTTGATCATCGTTTATCTTGTCCGCATCGATTAATCTTCTTATGTTTTTTTTTTTGTTTTTTCGTCGCGTCCATCTCTTCTGTTATCACAATCGAGACTTCTAGATTATTATTTTTTCTCCCTGCAATTTTAGAAATGTAATTTTTCATGATCATCCAGCGAACGCCTGAGACATTTCAGCAAAATGTCGATTATTCAATGGATGTTGTAAGGTTCCATGTTTTTTTTTTTTTCACTATCTCTTGTTTGGTCGATTTTGAATTTGGGAGTTATTTTTTTTATTTTGCCTTTCGCGACATGTTCGACTAATCGTGACAATACGTTTCAACCTTTCTACATAAACGTTGAAACGTTTCAACGAACGTTCGTTGAAACGTTTCAACGTTTATGTAGAAAGGTTGAAACGTATTGTCACGATTAGTCGAACATGTCGCGAAAGGCAAAATAAAAAAAATAACTCCCAAATTCAAAATCGACCAAACAAGAGATAGTGAAAAAAAAAAAAAACATGGAACCTTACAACATCCATTGAATAATCGACATTTTGCTGAAATGTCTCAGGCGTTCGCTGGATGATCATGAAAAATTACATTTCTAAAATTGCAGGGAGAAAAAATAATAATCTAGAAGTCTCGATTGTGATAACAGAAGAGATGGACGCGACGAAAAAACAAAAAAAAAAACATAAGAAGATTAATCGATGCGGACAAGATAAACGATGATCAACGTTTATGCAGAAAAGTTGAAACGTATTGTCACGATTAGTCGAACATGTCGCGAAAGGCAAAATAAAAAAAAATAACTCCTAAGTATAATTACAAAGCGACAACGCCATCGCCAAGACATAATTACCAGAAAATAACTGCAACCGACACAGTGAGAGGGGTCTTCATATTGTAAGGCCAGTTCATCTGCTTGCTATTAAAAAAAATTAAATGCCGAACCTTGCAGGACACCCGGGAAGCCTTGAACTGTTCTTGTTGAAACTAAGTGACACTGCTGTGAAGTAAGTCGCTCGATAGTTTTTTAGTATTCAGTCACCAAGCCCGTGGTAGCCATTCTAGGTAGTTGAGTCGATATTTCACTGGAAATAATATGTTTTCCATTGTTGAAAAAAAAAGCAAGCTTCCAGTTTGAATGAATAAGCTATTTCGTCCACTCCTGTTGGGTCACCTAGCAAAAAGTTGAAAACAATTTCTTGAAGAGAAAAAAAAAAATACTGTTTCTTGTCACCAAGCGTACGTACATAAAGAATATGCATGAGTTGATTTATTTATTTCTTCTTCTCTCTTTCCGAAGGCATACGCGCTTCTTATTCAAGAACCGGAATATTTGTGCCTTTCGAATCAAATTTAAGGAGGGAGTTCCATGACAAACATCTACTGAAGTTTTTAAGATGAGTCCCCGCAGAGTTTTTGCATGTCCTCTCCCAAGTTAGTGTCTCGTACTTGTGTTTTCGGTTTCCAGTGTGGACAGGTTAGAAACGAGTGTAGTGAATAAGAATCCCTCGAGCCTAATCCTTAATATATATAATATTGTCATTATTATCCTGCTGAAAATAATATTATGATAGCCGTCGCCATTTTAGAGTGGCAAATATTTAACTCTATTAATTCTTGAATTTTATTTTAGGTTAGGCATATTCAACAAATTCTTTTTTGATTACAATACAACAATATTTTACATTTCAACGTTTTCGTAGTCATCTAAACGTTTGAGAAAACCTTTTTTTTGGTTACCGAGATGATAGAAGAAGAAGAGAGAAAATGATTGAATAATTTTGAGAACTTCTTAATATTGGACAGTGTAACCACTATGTTGTCGATGGAAACGAGGCAAGAACAACATTACCACTATGCTATCGGGGTGAACGGCATTTTTCCATTATCATTTGTGTCCACACACAAAACTTCGTGTCTGTCTGCATCCATACCTAGATCGAGAAATTCGAACCATGCCTCAGCCCCCTTGTGACTTATTTAATTCTTTACACTCATCAAAATATGTGCTTAATAAAATACCTCAATCGCACGAGCTATGGCATCCTCTGTAAGCATCCAAGCAACCACATGTATAAATTATAGTCTCCCACACATAATGCTCTTTCATGTCCAAATAGATTCGCTTCCTCCACCATCAGGGCAGTGGGAGCTCGTGTACCATGAGGGGTTGAATAGACCTAAAAATCGGTTGGGATGGAAAAAAAATAGATAGAGATCTTTCTCAGATCAGAATAGGCTTGTATTTGCTGTCCTCGGGTTTAAGAAGCCTAGTTAGTTAGTTGGTTGTTTCCCCCTGCACCATTTCAATTTTTGAATAATCACTTGTTAGTTATGAACGCACCGTTGACATCTTGTCTGATTATTTATGTGTTTGGGTTGAGGCTCCGTATTTGCTCGCAACATTTATTTTCTTCTTTTTCTTGTTATATGATTTTTACATTAGAAACAACAGATTTCCATTAACAGTATTTCATGTTATGGAAACATTTAAGTCTATACGCCATCGGGGGTGGGATTGCAACCTACGTCATCCGACAAAAATCAGGATCGGTATTGTAACATTTAATTGCTCAGGTCATTTTTAAATATGTACAGCTATAGGTAAACATTGTAACTTGAGCCCTCAGAGTCGTAGACCAGCAAAAATACACCTCTGTTAATCGCCTCGTGTGGGGAAGAGGGACAATTGTAGTTGTTGGTGTAATGCACTTCGAAGCAGACGTGCCCCACTTTTTCAATTTCATCAAAACAACCATTATTCATCCTCATCGTTGCCATTAGCCAAAATAGCCTCGCGTTACAATTTTCGTAGTAATCTCCGTTCGCCCCTTGGCTTTTCGTAGATTAACAAAAATCGTCTGAAGTTTGAACTCTCCATACTGTTGCAAGCTGTTTTTGTGATTGTCCGCCTCGATTATTCAAAATACCTCATGTTCGCATATTCAAATACACACAAGTGAAGGGGGTTCATATCACATCAGTTATTTTAAATTGTATTCTCGGGGCCATGCACACATTTCCTAACATTGTTGATTTGTTGTCAATAAGTTGTGCAGGTACAGCTGTGAAGTTGTTAATAAGACCCAACACAGACAAGTCCCCCCATCATTGCTTTTCGACATAGTTGTTGACTATCAGTATATCAGTATAGAATAACATAGTGCCATTTTTCTGTTTCTGTTTGCCAACAAAGCAAATCTACAGACCACAGGTTCGAGAAACAAGACATTTTTTAAAAATTCTCCTGCGCATAACATAGACCACCTATAGCGATGATATAATATAGATCGATTTTAACAAATATAATTCAAAATTATGTAGTGAGATTTTGGTTTAGTATTTAATCACAACAGCAAAACAAACTTCACAACAGAAGTTAAGTGCATTTTGCATACATGCAGAAACATAAATTTACGCCCCCGAGGTGGTTGTTGGAAGACTATATACAATAAGACACACCGCCCCATTCTTTACAATAATAAAAATATTGAGTAAGTAAGCAGTGGAGTAAAATCCTTTGTTTCATTTTGATGTGAACAAAAATTATAGTTAATCTGAACCCCCTTGTCCAAATAAAAAATAAGCTCCAGTCCCATCTGGAGACTGCAAAACTGATATGTATGTCTATTCAGAAAAACCCAAAAGTTTTAACATCCATGCACATTACCGTACTGTGGCTGTTGCGCCCCACACCCATGTGTAATATTTTATTTCTCTTGTTGGCTGAACGCGAAGATGCTCGAGACTGCTTTCAAAAATTATTTTCGGCCTCGCTTCACGATACAGCCGTATGCATGTAAAACTAGTATATCACACACAGGCAGAGGGGCAAAAAATAACATTTCTCTCTTTCCCTCGCTTTTGCCCATCTTCCAGTGTTCGTCTAGATAGCGTAACTAGCAAAAATATTGAAATCGAAATAAGAATTATCCGTTATGGTCTCCCTCCCTTCTTTGCATGCATGTTGCGCTGACATGTAAATAAGCGCTATGCTTTAATAAAAAAACAACCATTGTACAACTGTATAGGTCCTCGTCCATCTCATGCCAGGGACTGGGTATATCTTGTGTACAGTTTATAGTAGCATCATATTCCTTCACCAGATATCAAACTCGAGAGACTTGCAAGACAGCTCAGGTTATAACTTACTACGAGGTCTGTTTTTTTTTAAAAAAATAATAATCGTCAGTCCATATGACAATACTTGCTGTTTAACTAACAGTATTCGAATCTCTGAGGGGCCAGAGCATTCCACATTTGCCTTTGCTAGAAAACGCAGTGCAATAAATATTCTTTTTAAGTTATGCAATAATTTTGACATTATATTCATGTCCATTCCCCAAGACTAGATTTATATACACAACCAACTCGCTCTTGCAAATATATTATCTGATGCAACATTGTGAAAAGTTCTCGTATGTTCGCAAAACAGGAAATACACGTCATAGCTTCCGTGAATCGAAAACAAGGTTACTGGGGGCACGCAAAATACCGTAAGAAGAATTATATATTCCAAATGCAGGCATCATCATTTTTCTCTTGCACAAATAGAATAATCGGGCTGAATTTCCAGTCTAAAACCACCATGTTCTGGCAGCAAGTATCAAAAACCTGTGGTAATTTTATTATATGATAGGAGGTGAGTAAAATAGTTGTTGCAAGTTACCTTTTAAACCCAGTACGTGTGTAGGAAAAACTGCGTATAAGCTGTATCACACTCTCTCTGTCTGTATGTCAGGTGGTCGTGTCGTTCGCTAGTTGTATGTCACAGCTTAACCCGCACTAGGTAATATTTTTACATGAGGTAAGTTGGCATACTCTGGTAGGGTATATGTTTCAAGCCTCTAGCTGTAGAGCCTATTTGCAAAAAAATAAGTTTGGTAACACTACTCGTCGAAAGCAGCTCAAACAGTGTTGCTAGCTGTAGGTTAATTTTCCCGTTATACAATTGCAAGAGGTGAGTTGCTTATAGCCTATCTGGAAGGCTTGGTATGTGTGTGTCCATGGCTTATGTCGTAGGTTAATAAAATTTGCAATAGATCTTGTATGTATTGGCAACCGTCAGCCCTTACATGTAATATAGTAGCCTTACTTATTGTAAGACATAGTATATATGTATGAGTAGGGGGAGGTTAGTTTAGTTCACAATAGATCGACCTGTCACGCTATGACAAATTTCTGCTTTTGAGTCACCTGTAAGGCTATATGTAGGTAGGTGAGGCAGCTTAGTTTAATTCAGGTTATTTTCACAACAGATCACACTTTAAATTTGCTCACTCTCTCTGTGTCTGTGTGTCAGGTGGTCGTGTCAATCGCTAGTTGTATGTCACAGATTAACCTAGGTAATATTAACTGTACTTCAAAAAATAAAATTTGGATGCATCTGATGTCGAACTAGAAACAAAAAAATCAAACATTAAGCATGCATGCAGATTAATTAAGCTGTAAATTTAAAATTTGGCCTCCCCCAAATCGCATTTCATACATACATACATGTGGAGGACCCGTGGCCCACCTCCCAAGAGGTTTGGTTAGCATGCAATAGATCAGTATGCTAGAAAAAGCAGATAATACGCTTATGCCTTATTTATATATAATTTTCACGGGGCGTACAATATTGTTAAGAGCGTTAGTTTTTGTAGAGCTCTCTTTTTTCCATCTTTCCTCTATACCTAGCATACAACATACCTTCCTAATTAATATGAATATTGTCACACATTCCTCTTATTTTATACTGTTGTAAATAGAAAAAATTATGTATGGTAAATGTTTTGTACATTATAGGAAAAAATGCAAAATATCCTCCAATTTTAATTCGAATCGAGTCGAATTTTTACATATTTCCACGCCACCACATATTGTCCTATTTGCTTCTTTTACTTGCCTTGCTTAATTAACTCTCGCTAATTAGCATTTTTTTGGAAGAAGTCAACTAGAACAACATATGGCGGTATGAGAAATATGTAAATTAAAGAACATTTTAGCAATATATGGGCCCTAGCAATTAGCTTTCTCGACTAAGAGTACTCTTTTAAACGTCTTCTGCTGATCGTATTACTAAGCGAGGACGTTTAAAATTTTTGGGTGTTGAAAAAGTTTGATCCTACTTTTTATTTCTATTGTTTGCTAATAGATGGCGCTAATAGTACCCCCTCCCCTCCCTCTCCCCTCTTCTCCTCTGCTGTATGACAAATAGCACAAACATAAGAATCAAGATTTTGGAGAGCAAAACATAAAATTTGCATGCATCTGATGTCGAACCAGGAACTTTTATCTTTCGAGGAGTCAACATTATTTTTTACTCAGTCGTCATATAACATGAACACACGCAAAGATTCACATGTGCTTTTATTATTTTGTGTTCGTTAAGTACAAGTATATTCTTACATAAATTATTGTTTAATTTAATAAATTGTAAACTCAGAGCCTGCCATACTAACACTCCTATTCTATTGAAAGCGAATGTTGCGTGCATGCGGAAATAACACAGAAAAAAAAAGCAGATGGAAGCAATTTAAAATCACTGGGGCAAGGTCAGTATTACGAGAGCGTAAAAACACGTGATTTCATTCAACTTCGAAAAATAAGAATGAATGTGTGCATACAGAACACATATGCTTTCTTTTCACAGTTGTAAAATCATATTAAATTGTACATGAAGTAAGTTGCGGGAAGGCTCTCTTTTTATGTCTGTGTATATGTTGTACAATTAGGTACAAGTATTGTACAATTAGGTACAAATTGTTGTACAATTATTTTCCCCAGTTGCCCAGTTGGAGTTGGGGGGGGGGGTATAACACTGGTATTATTTGTAATCACAGTGCTTACTCATGTATTTTGTTTAATATTTTATTTCAAATTTACTGTCAGAAACTAGTGTTGTTAGTTTCTGCATGTAGGTTTATTTACTCTGTTGGTTGTCACTGTCAAGTTTTTAGTATTCGTACAGCATAAAAAGCTATAACCCCCCCTCTCAAAATATATACATTGTATACGCCAAGATGCCCAATAGCCTGGCAACACATCATGAAAAAACATGCCAAGAAGACCCAGTGGGTTTATAAGTCAGTGCTGCCAATTCCTATTTGTAGGTTAGCTTAGCCAGTGAAAGATCATATAGTAGAATTTTTGTAGAGTGGCTGTTTGCGAGTTCCACGATGCCTTGCCCGAGGATTGATAAAAAAAAAATACCTACAAAATATGATCCTCAAATAATAACGTTCAAACAGTGCATAAATAAAAAAATGATAGGTTAAGTTATATCACTTAGGATCGTAAAAAAATTAAATAATCGTAAAAAAAGGATAGGTTAAGTTGTATCACGTAAGATCATAATATACCTACCAAGTACGAGTGGGGGAAAAATGAGTATAGTGAAAATTGTACTAAAAACATTGCTAAACGCTAAAACATCGACAAAAAATTGTCAAAATATGTCAAAAAGTGATATTCAATTGATAAAAAAAGAGGATACCTGCCAAGTACGAGTGGGGGAAAAATGAGTATAGTGAAAATTGTACTAAAAACATTGCTAAACGCTAAAACATCGACAAAAAATTGTCAAAATATGTCAAAAAGTGATATTCAATTGGTAAAAAAAGGGGATACCTGCCAAGTACTACTTTGAAACGACCCAATACCACTACTAATGTCTGTTCAGAATATTGATAAATTTGAAAAAAAGGCCAGGAATATCAATGGTAAACAATTATCTATTAATGTATTTATTTGTTCTACTGGCCGTGGCAATTGCTTGATAGTACCTCTCAGAATCAGTACATTTGATGATGATTCTGCTGTTCCGATTGATCTGCTCTTAATTGAAGGGGATGATACACACCATTATACTTTGATACATAATCTTGAAGCTTTAGTCAGAAAACAACTAGACAAAACTCATAGAATATTCAAGTTGTGCAGAAGATGTTTGACTGTATTTGATGGTCAAAAAATGGTGAAGGGGGTTCGGGAAGTGAATGCAGAAATTGCTAAAAACAAGTTAATTGAGCATCTGAAATACTGTGGCAACCATAAACCTGTTCATATGCTTATGCCTAACCCAAATGAAAATGCCAAATTCAAAAAATTTGAAGCTTTGTTGGAACACCCAGCATATATAGTCTGTGATTTTGAATCAAACCTCAAACCCCTTGCATTCTGTAGCCCAGATCCTGAGGAATCTTCAATTACACCATACCAGTTACATGAACCTTCTAGTTTTTATTATGTTGTTGTACAGGATGGTGTTGTTAGTAAAGAATATTTATACATGGGACCAGATGCCATCAAAGAATTTGCACATAGAATAGAAAATGAGTGCCATGACATAGCATCTAATATCTTATTAAAATCAAAACCCATTTTGCCTTTAACAGAGAAACAGATTGAAGATTTCAACAATGCAGAAAAATGCCCGGTATGTTATTCTGAATTTTCAGATAAAATATCAAGGTACATCACCATTCTCATACAGATGGTAAATTCTTAATGGCCCTGTGTAATAGCTGTAATATTAAGATCCAGAGACCAAAATTTGTCCCTATATTTTGCCATGGTGCATCCAATTATGATTTTCATCATTTGATCAGGTACGAGGGGTTTGACAAGCAGAATTTAAATATTTTAGCTGAAAATAATGAAAAATATATTGCCATTAGCAAAATAATTAAAGTTAATAGTGTTCCTATTCACTTAAGATTTCTTGATTCTTACAGAATTCTGTCTGCTAGCCTGGCTACACTGGCCACTCAATTATCTGATGATCAATTCAAAATCACATGTGCTTTGTTTCCAAATCAGGAGCTGAAATTAATTAGGCGGATGGGTGTATATCCATATAATTATGTTACAGATTTTTCTAAATTTGATGAGTGTTCTCTGCCACCACAACAAGAGTTTTACAGCAAAATCAGAGCATCTGGAATCACTGATGAAGATTATCACCATGCCCAGTTGATGTGGAACAATTTAAAATGCCAGATATTTGGTGATTATCACAAGGCATATTTAAAACTTGATGTCACTCTCTTGGCTGATATACTTCAGACATTTACAAAATCTTCCATGGAAAATTATAAACTGGATCCAATGTATTTTTACAGTGCTCCAGGCCTAGCATGGTCTGCAATGTTTTAAACACTAAAATGCAATTGGATCTGATCCAGGATCAGGACATGTATTTGTTTATGGAACAATGTATAAGAGGAGGGATGGTGCAATGCTCTCAGAGATATGCCAGAGCCAACAACAA
This sequence comes from Lepisma saccharinum, assembly GCF_977018435.1. Taxonomy (NCBI): domain Eukaryota; kingdom Metazoa; phylum Arthropoda; class Insecta; order Zygentoma; family Lepismatidae; genus Lepisma; species Lepisma saccharinum. The sequence continues at coordinate 23,306,080 of NC_139250.1, read as the reverse complement.
ATATATTAATGATTATGATCCAGCACTGCCATCAAATTATATACTGTATGTAGATGCCAACAGCCTCTATGGTTATGCTATGATGAAAAAACTGCCATATGCAGGGCTTGAGTGGGTTGAAGATTTTAATATTGAAGATCTTCAGGATTTTGATGAGAGTAACTATGGCCTGTTCTTAGAGGTTGATCTGACAATTCCTGATGATTTACACAACACATTTTCTGATCTGCCCCAATTCCTGAGGTTAAGTGCTCACCTGGCTCTAAACAGAAGAAGCTCATGATGACTCTGGAGCCAAAACAGGATTATGTCATATATTACAAAAACCTCCAGTTCCTGATGAATCATGGTGTTCAAGTGACCAAAGTTGGAAAAGTTTTGAGGTTCAGGCACTCAAGATGGTTGAAACCATATATTGATACAAACACAGAGCTTCGAACATCTGCAATGAGCCAATTTGATAAGACCTTGTTTAAATTGATGGTCAATTCTGTGTATGGCAAAACAATAGAAAATGTCAGAAAACATATTGATGTTAAAATAATTACTGACCCCAGCCGGAGCAAAAAATTGATTGCAAAGCCCAACTTCAATTACAGAAGAATTTATGATGAGAATATGGCACTTTTCAACATGAAAAAAACAAAGATTAAGTTTGATAAGCCTATTTATGTAGGGGCTGTGATATTGGAATTGGCCAAATTACACATGTTAAAATTGTTTTCTGATGTGTTGAAGCCTTTTTATAAGGATCGTGTAAAACTGATGTACATGGACACAGATAGTTTTATCCTTGCTATTCAAACAGAAGATGTTTATAAAGATATAACACAGCCTGAATTGTTTAAATATTTTGATACCACTGAACATTCAAAAATTAAACCCCACAACAAAAAGTTGCCTGGCAAGTTAAAAGATGAGACACTTGGTGATGTTATTGTGGCATTTGCTAGGTTAAGGGCCAAGATGTACAGTTTTGAAACATGTAGTGGCGCTATTGCCAAAAAGGCCAAGGGCATTGGCAGAGTGACTGTAGACAAAGAGCTTGAATTTGAAGATTACAAAAATTGCCTCAAATCATGTAGCACAATCAGAACATCAGAATCCAAAATTCAGATTGTGGATCACTTGTTGACTACAAATATTGTAAGAAAAGTGGCTCTGGACCCACATGATGATAAGAGATGCATTTTATCATGTGGCATACATACTCTACCATGGGGTCATTGTGATTTGAAAAGTGGTAATCAATGCCCAATTACAGAGCATGATTTGAAATAAATAAACATGCCTATGAACTTATTTGGGTTCAAAAAACAGGCTATTATGGACCTGCCAACACCACAACCCTCTTCTGATATGATATCTAAACTAAGTGCTTTGTTAATTATTCATCTGAACAGCATACTTACAGATGTTGATGATGAAACAGGTAAAACATTGTACATATTTAACAATAATTTAAATCATTACCAATTACCTGTAGGTGGTCAATTGCAATTTATTACAACCCCTGAGGGTAATGTCAAGATTTCAATAGGGAGAAATATTTATAGAATTAAGCACTCAAACATGATTTCTGGCACTGTATATACTGTTTCTGCTGGTGACTGCTTATATATTGAGGTCCCGGGATCATATGACAAGCTTATACCTTTTTTTATAGAATTAAGAATCAGATATGCAATAATAAATAACCACTAAAACAAAATGCCTAATGATATATTTGGCCATACAAGGCATGAAGATCACAGTGATGAGATTCTGATGCTTGATGTCAGAGTGAAAAAATTAAGAAGTGATTTACAAGCTTTACAAACCACACTGAATGCCAGTCTTCAACTAGAAATTACAAATTTACAATCACAATGCATGGACCCTCTTCTTAAAATTGATTCTGAACTCAAATTGCTGCTTCAAAAATATACTGACTTGGCCACATTAGATAATTTTCAAAGTTTAGAAGAGGCTGTAGCAGCTCTTCAAGCCAAATTTAAGACCCAGGCCACCAACTCTGAGCAATGGAAACAACAATTGGAAGAGCAGATAAATAATGTCCAGACACAGCTCCAAACAATTGTCAAAAGCATAAAATCACAAGAAGATTTTGATCTAGTGATTTCCACTCTAAAGGAACAGATTCAATCACTGAAGATTCCTAATCTGGGCCCTCTAAACAATGCCATAGCCGAGGTTAAAGAAAAAATTGAGACACTTGAAAATTTTATGAACAACTTGCCATCTTCTGATGCTTTGAGTGCAATAACTCGGAGTGTTGCCAATATTAAGCTGCAACTTGAAACATATGAAGATTTTGGAAAAATTCAAAGTACTATAACCCATCTTGAGGGTACAATAGCAGCAGTGCAAAGTGATTTGACAAATGTACAAGAATCTCTAGAATCCCGCTTGCCTGGGATTGTAGACACACTTGTCAGTGTCCAGCAACAGATCACAAAACTTGAAAACCTCAACACTGAATCTGAGCTATCTCATTTTTATCACTTGATCGATGATATCCAAACAAAACTTGGAATTTTACAACAATCAACACCCACTCAGGCTGATATAGCCCTGCTCCAAAATGCTATGCAAAATGTGGCTGATGCTTCTGAATTAAATAATGTGAAATTGGCACTTGAATCTTTGCAAAATACTGTATCAAATCTGCCTACATCACAGGAACTTAAAAATATTAAGAGAGCTGTGAATCGCATATTGAAATCAGAAGATATCAAGAATATCCAGACAGAGATCAAACAACTTACTCAGACAGTGGCCACTCTACCAACTAATCAACATATTAATGAACTGCATGCCCTGTTTGAGGATATCAGAAGACAGGTCCATGATCTTACTGCTCAAAATTCAAAATTGGCAGTTGTTGAAAATTTACAGCAAATTGTAGCTAATATCAAGCTACAGCTAGGGACCATGGAATCCAATCCTAGCAAATGCTCTGTCTGTTTTTGCCACCCAGCTACAAGAAATTGTGCAACAATACAAGAAACTTGTTGTGGACATAAAAATCAAGCCAGGCCATGATGATGTTGTTAGTACTATCAATGAGCACCTTGAATCTGTAACAAGTAGATTGCTTACAGCAGAAAAAGAAATAACCGGCATAATCGAGAATCCTAAACATACAATAATTCTTGAATTGTACAGCATCCCCAACAAAGAATATAATTCACCATTTACACCAGGTGGCAAAATATATATGCTGTCCCCTGCACAATTTTATTACCAGTTTTTTGTTGGGGGCACACTGAGACCAATCAAGATCAAATATTGGCTACAACCACAGGCACACCACTACCCTACCTTATCAATAACAAATGCTGACAACAAACCAAAAATCACCAGTGTAGAGTTAGAGGATTTTACAGATCCCAATACATTAGAGACATCTTATGCTGAAGATGATGGCTCTCTGGAATTTCATATACAAATAGGAGACCAATTATATTTAGAAAATCCTGTAGTATCAGCTGCTGAACACCCCATAGTTGCAATATTCTTGTTTTCATATTATGTCTAGACAAATTATTGTTGATGAATTACACAGACAAGCCAGACATAATTATAAGAGACTGCCAGTAGTCACAAAAGACATAGATGGTTTATGGCAGTGCGACTTGATTGAGATGGCAAGTGGACAGCTGAAAAACTTAGACAAAATCAACAAGGGCTACAAATATCTACTCACTGTCATAGATACATTTTCAAAATTTGCCTGGGCTGTGCCACTCAAATCCAAGACTGGAAAATGTGTTACAGAAGCCTTCAGGACAATCATCAATCAGAGTGGAAGATCACCGCGCTATTTGCAAACAGATAATGGCAAAGAATTTTATAATTCTGTGTTCCAACAATTTATTAAAAGCCAGTCAATACAACATTATTCGAGTTACAGTGATCTCAAGGCCTCAATCGTAGAGAGATTCAACAAAACCCTAAAAAATCTTATGTATAAACAATTTACACTTCAAGGTAATTATAAATGGCTTAATATTCTTCCAGAACTTCTACATAAATATAACAACTCGGTCCATTCCACAATCAACATGAAACCCTCTGAAGTAACTTCATCTGATGAGCAAAAATTGATCAGGACTGTTTATTACCCTAGATACCAGCCAACAACAAGAAAAGCCAAATACAAGGTGGGTGATCAAGTAAGAATCAGCAAATATAAGCACTTATTCAAAAGTGGCTTTACAAGAAACTGGAGCACTGAATTATTTACAGTGGTTCAAGTTAAACCTGGGACCCTTAACACATATATAATAAAAGATCACCCAGGAGAAATTCTCAAAGGCAGGTTTTATGAAGAAGAACTCAGCAAAACTAAGCAGCCTGACACATATCTCATAGAAAAAATCATCCGCAGAAAAGGCAACAAGTTATTTGTCAAACGGCTAGGACTTCCAGAACACAGCTGGATCGATGCAGACAAAGGGATAATATGAACACCTGGGATGTTATAAAAAGGCTGCCAGAACCTGAACAGCAGATTAAGAGAAATGGCAAGTTGCTGCCTGATAATATTAGATGTCTTATTGTTGGGCCATCAACTTGTGGTAAAACTACACTAATGATTGATAATTTTTTATTAGCACCCAACTGGTTAGATTGGAAAAACAGGCACTTGTATGTCTTCTCTAAGAGCTTGGAACAATTAAAATATCAGCAGCTGATGAAGCTATATGATGGATTGGATATAGCCACTTTTGAACCAGATGTTAAGCCACTCCATGACTGTCTTGATAACTCTGTTGTTGTGTTTGATGACATTATACTGGATAATCAAAACAAGGTTAGAAATTTCTTTACACAGGGCCGACACAAAAACATTGATTGCTTCTACCTGGCACAGACTTTTTCTAAAATACCGAAGCAGCTGATCCGAGACAACAGCAATTTTATATGTGTGTTTCATCAAGATCATACCAACCTCAAACACATACATGATGAATATGTAGGTGGGGACTTGAGCTACAATGATTTTTCCAAGTTTTGCAGTAGGTGCTGGAACCAGGACAGTTATGGGTTTGTCACAATTGATATGACAAGAAAACCCAATAGTGGCAAATACAGAAACAAAATCAACAATTTTCTAGACATTGAAACATATATAAATAACAATGAAAAGGCCAATCATTGATGATCTTAAATTAAGAGATTATCTTGTAAAAAGATTTAAGGGATGGAAATCACAGAACCGAGGAATTTATGAACAACACAAACAAACAGAACAGCCTATTATTGATGCTATTAGTGAATTAGGTAAAAATATCAAAACTGTTACAGAGCAAAATCAAAATTTGATCACAGAGCTTGTACCTGTAGCTGCAAGGAACATATTAGATTATCCAATCACCCCACTTTCTAGTATTCATACACCTAGTCCTGTTGCTCCTCGAAGAATTGAAGCTAGTCAGGATCCTATTGAATTGCGTCTTCTTGCTCAAAAATATTTAAGCACACCTAAAGACAACAAAGATGAGGTTTTTGGCTTATATGCTGACACAGAGCGTGATGGTAGCATCATACATAGAATTGGCAATTTCAGAGTAACATTTATGGGAGATGATCTAATTGTATATTCAGAATCTCATCTTGGAGAAAAAGGTGGTTTTGTTAAGTATCTCGGAACACCTGGATTGTGGGAACTGATGACTAGGAAAAGGCCTGGCAGCTATACAGATCAAGATTATGAGCATTACAAAGAAATATTAATAAAATCAGATGCTCTATACCAGAACAATGATCCCACACAAAAAAGAGTCAAGTCTAGCAGTGGAGCAAAATATAACAACTTAATCAAGCCCATATGGTCACAGATCAAGACTGGTAGTTGAATCAAACAATACAACACCCTGCCTAAGGAATTTGTGTGGGTTGATGATGTCAGGAAACTTGTAGATAGGTTGCTGGTGATAGCTGGGGAGGAAAATGCTGGCAACCACAATTTTTACAATGAAAAGGTTGGAATTATGGACATGATAAGCACAAAATTGTCTAATTTTATAGTGAATGACACTAAGGGGATTGGATATCTTATAAAAATTATTAATACTCTACCACCTAAATTTTGGAATATTTCTGAGGGTCGGGGGTTGGTTAATGACATTATAAACAAGCTGCCATTTGAACTACATATTCCAGGCTATCAGTATTGTGGTCCCGGTACAAAATTGGACCATAGATTAAACAGAGGGGACCCTGGTGTTAATCCCCTAGATGCTGCTTGTAGAGACCATGACATAGCATACAACACACATTCTGATCTTGACAAGAGACATGTTGCAGACAAGAAATTAGAAGAGGCTGCATTTGGTAGATTTGTAAGCAAAGATGCTTCTTTAAGTGAAAAAATAGCAGCATTGGGGACCACCATAGCTATGAACACCAAACAAAAACTAGGGTGGGGGCTGTGAATATATATATAATAAACCTACAATGAAGGCCAAGGGAGTTATGTATCAAATACCTTATGCAGGTCTTAAATCTCTTAAAACTATTGATAGTCTTTTAACCAAAAAGCAGCGCAAGAAAAAAAGCTCTTGTATTGCCAAGGGCCATGGTATGAAATTGTTGCTTAGTACCCCCCAATTAAAAAAATTACAACAATCCAGGAAAAAATCACATGTGGGGGGTTTCATATTTACTATCCCGGCCATCTTAGCAGCACTTGGGGTTGTTGGGAGCTTGGCTGGGGGACCAGCTGCCATAGCAAAAACAGTAATAGATGCCAAGAAAAATAGGGCAGAATTAGATGAATTGAAGCGCCATAACCTGGCCATGGAGAAACAAGGCAAAGGTGTTAAGAGAGCCATGAATAAGTTTAAAAAAAACAAGAGCCGCTTACAAACGAAGATATTGAAGCTTTAATCAAGCCACTGGGCATCAAAAATTTTAGAGGTGTGTACATGTCTGATTCTTTACCAGAACAACCACTCAACAAAGAGTGTGGCATTGTTAATTTGGATAAGTACAAAAATCAGGGCACTCACTGGATTTGTTATCTTAAATATTTAAACAATGAGGCATTTGTGTTTGATTCATTTGGAGGTGTTCCACCTGAAAATTTAATAAAATATCTAAAATCAACTAATCTTTATTACAATAATGCCCGTGTTCAAAACTTCAAAGATGTTAATTGTGGACATTTGTGTTTATCTGTTCTTAGATATATGTCTCAAATAAATAAACCATCAATTGAAAATTTTCAAAAAGCCTTGTGGTATCTGAAACATCATGGGGGTATTCCATCTCACCAGCCAAAATTCAATATTGAAACTCAAATTACATGATGATATAGTGTATCCCAAAACAATAGCTCTCAGAGCATTTTATGGCATGTACTTGATCCGTAATATTACACACCACAACAACACAATTGCAGTAGGTGATCAAAAAATTGTCATTACTCCAGGGCAATGTAATCTATCTACTCTAAATGCTCAGTTACCCAGAGGTATAGTATTAACTCAAAATTCTGTCACTCACAGAGTAGAGATTGTATCTGCTACAGAGACAGTGGATCTGGGTACTATAGGAGAGCTGTTAGGCTTTGAGAACAACACAAAACTTGAACCAGCCATCAAACACACTGCTATTAATATACCTAAATTCTTAGCCATAGAGACTCTAAATATTCACTGTAATGTGGCCGAGGGTATGATCACCAAATCAAATGGCATAGGCACTCACAAACAAACTGGCATCATTGCAACATTCAAGCCTAACTCTGAATTTATGGAGCCGATCATCTACACTCCATCACCAACATTATATTTTCCTGTGTGCCATAATAGAATAGATTACATTGAGTTGATGGTCACTAATGAAAAAGAAGAATTAGTTGATTTTGCTGGAGCCACAACAACTGCTATCATAGAGATTAATATTTAAATAAAAGTACATACAAAAAAAATGGAAAATATTGAGAGTTATGAGCTACAATCATTCCCCCCAAACAGGAGGACCTTTGCAAATTTAAATCAACCCAACACAGAGATTGAGGTTGATCTTGATGTAGGGGATGGCTTTATACACCCCCACAGAGCAGATCTATACATCAAATTTGATGTTGTAAAGCTCGATGGTACAGATTATCCGGCAAATTCAAATATAAGATTGGTAGATAATTTTGTGCCACATCTGTTCTCTGAAATTGAGATTAGAAAACATGGTGTTGTTATAAACAGAGTAGATTATCCCGGCATTACCTCCACAGCTTTGGCCACACTAAAATTATCCAAAACCGAGGCTTCTTACTACAAAATAGGTGGATTTGAGGCTGATGATAAAATTATATCTAAGAGCCACACAGTATTGTTTCCCATGCGCCTGTTGCCAGGATTCTTCTCAGATTACAAAGATATTATGTGGAAGGGTGGTTTAAGAATTACATTTAGAAGGGCTGCCAATGATAATAATGCTTTGATGAGGTACAGTACATTAAACTCTACCGGGGAAGCTCTGCCTAATACCCTACCTGATGAAGGCAAGTGCCTTATTCAGACTATGGAGCTAAGAATTCCAGTTGTTGAATATGAAGCCAGTTATGCTCTTAAATACAAAGCAGATATAATAAAAAATCCACAGATTCCTTTACAATTTTATACATATCAATGTGTACAGAAGCCTGCCACTGGTACTTATTATGAGTTTGATGCTACAAATTCATTCTCCAGTATACAATATGACATACCGGATTTTGTGGTGGTACTGTTTCAGACTGGAAGACACAATAATCAGGAAAAAAATTCAAGTAGATTTGATAACTGCAACATCAAGAACATATATCTTAAAAATGGCAGAAATGAGGTATTTCCTAGAGAAAATTATAATTTAGACATGTCCAAGGATGATTTCCTTAAATTATATGAAGCATTTACAGCATACAAAAGGGTCACTACTGGCAATACTGACATGTATTACACACCAGATGAATTCAAAGCACAGAGACCCATGTTTGTCATCAACACTTCAAAAAGGAAACAAGTTGTGGTTAATGACAGGACAAACATTAAAATTATCTGTGAATTCCACAATACACTCCCTGATGACACCATATGTAGTGTTATTCTCATAGGTGAAAAATCATATGTTTATGATGTAAGAAATGAGAGAGTCACAGAGCAATTCTAGAGGGCCTCTGCATATTGCATTGTTTTAATATTAGATAAACAAATTGAACCTGGTGCCCAATTAAACTTAATCCGGAAGTAAATATGGGTGGGTGTGGGTGGGTGTGGGTTTTATGAGCATCTTGGCTTAGTTTTAGGTGTGGGCAAAAAAAATATCAAAAGGGGCATATTTTTAACAAATTTATGGACAACAATCTCAAAGAAGTGCCTTTTGTAAGTGTGAACAAATCAATCTGAGGGGGCTCATCATTTCACAGGAACTTCCCGAGGGCATTTTTACAAAAATCTTGGATTAGACGGAGTACCACACTTGAGCAAAAAGCTCGTATGGGCATGTTGAGCAAGTTTTAAGTGTAGCCAAATCTGCCTGAGGGGGGTTCATCATTTATCGCGCCAATAGTATCATCAATTACACTACTCAATATATACAGGTAAAGGTAAAGTTGGAGCTCCCTGTGCATATAGCACCTGCCACGAATGCACATTTAGGGTATGTGTGGGGTAGGGCCTCACATATTTTCGATGTCAGCCATCTAGGAGGTGATGTGATCAACACCACGCCTGGGCCGCCTTTACCGCCCACTGGGGCTGGGTGGGGTCTGGAGCCGCTTTGTGCGGAGATATAGCCGGAAAAATTCCAACCTTTAATCACCCACATAGGGTTTCCCGCGTGACAGTCAGACTAGAATCAAATCAGGCTAGAATTTCACTAGAAATGCAGTGGTGAACGTGTGTGTATATATAGTCAGGAATAAGTTATGACTGCTTGATTGTAGCAAATGTACCATTTTCCAGGTGTGAGTAAACAGTGTCATATACAACATCACCCCCTTTCCATTTAAAAAAATTGAGTTCAATTCAATATGGCGGCCACCAATATGGCCGCTTGGAACACACCAATGTGGTTCCCCCATAGCCAGTGGTTCTCAACCTTTTTCAGTCCGGGACCCACCTTAAAGGATATTACACTTCATGGGGCCCATAAGCATCTCCCTACGAATTCTACAAGTACCCTCTGGTAAATTTAAATTCATCCCTTTCGCCAGATTTACAAAGCTTGTCTGATCAGAAGTATTGCTTTTTTTCCACTTGCCTCGTTACGAATTTATCGATCTCTGAGGCAAAGTTGCCCGTGGGAGGCTAAATTGTCATCTGGAGAGCTCACATAACTTGCGAGGAATGGAAATTGGCTGTAAATCAAGGGAAAGTTTCACATTTACCGACCACGTTTTATCTTTATTACGATTTTTTAAGCCTTGAAATTCCAGTTTTTATTGGTTTTGTAGCTGCTTGGACGAGATTGCTGAAACTTTGTGTAGTTAATATTCAGATCGTGGAAATTTTATAACCCGTAAAATATAAGCAAATGTTCTTTAACTGTGAACAATTTATCTTACCATCATTTTAAATTAATGTCGCACTTGTACTTTAATGACTACATATTTCATCTTACAATTGTTGCTAACGTTTGACAGATATAAAATTGCACTATAATCTTACGAAACGTAAGCTAACACATGACCATTTCGCTACTTTCAAGACGTACAGTCAGCGGCATTAAAAATGGGGCACCTATATCCTGAATTGCTCCTTTCCTAACAAGGCGTTATGTGTGTTGCCTACCTCTACGGCGGTGGTAGAAGTTGCCATTCAAACTTTGCTATTAAAATCCACTTTTCGCCGTAGTGTTAGGCAACACGTATAACGCCTTGCGGCGAAGCAAACATTTCAGTATCTTGCCACTGCAAGTTCCACTCATATTCTGAACTACTCTTTATATAATTTCTTAACCTTAGACAATATGGTTGTGTCCGAAAACTGCAAGACCGTACTCGAAGCGAACATACAGGGTTATTACAAATGATTGGAGTGGTTTCATTTGTTTGCTGCAGCTATAATATTTGGCATATTGCCATGAAATTTAACAGTATGGACGGGTTAAAGTTAAAGTGGTGTAAGTCACTTTGTAAAAAAAAACTTAGACACAGAAAACAGATCGAGGTAAGTCAATCTGTGAACAGAAAATGTGGAGTACATGATTCAACTGGCAACAGATGGCAATTTAAGGGCTAGTTATAAAGGAAACAGCTGTTGTGTTGATCAGCAGAGTGCTGTATGCCAGACTCTTTGCTTTTTTCTAAAAAAAAGTGACTTACACCACTGTAACTTTAACCTGTCCAATAGAGAAACTCTAAAAGTTTTCTGCTCTTGCAGGCGTGTTTCGGATTTATGTCGGGAGAACGCAGCACTGAGCAGTGAGTAAAGATGGCGGCAGGCTGGAATTTCATGCATATCAGTAGGTCAAAACAGTGAAATCGTTTCCGTAGGATCTTCCAAACGGTTGGTTGTGGAATGTTCAGCTCTCTGCTTGCTCTATTCGTCGACTTCTGTGGGTTACGTGTGTAACTCGCTCGCACGTGCTCAACAGTTTCTTCACTCACTGGAGGCCGGCCCCTGATGTCCCCTTACAGAGGCATCCCGTAGTTGTAAACTGTGCATGCCATCGTCGAATGGAGTTGACACTCGGTGCATCTTTCTTGAACATTGTTCTAAAGCATCGTTGGACTGTTTTGACCGACTGATATGCATGAAATTCCAGCACATGATAAGCTTTCTCAGCACCTGCCGCCATCTTTACTCACTGCTTAGTGCTGCGCTTTCCCGACGGAAATCCGAAACACGCCTGCAAGAGAAGAGAACTTTTTCAGTGTTTCTACATTACTGTAAAATTTCATGGTAATATGTCATATATTATAGCTACAGCAAACTCGTGAAATTGCTCCAATCATTTGTAATAACCCTTTCAAGAACGGTCTCGTCTTGATGTCTTGGACTGGAAGCAAAAATATTTTAAATTAAACTTCGACTGCAACGCCTAATACGGACAATAGTTAAAACTACGAAGATATTGATTTCCCAGCGTTATAAAAACTTTTCTCTCTCCTTTGAAATCACATAGCATTTTAAAGAGTTTTTGTACTTACATTTCCACGCAATAGAAGAACTACAACCAATATTATCAACTTCCATGACTTCAAACCAGGGCCGGCGGAAGGCTGGGAGGCGAACCGTGCCACTGTCCAGAGCGGCAAATTTTCAGGGCGGCAAATTTTGAAGAGAAGAAAAAAATAAGTCTATTGAAAACTTTAAAGTTATAATATTATATTTTATAACTTGGAAGTTAACATATGCCAACCCACCGTTTTGAAGGAACATATCAGTAGCCTCACTTTAAAACCACTGAGTGCCACAAGGTGGGAAAGCAGATTCGATGCCTTAACTCAGTTGAGATATCAAGTAGGAGAGGTCTATGATGCGCTTCTTCAAATAATTGGCATCAATAAAACTGTTTAAATGGTCGCATATGAACAGTGATGTGCCGTAGACTATACGTTTACGTCTACATGCGTTGTCTACACGTAATCTACGCGTAGATTACATTGGGTTGTAGTTTACATAGACTACATAGACAATCTAAAGTGCATTAAAATTAATTTTCAAGGCTTTCATGAAAGGAAAGTGACATTTTCAACTGTATTGGTTCCTAACGAAATGAAAATAATCCTATTTAAAACAAAATTTCTCTTCTCTTCTATCATCAACTATGGAAGAAGATAAATAGTATGCAAAAAACAAGAACAGATGGCAGTCGTGAGGCAGAGTGGTCTTTTCCCCATAAAACACTAGAATATTTCCTATATTAGGTTTCTTTTAAGGTGAGAAATTGTTCAAATTTGGAAGAAAGTATATGAATAGTTCTCTTCACACATCAGCAACTGATACGCAGTAATAATTTTCTTTCAATTCCACGGCGCCCTTTGTTATCACCTTTCGCCATGTTGTTTACATATATAAAATAGTCTATGTGTAGAATGTATACTATCGTTCTTTACGCGTAGACGCACATCACTGCACATGAGGCTCAATGTATTTCAAATCAGTTGTGTTGCTTTACATTCCTTTGCTCTGGTATGACTTTTTACTCCATGTAATGTAATGAGCAAATGTCTTCAAAACATTAATCTACAGTGTGTTAGATGCAGGTAGATGTCTTCTTCCAAAGAAATCAGCGCTTTGAAAAAAGCAGGAGTGATGAAAAATTTCAAAGTTTCTTAGACGCCACTTGGCAGCCTGGCAGGGCCTCCCTTTCTCCACTCGTGAAGGCGTCGGGGGGCGGCGACCTGTGAGTCCCGGTTGATGAGAAAGAATTGGCATCGAATTTAGATATAGATGATCCAAAGATAGGCAACACTGTACAGGGCCGAAATCGAAAGAAGAAGCAGTTTCAGTATGTTGAAACTGTTGAAGATCCACAAAAACGGTACAAAGTTGATTTTTATTACCAGGTCCTAGACGATTATTTTAGCTGTAAGAGAAAGATTTGAGCAGCTTAAGCATCATAGTGAATTTTCAATTTATTTTATGATATTAGTAAGCATAAAGACATGCCATCTGATATTTTGTTTGAAAAGTGTAGAAAACTCCAGGAATGTTAACACATGAAGGCTACTGATTTAAAATGTGAACTAAAACAGTTTTCCGCTATGATAAAACAATTACACCAAAGGAGACCTTAAACTGATAAAGGGTCTTTATTTTGCACCTAATATGAGTGTGGAATTTCGAATATATTAACTTTGCCCGTAATCGTGGCAAGTGGCGAACAATGTTGTTGTTTTTTTTAATTAAGGCTAGTAAAATACTATCTTCGGTCAATCATGTCTGAAACACGCTTGTTTCCATTTCATGCAAGATAGCATTATACGAAAAATAATATTACATGCAAAGGTAAAGTTCCCTGTGCATATAGCACCATGTCATCAAGGAACATTTAGAGGATGTGGGGGTAGGGCTACACACATTCTCGATCTCGGCCATTTTGGAGGTGATCTGATCAGCACCACTCTCCGGTCGCCTTTATCTCCCAGGGTTGCTCCCAGGCACCCATTAATTTAAGGTTGGGCGAACGCGTGAAGCCCAGAGACGCTTCATGCAGGAAATAATTCAGACCTTAGATCCCCACATTTTAAAAATCCAATCATATATTACAGACCTACAACGGTAAACCTTCATTTCTTTCCGAATACTTGTTACATTAAAAATACATATGAGAGAGAGAGAGAGAGAGTTTTCATAAAATATAGTGATAATATAAAATTAGTGTCGCATGTTTTAAAGTTTAACTGTGGTCGAGCGAGATATCCTTTTGTGCTTAATGGTATTTAAATAGCGTAACAATTATCATTATTTATCGTATAGTTTGATGTTTTACTTAGGAATATATTGATTTTCAATTTCGCGTTGCTGCGTAATGATGGCGAGGGGGGGTGGCATTCTAAAGAGAGCGGCATCTGCCGCCACCGCTCAGGGCGGCAAAAGGACTAGCGCCGGCCCTGCTTCAAACAGAAGAACTATTGTACAAGCGAATGAGTGTAGGAAGTGTGTGTGCAATGCCGCATACAACATGCTGCAGAGTCGATTGCTCGTTTAAAGCCTAACGCCCAGTGAGACGCGCAGAAACTCGGCAACAGAACAAAACAGACGTGGTTCCGGCGTCTCAGTGGGCGATAGCCTTTAAGATAACCTGCAGACTTCTGGCACGGAAATTCCCGCTTTCGAACCGCGCGTTTCCCTGTAGTCGGCGCTACACCATTTGATTTCACAACAGAAATTCTGTTGCCACGTTACTCCGCGTTTCCCCGCGTCTCAATCTTACGCTAGGTGACGTCACTTCCGACAAGATCGTACTTCAAACATGCTATTTTTTTCTTTTTTGGACATAGCGTATGTTATCTTCTGTCTTCAGTTGCATTTTTTCTAATTTGTTTTATATCCTATGATATTTGGATTACTGATACAATGTGTTAACCAATACTATATATAGTATACTTATTTTCTATTGCATTTGTGTTGCCTGCGAACAGAAAAGTGGTTGGGGCCAGTGTTGCCAACTTAGCTCTCATTGAGCCAGATCTGGCTGGTTCTTTCGTGCACTCGTTTGCCTGTGAACTGGGGCACGTGCCTCACTGGTTCCGGTCTACATAGACCAACATTTGCTATGAATATATATTTTACACGTGACGTGATATTGTTATTGGCTGCGTCGGCCTATCCCCAGCTACTTTTTTTTTATAGCGCCGTGTTGACGTGAAATTGGCACAATATTGTTATCAGGGAATCCATTATTTTCGATTTCGTACCACCATGAGATGAGTGATGCCGCCGGATGTAGATGGTGAAAACTAGGAATAACTTGTCATCAATTTAGAGTTAACGGAAATAGCAGCGCCCCACCCCTTTTTTAACTTACATTAATTACTCTAGGAAGCACTTCGTAAATCTAGCTGCTTGAAAGTCAGTTCTAACTCCATTTAAGGTGAAATTTAGCTCTTTTATTAGCACCAGGTTTGGCAACACTGGTTGGGGCTATTGACTTCGAGTCCAATATCTCCATAAGTTCGCCTCCGATGCATATAAAGGCGACTTACATAGGAGGAAGACGAAACTAAATGGTAGACGTTAGATGGCGCTGCATTCACAAATAATATAAATTTTCCAAATTCACAGCTTCTTGTTGTGTTTTTCCCAGAAAATTATTCTCAAAAGTGTATACTGGAAAATTCATTCATCCACCTTTATTATTTTGTTCAGAGCAGATTTATTTTAATACAGAAGAGAAATGTAACTAAGTCGTCGTAACGTACTTTAATTAATAACGTCGCTTATTTCTTTGATTAATTTTATTTGTTACACTAGGTAATTATAATTCTGGCCCGACAACATTTAAAAAAAATTCTCTGCTGTCCAGACATGTAGTTTTGATTCTTCAGAATCGTTAGTGGATTTTTTAATTATATTCCTTATGTAGCTAATTTTTGTTACAGAGTATAGTGGTTGAAGTAATTTTAACGGCATGTTGTGTAGATAAAATATAGTAAGTAGCAATCTAGGGCTGTCGACATGAAAGTCGAAGGGATATACCAAAACAATCAATTTGCCAATTGAAGGGCTCTGGCCATGATGTGCGTCTACGCGTAAACAACGATAGTCTACATTCTACACGTAGACTATTTTATACAAGTAGATTACGTAATCTATGTAAACAACATGGAGAAAGGTGATAACTTAGCAAAGGGCGTCGTGGAAGTAAAACAAAATTATACTGCATATCAGTTGCTGATGTGTGAGGAGAACTTTTCATACTCTTTCTTCCAAATTCGAACAATTCAACCTAGGAAGAAACATAATATAGGAAATATTCTAGTGTTTTATGGCAAAAACACCACTCTTGCCTCACGACTGCCATCTGTTGTTGTTTTTTGCATACTATTTATCATCTTCCATAGTTGATGATAGAAGAAATGAGAAATTTTGTTGTAAATAAGGTTCTTTTCATTTCGTTAGGAACTAATATAGTTGAAAATGTCACTTTCCTTTCATGAAACTCTTGAAAATTAATTTTTATGCACTTTAGATTGTATACGTAATCTATGTAAACTACAACCCAATGTAATCTACGCGTAGATTACGTGTAGACAACGCATGTAGACGTAAACTTATAGTCTACGGCACATCACTGGCTCTGGTGTAAACATGTTTAGTGACATTTTGGTAATTTTTTAGTTACAAAATAAAATGTGCCATCCTTCAATTTTCGAGTGAAATTGCCATGTCTTACAATTTGCACCGGACTCAGTGAAGCCTTCTGAAATTGGTAAATACAACAGGAAAACAATTGTTTACAGTATAGCTTCTAATAACATTTTTTCTTAACGAACTCGGAAATCACCAAAATGTCACTTACCATGTTTTGCACCCGAGACCTTCAATTATTCCCTAGAAGGAAAAGGCTTATAGTATGATGGCTTGTTATCGAATTAGCGCACGGTTCCGAACTCCTAATGCGATCAATCTTGGCGGTTAACGGAAAGGAGCTGGCAACACTGCGGAACTTGCTCGCGCCGCTGCTACCTGTTGGATGCAGAAAGGGTCCCCATCCAGAAGCTGTATCCTAGCAACACACGGTCCGCCGATCTCTTTGCCTACGGACGGAATCTCCGCTTGCCTGATCGCTCCGTACCGAGGGAGTGCGTAGGTTTTCATACGCAGGGAAACTCGCGGCGCGTATCGAACGCTTTTTTCCCATTATGAAACGAATCCCCGGTCATTGTTCCGTAATGATAATGTATACAGATCGGTTCGAACTAGCGGACGCGATAAGCGTTTTTTGTTATTAGCGTGTTCGTGTCGAAAAGTGTTGCGAGTGAGTCCCCCTTACTATCGCGTTACGTCAATAATCAATGAGGTGACACTGTGTTACTTCATTTCCAACTTAATTAGTGCATATTGTGTGTTAAGAGCGTGTGAATGAATTGTGAGAATGTGAATGTGCTACGCACGACGATCATGGATTAAGTTCACCTTGCTCTAACACAGGAATATCGTAAAGAAAGGTAAGACACAAAAATATAATTAATAACCAAATAATAAAAATAATAACATCAACGAGTGAACCATAATGTGAACTTCTTCACGTTTTAGCGAGAATTAAACTTATAGAATTTTTTAACAGCAACATAACCAAATGAAATTACATACAAATATCTTTAAACAGTATTTGTGTGAAACTGCTTGTGATTCTCACCTGGGGACAGCTCGTAATTTCAAGAGTCGTGGCCTGGTTGGGGGAGAGGGTAATCCCCCTCCACGAAAAATGGTACCCTCCTTTTCAAATCGAAGGAAAAAATAGAAAGCTTATTTTTATTACAGTCAATCATCGAAATAACTATCTAAGTGACACCAAGGTTGTGAGAAAATGGTGTGTCAGTAAGTGTGACATTGCGGTGGCCACTGTAACCTGAGATGATCATTATAGTCAAATTTGTGAAGAGAAACAGCATGCAGATCCTTTTATTGATGAATCTCATTATTCGCTTTCGTTCGACAGAGTTCTTGTGTCAAATACTCCGTTCACGGGTATTATGCTTGTATTGTTCTCTGTATTTTCAATCTTGACAAGAGACAATACATCTCTTATTCTAACATTTTTGACAACAATAGAGAATTCAAACCCAAGCTTTAGTGCTGAAATTCACTGCATATTTTCAATATACTCCCAGTACTTCATGTGATATTGAACGCAGTTTCAGAAATATGTCTTCAGAACAGTAGAAGGAGATTCACATAATAATCCATTGTTTTCGTAGCAAAAAAATAATGTACATTTGTATTTGGATTTAGTATTACAGTAAAATCTCGTTAATCCGGACTAATCGAGGGATAAGTTGACCGGTTTAACGAATGTCCGGATTTACTGAAATAACCAAAAGCACAGTAGAAAGTGCATTAAAACTCCGTTTATAGCAACAAAACACGTTTATTATGGTGTATTTAAAGGGTATAGGCCTAAATACACTATTCAGTACAGTACAAAGTCTGCGGGAAACATAATTTCATCAATGGTTGACTGCCTTTTCTTCGGGAAGTTCTCTTGCTGACTTCTAGCCACATTTAAAACCTTGCTTTCTGCTTTTTTCTTGCCTTTTCCCTGTCCGGATTAAGCAAAGTCCGGCTTATCTGGGTCAGGATTAACGAGGTTTTACTGTATAATTAATGTAATGTAAGCCTATGTTTACAAGGTGGGCCGCTGCATAATGAAAATTTCCATTTTTCAATATTGTAAGCCCAGATTTAATTCCATATTTTAATTAAAATGACTGAACACATATTTTCACTTTTTAGTATACAGAGTGGGTGAGAAATAACTAGGTATTGAAATGTGCTGTAGTTTTTGTAATACGTAATTAAGCAACCTCAATGAAACTTTCTGTACATATACAATGTGGAATAGGATTACATATATACATGCGAATATTAGTAACAACCATTCTCAAAATTAACAAATAAAAGCGTTAAGACGTAATGTAACATTGTGCTGACATTTTGAATAGTACCTGACATTGTTGCAAATGTATGTTTGGCCCATGGTATCTTGCTGGGGGATCATTAGTGAGCTTGTTTTCATGTAAGACCGCGCGCCGAAACACTTTGCACTTACCGTTCGGGCCTGGTTGAACCACACTTTTCCGGGACGATTGAGGACCTCATGAAAGGCCTGTCAGACCTCGCGAACTGTGATTTTTTTTCTTTTGGGGCTGGGCAAAGGAGGAAGTGTACAAGACAAAAGCTCACACTGTAGAACAATTGCAGGCACGGATTCGCCATGTTGAATTGAATTGAATTGTATTGAATTGAAAAGTCTTTTTATTTACTACAGGGCGAGATTCAGCCTTGGGCTGCTCTACCACCTAACTCTGGTGAATAAAAGTTACAATACATACATTTATAATACTGAATAATACTGAAATCAAATAACATAACATGAATGAATACGACATAAATGAAAAATAATAAAATTATAAGAGAATACAATGACAGATACATTAACACACACACACACACACACACACACACACACACACACACACACATACACACGTGTACATACGCAATTTCCAGATCAATACTAAAATAGCATGCACACAGGTTGAAATATTCGTTGTGTCAGGTAAGTGTTTGCAAAATACATGGTTTTACTTTACTTGATTCCTGTTGCTTAGCCGTACGAGCTAATGCTCAATTGTTGTCTTTGCAATAAAAATAATATGACGTGTTCTTTGAAGTTTTTGGGTGTTGTAGCAAAAGAAACATAATCGGGAAGAGCATTCCAAACCTTTGCAGACCAGAGGGAGAAGGAGCCTTCGAAACTGACAGCAGAGTGGCGGGGAATGTCTATTTTTCGCCGACCTCTAGTATTGTATGGATGTATGGAATTTCTAAATGTCAGTTTCTCGTGGAGATAGCTAGGTGTTTGCAATTTTAATACCTTATATATTGTAGAACACTGATGCAGGAGGCGTCGCCTAGACATGTTAAGGATTTTGTATGTATTGAGCAAGGGTAGGATGTGCTGATTTCTCCTGATCGAGAGAACGTAACGAATGCAAGAATTCTGTATTTTTTGTATTCTGTTCGATATTTTACGTTGTAAATTCGTGCCGTACACCACATCACAGTAATCGAAAATAGGATATATTAGAGTTTCGATGAGATATAATTTCGTTTCTCTAGTGAAAAAGTCTCTCCTCCTGTAGAGTGATCTCATTATTGTTAGTGCTTTTGTACATTGCGCTGAGATATGTCCTGCCCAGGAAAATTTGGGAACAAAAGTAAGGCCTAGATTTTTAACGGTTGGTGCATAAATTATGTTTTGGTTTTTAATTTTGATGTTAATTGTATCATAATTTACTTTTTCAAGATAATAGTTAGAGCCTAAAATTGTGTATACGCATTTATTCTGGTTATTTGCGAGCCCATTTGCAGTGAACCACTTGTTAAGGGTATGTAGATCATTGTTTAGATTATCTATCTTGTTTAACAAATCCGATGGTGATGACGATATCATCAACTGCGTATCATCTGCATAACAATGTATATTACAATGGCTGATGGTCTTTGATATATCAGCGACGTATAAGGTGTATAAAAGGGGGGCCAGAATGGAACCTTGTGGGACTCCTCCATTTAATGTTATCGGCGATGATCCGGTGTCGGCAGGGTAAAAAACCCTTTGTCTTCTTTCGTGTAGATATGATTGGAACCAGTTTATTACAGGCTTCGAAAAAGTGTAGTATTTCATTTTTGCTAGGAGAAGGTTATGATTGACAAGATCGAAAGCTTTAGAAAGGTCTAATAATACTAGTATAGTTAGTTTTTTATCGTTAATCGAACGTAAAATATTGTCCGTGACAGATAATAATGCCGTGGTTGTACTATGAGAAGTACGGAAACCTGATTGAGAATCAGGTAAGATTTTATATTTTGCAATGTACTCTTTTAATTGTATAGATACTATCTTTTCTGTGACTTTTGAAAATATTGATAGAATGCTGATTGGTCTTAAATCGCTTAGAGAGGTTAACGTCTGCTTTTTGGGGAGCGGAATAACTCGAGCTTCTTTCCATGCATTTGGAAATTGGCTGGTTTTCAGAGAAAAATTTATGGTATGCGTGAGTGCCGTAAGTATGAAGGGAAGGGAGAGTTTAAGCATTTTGCACGTAATGTTGTCCACTCCTGCAGCATTTGATCGAATGCTGTACACTGCCTTTTCAACCTCAGAATCTTGAACCTGGCGAAAGGATAATTCTTTTGCATCGTTTTGAAAGCAGTTCTCTAAGAAATACTTGCACTCCTTTGCAATAATGGCGTTGTCTCGAAGAACACTGTCGTAGACATTTGCAAAATGTTTATTAATTTCAGAGGGACTGCTCAGGTGAGGCGGAAGTTCTCCCGCGTTCCGTTTGCTACCGATACCAATTGTTTTCAGGCTATTCCACATATTCTTTGAATTTATCTTATTGTTATTTACAATAAAAGAAAAATAAGCTTTTTTCTCTTGCCTCATAACAGACGTGGTAAAATTTCTTAATCTTTTATATTCGTCCCAATGTAAAATTAATTTGCTTCGCTTGTATTTACGCAGCGCACCATCCCTCAGTTTCATGAGCAGCTCAAGATTATCCGTTAGCCACGGCGCTGGCTCTTTCGTCACCCTAACCGTTCGTAATGGGGCATGAACGTTAAACAGGTCGACGAGATTTTTCTCAAGAAATTCTATTTTAGAATCGATGTTTCCAAGTTTAAACGTTTCATTCCAATTAATGTTTACAGCATCTAGACAAAAATTTTCATATTCAAATTTCTTAAAATCTCGGTACGTAACGTACTTGGCTTTATCCCTGGGTTTTGCGCAATGCAGTGACACGCTCGTCAAGCAGTGGTCTGAAGTTCCTATTGGACTCGCGATTTCGAAAGAAGATACAATGTTGGGGTTGTCAACAATTATTAAATCTAACAATGTTTCGGAAGATTCTGTTATTCTAGTGGGTTTATCAATCAATTGAGTTAAACTATACGATTTTATAATATCTTTAAGAAACAGGGTCTCCGCTTTTTGTGTGCTGAGCATGTCGCAATTAAAATCGCCTAGCATAAGGAAAGCGTCTACACTGGCATAGTTATCTGAAATAATTTCTTCTATGATGGCGAGATTTGTATAGGGTATATTTGGTGGACGGTAAAACGCGCAAATGCCAACTTTTAAGTCACTTACACTAACTATCATGCTAATATATTCAATATCATTGGCTTCGGATGGTCGGAAGTCTACGAATTTTACTGCCAGCGCCGAGCGGATAAATATGGCAATGCCCCCGCCTTCTTTCTTGTTTCTGTCGTTACGGAAAACCGAGTAACCGGGGATGTTGATTTCGTTCGTCCCGTCTGCGCTACAGAGCCACGTTTCCGTTATTATTACGATATCGTAAGCACGTTGGCGTACCACGAACCTCAGTTCGTCGATTTTCGGGATTAAAGAACGAACGTTTGCGTGTGCTATGCTGAGGTCGGATAAATTTGGCAACCTCTGCTTCCGAACCAGGGTGTCGTGGGTCTTTGACCGAGTAACGGGGGTTGAGACTGTTTGATGGTCAGGCGGGTAGGGGTCGCTCTCTCTCATGACGTTTTCACCCATTCTTGAAAGAAAAAGGCGCTACTGTTTCTCCTTCCCTCCCCTCTCTCTGCGGCCGATCGGAATACGTAGCTGTGGGGACATTCTTTTATCGAAAAAGCGAACAATATATCAAGGCAAGCACTTACCTGACTTACACGAACATTTCTAAGACACACATCCAGGTTATTTCTTCTCTTCATCGGGTGGAAACGAGTACACAAACAACGACACACAATCACACACACATTTACACACACTATTGCTTGAGACGAAGACACAAACACATAATATTTTAATGGCAAAATAGAATTAAACATATTTAGATTATTAGTTTTCATGGCTCTTGTAGAATAATACACTTCCTACGAGCGACTTGCGGCTATCCCAGAGTTTTTCTTGTTTTTTTTTCTTTTTTCGCGTATTACGGCTAGATTGTTTTATAGGTTTGATAGTTGTCTACATGATGTGACATAGTGTTTCGTGTTACCTTTCCTGATCACTATTTTCCCATCTTCCGTGTACACCTGTTTGAGACCGAACTTCTCGATGGCCTTCCTGAGAAGCTGAAGCCGTGCACTGCAGAGATCTTCTCTTATGGAGATTCCAGAGTTTTTTAGTTTTCTTTTGTTCCTGAAAACTAGCGACCTTGCCCTGTAATTAGTAAATTTCACGATGATGCCTCTGTGCGACCCGGGAGACTTCGGACCTACCCTGTGGGTGCGGCACAAATCACCGTTGCTTACGTGAACCCCTAAATGCTCCTCAAAAAGAGACAGGGCGATGTTGTCGGTACTTTCCCCTTCGGTCTCTGGAATTCCGAAGATACGTATGCTATTTCTTCTTTGGTATTGTTCCAGATCCTCTGTTTTTTCTTGCAACTTTCGGATATTTTCGTCTCTGTCCGCCAGTTCCGCGCGAAGGGAGTTGACTTCTTCCGAATTGAACTTCATCGTTTCTGTCAAACGATCCACCACAGCTTTTGTGATCGATTCAATTATGGAATCTGTGATCAGTTTTAGCACTTCTGGGGTTTGCACCGCTGATTTCACTTGCTCGCAGATCTCCCTGACGAAGGCCGCTGTGTCCTGCAGGGGTGACTGACCTCCAGCTGCTGCTGATGCTCCGCGTTTTCTAGGCGCCATGGCTGCTGGCTGCTTTGTTCGCGTTCACAAGCGAGAGAAACTATTCAATATTTCGATAGACTGACTGGGGTGGGAAAGTATGTCTATACAGAAATCGTTCACACTATCACTTAGGAAACAGTTTCTATGAAACAACACCGCTTATCCTCTTTGCACCTGCCTTTGTATAACGAAATTCTGGGAGCGCAACTTATACACGTTCACTCGGCCATGCAACCTATAACCTTTTTTATCAGAAACGTTCCGAAAGGATTCCTACAGAAGACGGTGAATTCCATCTCCGTTCGTTTGAGGACGCTAGTAGATGCCGTCGATGCCTACATTGAATTTCGAGCTGGCAATCCAATTTCATAATGTATTCATTCATTCATTCATTGTTTTCTACCTAATTGGCAGTTTTTTCACTGTAATCTTCAGCTTTCCCTATTCTCTGCCTTACGCTTCGTAATAGCAGACGACCCAGTTAATTTAATATCATCCATCAGCTGATATCTCTCTCTCTTCCTCGGACTTTTCCTCCTTCAACCATTCCCTCCAAGGCATCCCTTAGCATACAGTTCCTTCTTAGACAGTGTCCTAACCAGTTTCTTTTCCTCTTCTTGATGGTCTCCAGTACAGATCTTTTTTCACCAACTCTTTTCAGTACGGCTTCGTTTCTTACCTTGTCCGTCCATTTTACACGCTCCATTTTTCGCCATGTCCACATTTCAAAAGCTTCGAGTCGTTTCTCTTCATTTCTTCTCAACGTCCAGGTTTCTGCACCATATAGTGCTACACTCCACACAAAACATTCACTAATCTCTTCCTTAGACATACGTCCATGGGTCCAAAAAAACATTTCTTTCTTATATTGGAAGCTTCTTTTGCTATTGCGATTCTCATTTTCACTTCTTGTTTGCAGCTCATGTCACTGCTTATAGTGCATCCGAGGTACTTGAAGATATCCACTTGCTGAATTCTTTGTACAGAAAACGTCATTGAGATTGATTAAATATTGCAAAACGTACACCAAATTTTCAATGACTAGTTACTTTTCACGCACCCTGTGTATAAATATGTTCCCTGTTCACCATTTGAAGGAAATTTTAAGTGCCAAAGGATTCACCAGGCGAGACACGAAATATCCGATGCTTTGTGATATTGCTGGTGCTTCAAATGCAGCATCACTATTCGTCATCCTCAAATTGTTAGTTCACTTTGATATGCCACACAAGGAAACCCCGAAAATTGTTTTAGCTGCGTCGGGCAGAGTTCACTAACCGTAAATTCGAATCGGTGGCTGATTGAGGCGCAACCGGAAGCCATGAGCAATATTCCCATGACAGCCAGCAACCGTGACAAATGGTGATGAAGACGAATGACGCTGTGGCGCTAGTATCGCCAAACGAAGAACCTCTCGCCAAATAAATATACTCAGGCAGCTCGGCGTTTGCAGTGAATGTCAATCAAAGAAACCAAGATTGCGGACGCAGTTCTCGCTCTGGGACGTTTCAACCCTTGCCTACTTTATCATAAAGTCTCAGTGTTTACCTCAGCTGCGGACAAAACTACCCTGTGGGCTGAAATAGTAAATGCACGTACACTGGGATCTCAAATAATGGCAAGGGTCAACGCTGCTAAGTGTGTACGTCACTACCTCAGAGAGAAACGCAGAGGCGAGGTTTTTTTTGGTTAAAGCCAATTTTAGCAGACTAGAAAAAGGTATTTTGGGTGTGAAGATTTGTTTCCCTGTGTGGTCTGCAGGTTATGAGAAAAGCTAAGAGAAAATTCGCCCGGCCCTCGCCCCCTTAACCCCAAGAAAAACACCAATAACTGAATCGGTCACACGAGAAACGTTGTAACAGGCAGTTTTTCCGTCAGAGACCAGAGAGATATTAAATTGGAGAAAATATGTTTTTGTCTGAATGATTGATTGAATTGTTAAGTCCACTTTATGCACAGAAAGGCTAATCGAGACTATACTTGCAATTTAAACTGGAATCCGAACCAATGTGTCATGTGCCTCCACCGGGTATCGAACACGGGACCACTTGATTAAAAGCGACTAGATTTTTGGCTTTGAGAATATAGTGCTGGAGCGAGATGATTTCGCTCGAGCGCCAATTTGTTCACACGAACGACGCTAGATAGCGTACGGAATTAGGTCAAGCCCGAATTAGTTTATCTGCCCACAAATCTGGCCTAAAACGAACCCTTGTAAATGTTCTGATATGAATAACCTGTTTTTAATGTCGAAAAAATCTGCATGTAATATTTCCAGTGTTAGATTTATCATTTGCCTACAACATATTTTTGGCCCCTGTAAGAAAAAATTTAAATCCGTCTATAAATAAAAATATTGTGGTACCTTTATCTGAAAACACTACAGATGCTGACCAAGGCAGTATGATTATAAACTAACAACAATCTACACGTTACGTTTCTATCCCATATCAGGGTCTTCTTCAGACGCAAAAATAAACTAGAAACAAGGCCCTGGTATGGGGTAGAAACTTAACGTGTCTTTAGTTTGTAATCGAACTGCCTTGGTCAGCATGTGCGGTGTTTTTAATATGGAAACAAACCTTAATAGTGTTACCTTTATCTCCTGCAAAAAAGAGAAATTACAGTAAAACCTCGTTAATCCGGACTAATGGTGGGGATAAGTTGACCGGTTTAACGAAAGTCTGGATTAACTGAAGTAACCTAAAAGAACAGTAGAAAGTGCATTGAAACTCCGTTTATAGGAACAAAACACGTTTATTATGGTGTATTTAAAGGGCATAGGCCTAAATACACTATACAGTACAGTACAAAGTCTGCGGCAAACGGAATTTCATCAGTGGTTGACTGCCTTTTCTTTGGAAAGTTCCCTTGTTGACTTCTAGCACATTTAAAACCTTGCATTCTGTTTATTTCTTTTGCCTGTACAGATTAAGCGAAGTCCAGCTTATCGGGGTCCGTATTAACGAGGTTTTACTGTAATGGATTTCCTAGTAACTTCCAGTTATTCCCCCCAAAAAAATGATAATTTCATCCCTTCAAACTACATCAAACTTTCCAACCAGGGAGTCTAGGACACAGGGTTAAAGTACCTCTACCAGATGATATAACAGAAATGAAGCGATTTGAAAACACCCACCGAGATGTATGATATCTGTCATATCCCGGAAGCTCATCTCGGTCCAGAGTAACAGGTGTCTATGGTTCCTATCCAGCAGGGTGATGATGGTGCGAGTTGCGAGTCCAGATCTACACATAAATTGCTTTGTGGCCAGGAAACGGCGAAAAATAAACATTCGATTTTCCACGTGGGGATTTTTCAATTGTGTAGCTGGAGGACTTCCTTTGCGGTTGCAGCAATGCTTATTTTCACGAGAAGCAAAACAGAGGGAACGAGAGGTTCGTTTATTGTCCTGTGTTTCTCTGTATATCTATCCTTTTCTCTTCTTTCCCTCTGTGTACGTTTATTTATCTCACTCGTATGTGTGTCCCTTATCCTTCTTTGTTCTTTATCTCTGTCTGTCCCTTATGCCCTCTCTCTTTGTTCCATCCTGAAAGTTTTCTTTATAATTTCTTCCTCAGTAGCTACAGGTGTGTTGTCACGATATCTTTAATGAAGGGCACCACGTTCTCTCCAATTTTTTGGAGCGTGAGCTCTTTCGAAAGGCACAAACATATCGACCTCACCTTAGACTCAACGAAGCTCTGGCGCCTCAAACCAGGAAATTTTCTAGGTTTTGATTGATTGGAGATGTACAACATCTCTCGATATACCCGGGCGTTCTTCCAATCATTCGAACACAGAATACTCGTTTCGACAGATAAAATAAAGAATCCCTTCATCTGTTCGTCTGCTTTCGTTGCTTCGATTCCTCTCTTTCAGCTGTGTTTACAGACTGCCAACGTTTTGTGCTTCCTGCTCTGGAGAGGAAAAAAGTTCGTTGGGTAAAAAATACACCTAAGACTAATTTCTGCCATCTTGCAGCACCACCAATTTCTGACAACAGACTTCTTGTGTACTCTATCAACCGATTTGTAAACATCTTATGTCTAAGCAAGAGCGTGCTGAGAGGCGGGATTAGACGTGTATACCCTCACTCTCTCTCTTTTTTTATTTCCTCGCTCTCTGTTCTCTCTTTTATTCCTCTGTCTATTTCCTCTCTATCCCCTTCCTCTCACTTCCCTTTCCTCTTCTTTCCACTCTCTAGATTTCTCCCTCTCTTTTTCTTTCTCTCTTTTCCTTCCTCTTTCTTTCCGTTTTTTGTTTCCTTTGTATGTTTGTTTCTTTCCTGTTTCACTCTTTCCTCTATTTTTCCTTTCCTCTCTCTTTGCTTCCATTTTATTTCCTCTCTCGATCTCAATCTATGTTTTCTTCCTCTCTATTTATTTCATCTTTTTCCTCTCTCTTCCTCCTTTCTTCTCTCTCTCTTCTCTCTATATTTCCTCTCTCTCTCTCTCTCTCTCCTCTCTCTCTCTTCCTCTCCCTCTATTTCCTATTTTTCTTTCCGCTCTGTTTCTTCACATTTTCCTTTCCTTTCTGTATCTTCACTTTCTCTCTCGCTCTAGTTCCTCTCTATTTTTCTCTTTTTTCCTCTCACATCTTTTTCATTCCTCTTTCTCTCTCTCTCTCTCTCTCTCTCTCTCTTTATCTATCTTTCTTTCTCTCTCTTTG
The DNA here is from genome assembly GCF_977018435.1 of Lepisma saccharinum. Classification (NCBI taxonomy): domain Eukaryota; kingdom Metazoa; phylum Arthropoda; class Insecta; order Zygentoma; family Lepismatidae; genus Lepisma; species Lepisma saccharinum. The sequence continues at coordinate 23,277,553 of NC_139250.1, read as the reverse complement.
ATCATCTCATTTTCTTTCCTCTCTCTCTTTCTCCATTTGTTTCTCCAGCTATCGTTATTAGTACTTCTGTAAATAAGAATAATATTGTAGAGTCTTTATTAGCTTTAAAAAGAAGAATGAATTTCCTAACACTAAGATATTATAATATTAAAATGAAATATGAAATATTATATTTGCGTGTCTACTTAGCCGGAAGGATTTCAATTTATTAACAACAGATGGTGCAGGTGTGCTATGTAAGTCTCTGATTCGCTGTGTGTTGTAACAAAAACCTTTCTGAACAAAATAATGAAACATAAAATGTAAAATTCAACTGTTCTCTTACGTTGTCAGCAAGAACTTTGATTTTGCTCTGTTAAAAGTTTTGCATCTCTTAAAATGAACACACTTTCAAGTACCTACGTAAATTTTAATTACATTTGCAAACTGTTAAAATGAAAGTATATCGACATATATATGAGCACCGACAATTTTTGGTGGAAATATTATTTGTTCGATTCAAGAATTTAAAATTTCTTACGTCATAGTTTTATATTTCATTGAATTTGAAGGAACAGTTAATATATGTTCAGTATTCAGTGAGTAATTTTATGGCTGGGTCTTTAATTACTGAAAGACTAATGAAAATTTATTTATTTCATTGATTTGTTTTATTTTGCTTCACTTTGGTTAATCGCGAAGAGAGGACGAAAGGTGTTAAGATGAAATTAGTGAAAAGAGAATCACAAATACACATGGACAGACAACAACATAAGTCCGAAGAGAATTATACTGGCTGTGAATCTAGACGCCAGAGCCTTGTTAGTCAGCCAAATACTGTCCTTGGTGTACTACGTGGAAGCGAAGTGTGCAGATCACCGCTAACACCCCTTGATCTTGATTGGGTAGAGTGTTGTTGTGACGTAGCGATATAAATATAAATGGCTATTGACTGTTAGGATCTTAAAAGTAATGAAATCTTTGAAACATTCCAGTTCTAAAACATTCAAAACGAGTACTATCAAATTTCGTAACCATAATACAGGGTGATTCTCTAGCAAACATGCGACGGTAACTTTTTAATTCCTATATGGTTACCAGGGAATTTGTGAATTAGTTAACCAATGACGAATTAGAGGAAGATTACTTCAACATGATGGCGCAACGTGTCCCACACCTAAAACAAGAATGAAGGAAATTAAAAGATATGTCAATGAGCAATTAATTTCGACAAATCTGTGGCCGGCAAGATCACCGGATCTGACACCTGATTTATTCTTACTACAGAGCCTTGTGAACAGCAACAACCCGCGCACAATTCTGGTTTTATAGAAAAGGTACATAAGTCACAAACAGCGATTTTCTGTGGTCTTTTCCCCCCATCCAGTTTCTCTAAAATTAAGTATTTTAAGTAGACCTCGAATTTTAGGTTCTTAACCTATGTTTTCCTTTGCAGGTAAATAATAAAAAATAAGTTACGTCAGGGTTTCATTAGTAAACGAAACAACTGACTAAGTTTTATAGTGCCTAAAATAACCTATTTTGCTTGTTAGAACTTATTTTAGATGTTTGCGCCTAAACCAAACTTTTATTTAGGTCCTTGTATATATTTTAAGTTTTTTCACGATTTTTATGTCCAAGAGAGGTATTTGCTAGGCTAGATACCGAAAAAAACAATGAATAACGTGTTTGAAACACATTTTCTGTCGATTTCCTTCCCTTCAAATTCCACACAGCTATCTTTTCCTTATCTTCTTCGACAAAAATAAAAACTATACTGTGAAAAGCGTCAGGGCATTTAAAAATATGTATAAATTAAATGAGATTTGGATAAATAAAAGTTGTAATTTTTCAAGTCTATGCAAAAAAAATTCACGCCGAATTCCCGGAGCCAATAATTCACGGACAATTCCCGGAATTCAAGGAATTCCCAGTGAGTGGCCACCTTGGTATTGTGCAGCAAATCATATATACTTAATTCATTCTTTAGGTCAAGAAGTAAATTTTGCTAACAATACAAATATAGGATTTAAATAATTTGTGGATAATTAAGAAAATGATGTATGCAAATGAAAATTTGGTTAGAAAATTAATATTTGGTTGTTACATATACCTATTAAAATTCCTTACGGTTCTTTCGAAATTTTGATTTTGAAGTTTTAAGTTTTTTTTGGAACCTATTTTAGGATTTTTAGAACCTAGTAAAAAAATATATTGCGCATGTGTAAAGATTCTAAATAGTGTTGATCCAACATGAACTTTATGTCTGTAATGTTTCCTATTATATAAATAAACATTAAAAAAATGTCTACCATTTCTTGACATGCTTCTTTCCGAACACCCTGAAATTAATAACCTCAAAAACGCGATACGTCAGAACAATGCTCTCACCCGTCCGTTATTTTTAACGGCGTTACAAGCAACATTCCAAACCCACTATGTATTAAAAGACCTCCCCGATGGCATAGTGGTAACGATACCCAATGGAGGCACATCGCGTAGTGGTTCGGATCCCACTTTAAACTGTAGGTCCAGTTCCGATTAGCCTATATGTGCATAAAATGTACTTATAACAACAATTCAAACTCTATGCATTATCATTCACCTAGTTGTATCAGTATATACGATTCGCCTTATTGCGTTTTCACCTCCTCCAATACAATTTCGCGTGATTTATGTCACACTAACTTTCTAAGGCGAAACGGGAAATCCCAGTTTGCCTTATCCTGTTTCGCCTTACACACAAGAAATTTCCCACCAGGGAATATTATCGACATGAAGGGTCATTATTATTAATGTATTGAGTAGTGTAAGTTGGTTGTTTCTACGCCACACTTTGTAGGTATGCATTTGTAGCCTCTTTTTTTATCAATTGAATATCAGTTTTTGACATATTTTGACAATTTTTTGTCGATGTTTTAGCGTTTAGCGATGTTTTAGTAAAATTTCCCTTTTTTCCCACTCACACTTTGTAGGTATGGATTTGTAGCCTCTTTTTTTATCAATTGAATATCAGTTTTTGACATATTTTGACAATTTTTTGTCGATGTTTTAGCGTTTAGCGATGTTTTAGTAAAATTTCCCTTTTTTTCCCACTCACACTTGGTAGGTATATCACGATCTTACGTGATATAACTTAACCTATTCATTTTATTACGTGCTAAACTACACGAGAGCCTCTACGTGCTTTGACCTACTTTAGAGTAGTGGTTATGGACCGGTTCTGAAACCGAAAATGGGGCTCGGAGTGGGGCTCGACTTAATGGTTTTCTCTTGTAAGGCATAAGCCTCATTTTCTCACAGTGTTGCCAACACCTACCTACACCCCTTCTTCTTCTTACTTGGCAAGGGCTACTACCTTTTTTTTTTTTTTGAGGCTTAGCCAATGTATACACTGGCGTAACATACACACACTGCCGTAAAAGAGAGAGAGATGGATGGATGGATGGCAACACAGTATATGTGTGCGTGTGTGTGTATAATATGTAGCATTATTTAGTAGGTGGAACCGTACGTTCTGGAAGGGTCCTTTGACCTACTTTTTATTTTACGACGTTTTACGGACTAAACTAACCTACAATGAGAGAAAAAAGTGGAGAGAAAAAAAGCTCTGACATCACTTTTTAAGCTATTTTTTACCTCCTGCTCTTATGGTAACCTCGCCCTTTTGACCTATACTCTTGAAATGACTTACGTATAAGTCTGTCTCCTCTTACTGTATGGTCCCCTCAGTGTAATCTACTACGACCTTGCTCTCAGCGTAATCTGCTACGATGTTTTTTAAAACTCATGTGCGATCTTCTACAAATGTGTGGCCTCCTCTGCTACGACCTAACGGGACACCTCTCTCCTACGATGTTTTTGGGCCCTCCCTCTGCTACGATGTTTTTCTCCTCATGATGCAAAAAAAAAAAAATGGTATTGTAGCGGTATTTGAAATCGAGTGTGCTGCGTGAAGGTCATGTTCACTGAACAATAGGAGAGCTGGAAGAGTACTTCCTTGGGCTTTTCATCGAAAAAAAACGGGGTGCGATGATGATGATCAGTTCAGACAATGGAATGGGGGACTAATTTTCGGATGCGGATTACGCCATCCCTTATAATCCGAAAGCTCTCTGCCGTGGAAACTTCCATATCATCTAGAGCGACTGTTCTGCGAGTTGATTCTAACAGACGTAAAGGGATTTGTGGATGGGACTCCCATGAAACAAGCCTAACAGCCCTTAACGTATTGTGGAAGAAAACATACACACTCGCAGAACTACATATTTTTTTTTAGCATGGATTTTTTGTTTGTGTACCGTTGTTGATAGGAAAAAAAAATGTGTGTGCGGGACACATTATTAGGCATTTTTTTTTATTGCGTTGGAAGTGGGGTTCGGATCTTAACAGAAAAGTATGAGCCCTTCGATTTACTATGGCGAGGCTCACGATCTTACGTGACACAACTTAACCTAATAATTAATGAACTTGGAAAATTAGAAAGAAAAAAAAAAAAACAATGGCGAGCGTAACATGGCGATGACGTGGAGCCTACAACACAAGTTATTACGTAACATTGTGATGACTCATATTAAGCACCCCTTAATTGTATTACTTATAAGGGTATACTATTGCACAACGTTTTTGCAACAAGTTATTACGTAACATTGTGATGACTCATATCTAATGCCCTTCGTTGTATTAACTATAAGGGAGTAAACTATTACACAACATATTGCAACAAGTTATGACGTAATGTGATGAGTCATATCTAACGTGGCGTCTTCTGGTTGGTTAATTATTACAGGTGTTTTCAATACGGTCCGCGCTTTTATTATATATAAGACGGCATACACTGCAGATCAGTCAGTCTCGTGAGAGCAGCCGAAGAGTACGGACGTCCTGTCGCAGCGCTCCTCGTTTTTGTAAAAATAATAGGTATTTAACTTTCTTTGAAGCTACATACCATCTATTATTTCAAGTTTAAAGGTGTTTCACGTGGTTTTTCATAGTAATTTCGACCAGATTGAATTTTGACGTGATCGTGCGTTTTCTATTTCGCTCCGTAAAATCCTATAAAAATAACATACCTGAAAATTGTATCGCTATATACTAGACTTTTTGATTTCTGTGATTTTGGAGAAAGCAATGGCATCCACAACCAGTTTCAATCGTAAAAATGATAAAACTGAATGTGTTACTTGCGAAAAATTAATATCTAAAACTAATATTAGCAAGCACAGGGCAAGATGTAGCGAAACAGGTTCGAGAATTAATCGTTCGTTACCTTCTAAGCCTTGTGCTCGATGCGGAAAGATGATCAGCATTGCACATTTAAGTAAACACCTCAAAATTTGCAAACCATCGACCGGACAAGCATCGAAAAGGAAAATCGATGATTCAGAAACGGAAGCTTCCACTTCCAAGCAAATTAAATTATCTAATGAACGCAAACCAATTAGATCTGCATTCAACGACCAACTCCAGGATTTTTCAATTAAGTCAGAACCAGGCCGTGACATCCTTAGTTTCTTGGATGAAACGAAAACATCTGTACTAAATATTTTAAAAGATAAACTTGAAAACAACTCTATAAAAGTATACGTTGTTCTGTTTTCTGAATACGAAAAAGTCGATGGCACAACGAGTATTTTTTATCATCGTACAAAAAACCAGACTCTTTATTTTGCTGACGTCGAAAATTTAGACAACTTCTATTATAAAGTTACCAATGAGCTGGTTAAGAAACATGACGATTTCGAGGCTAAAGGGTCGGGATGGTCTCTGTGTGGAAGTCCTCACACGTTAACTGTTTACGTGAACCAATTCTCGCCTCTTCGCGCTTCCAGCTACGTTCCTCTTCCACCGAAAATTCAACACAAGAGGGCTGTGTTAAATATACAGAACAGCGATAAGAAGTGTTTCCTTTGGTGTATATTGGCTGCACTGCATCCTGTTTATTGCAAAAATAATCCACAGTGGGTTGGACATTACAAACAATACGAGTCCGAGTTTGAAAGTGTAATGTCTGGCATCGAATACCCGGTGACATTGTCGGATATAACAAAGTTTGAAAATCGTGCAGGAAAACGCATCGCTATTAATGTATATTCCTTCACGTCAGATAAATATCTCGTGCATCACGTCAGGATAAGCGATATCGACGATGACGGTGCTCGTGTGATTAATCTTCTTCTAATTTCAAACGAGGATGTTCATCACTACACGCTAATTCGTTCTCTATCACGTTTGGTCAGAAGTCAAACTACCAAGTATGCAAACCACATCGAAGTTTTCCCGAGATGCCTAACCACGTTCAACGATAAAAAACAAGTTGATTATCAAAATTAAACCGGACGTCAGATTGCTATCGATAAACTTGCCGAACATAAAATTTATTGCGGTGACAACAGACCGACTTGCATGTTGATGCCGAAATCAAAAGAGGTCGAAGAATTTAGGATGCATAAGGCATTGTTCGAACATCCCGCAATCATCATTGCTGATTTTGAGTCTTTTCTCAAACCGTTGTCGTACTGCGAACCAGACCCCGAACTTTCTTCCACAACACCGTATCAGTTGCACGAAGCCTCGAGTTTCGGATATGTTGTTGTGCGACAGGATAGGATAGATGAACCGTATGTTTACCGAGGACCAGACGTAATCAAACATTTTTTTGAAAAGATGGTTGAAGAGGTTGAGACCATTGGCAGCCTCTTACGCGAATCGAAACCAATGCTTCCATTATCCAGCGATGAACTTCAATCTCACAATAACATTGAAACGTATCCGGTGTGCGATCAACGTTTCACCGACGAGAACCGGAAAGTATTTCACCATAATCACTTCACCGGAAACTACATCGGTGGAATCTGTAACACGTGTAATCTAAAGATCCAAAAACCTACCTTTGTCCCTATATACCTTCATAATGGCAGCGGTTACGACTTCCATCTCTTAATTCGGAATCTTGGATATGATAGAAAAAAAATAAATATTCTAGCAGAGAATGAATAAAGGTACATCAGTGTTAGCAAGCGAGTATTGATTCCGGGAACAAACGAAACTGTGGAGATGAGATTTTTAGATTCTTACAGATTTTTATCTGCGAGCTTGGACGCTCTTGCAAGCAAACTTTCGGCTGAACAATTTAGAATAACGAGAGCTAGTTTTCCCACCGTAGACATAGAAATGATTAGACGTAAAGGTATTTATCCATATGAATATGTTAGTGATAATTCTAAATTTAACGACGACACTCTTCCACCTCAAAAAGAATTTTACAGTCGACTCAGAGAGAAAGGAATCACGGACGATGAATACGAACACGCGCAACGGATGTGGGACAAATTAGGATGTAGGACACTCGGCGATTATCACGATGCCTACTTAAAACTGGACGTGACAATACTCGCGGATGTTTTTCAAGCATTCAGGAAAACGTCGGCGAATATTTACAAATTAGATACTGCATATTTTTACGGTCTCTCGGGCTTAGCGTGGTCTGCCATTTTTATTTATTTATTTATTTATTTTCAATAATGAACTCAACAGGCTGGCGCCCAGTTAGAGAGTTCAGAGATACAGGTTTTTATACATGCTTCAGTGACTGTTATTTGATATTGTTTTCATTACACAGTTTTTAAATTGTATATATGGCATAGAGAACAAATCAATATTTTTGTTACGCTTTTCCAAGGCATTGCAGAGAATACTCATTCTCCAGATAGGGGATTTCTTGACAATGTTCGTTCGCGCTCTATTCACAAAAAAGGTTTGATGATTGGGTCGCGTCTTATTGTTAGGAACACGTAATTTAAATTGTGAGATCCAAAGAGGAGAGCGAAGTTTTCCATTATATATTTTCCAGAGCAGCAGCAGGTCGCGCACTGTCCTTCGATCGTCAAGCCTGTGCATTCGGAGCTCCTCTATTAGATTACTGTACGAATCAAATTTGGGATAAATACCTTCAAGTTTATACTTCATATAACGTAACATCTTTGATTGTACTCGCTCTATTTTTGTAGTCTGTACTATACAGTCAGTGTTCCATACAACAGACCCGAATTCAAGTTTTGAACGCACTAATGAGTAATATAATACCTTAAGTGTTTGGGTGTCTCGAAAGTCTCTGGCCATTCTAACAATGAACCCGATAAGTTTGTAAGCGTTGCCTATTACTTTGTTAATATGGTGAGTGAAAGTTAGCTTAGAGTCAAAATATATTCCTAGGTCCTTTGCTGTTTCCGATTTTTTTAGATTGGTATTATTAAGTTTATATTGAAAATTTAAGATCGTTTTTTGTTTAGAGTAAGTAACAGAATAGCATTTTGCTGCATTAAGAGAAAGACCGTTGCACAAGCACCACGCACTCAACCTATTTATGTCTTGTTGTAGACAGACACAGTCTTCAATATTTTTTATTCTTTGAAAGAATTTCAGGTCGTCTGCAAATAACAGTTTTCTAGAATTAATCAAATGCTCTGGTAAATCGTTGATTAATAGAAGAAAGAGAAGAGGTCCTATGTTCGACCCTTGAGGTACTCCGGAACGTACTAGAAATTCGCTGGATGTGTGGCCTTTATACGAAATATATTGTTTTCTATTCATTAAATATGACGCCATAAGTTTCCTGAGGGGAAGGGAAAAGTTGAAAGTGCCCAATTTACTTAGTAGTACATCATGATTTACAGTGTCAAAGGCTTTGGAAAAATCAGTGTATATTACATCCACCTGCCCCCCATCATCTAGCACCGTGCTTATATAATGCAGTTTCTCGCCAAGGTTTGTTTCTATTGAGCAGTTGGGCAGAAAGCCATGCTGGTATTCAGAAAAAGTTTCTCTGACATGGTTATATATGTGGCAATATAAGATTTGCTCAAATATTTTAGCAGGGGCAGATAAAAGAGCTATAGGACGATGGTTTTGTATGTTTCTGTTCTCCGAGGATTTCGGTACTGGACATACAGCAGTAACTTTCCACCGTTCGGGAAACTGCATAGAAGATAATATCACATTGAAGATAATAAAGAGTGGAATTTTTAAAATGTCTACACATCCTTTGAAGATGTAGGGTGGGATTTTGTCTGGCCCTGCCGACTTCTTTGGCTTTAATTTTTTTACTTCTGCTTCAATTACAGACATATTGATCATCTGAATGTTGAGTGAATCTAGCATTTTGCACTCTGTATGCCCCGCCATGATTTCGAGGTTATACTTTGCCGTATTGTTTGCATACACAGATTGAAAGTATTCCACAAATTCATCAACGACGGTATTCAGGTTTAATATGGGTTCATTGTTTGAAGAAACTGGAAACTGTTTGTTTTGCCTGTTGCGATTTACGTACGACCAGAAAAGTGACGGGTCACTTTGAATATTGCTTTCGATGTCGAACAAGTAATTATTATGGGCGGCTGATATTTCTTTTTTGATTGCTTTTCTGAGTTCTTTAAATTTGTTGGCATGGTGAACTGGGTTACCTACGTTTTGCTTCCATTTTTGGTGGTGGTGAGCCTTTGCTTTTATTTTTTTTAATTATATTGGCGGTAAACCAGCATGGATATTTAGGAGGGGTTAGGCGTCTTAAGGGGATGCACGCGTCAAATGCTTCGTATATTATGTTGTAAAACATATCCGTCATTTCGTTTACGTTATCACAGAGTTTTAGTGTATCCCAGTTAACGACCGATAGTTTGTTGTATAGTTTGTTAAAGTCAGCTTTTTTGAAATTGTACGAGAGGTTGTTTGGTGGATGGTTACTCTGTGTCCTTTTTCTGTGCTTTATTTCGATTACGAGACAAGGATGATGCTTATCCTCAGACACGAGTGGCTGAGTTTCTCGTGTCAACTGCATGCCAAAAACGTTACTTAGCACAAGATCGAGAGTTTTGCCGTTACTATTTTGAATGTTATTTACGCTGCGTAATTGAAAAAAGCACATTTGATTGTATAATTCGCGACATACAGGAGTGGCGTTAACGAGGTTGTATTCGTTGCTTGTTATGCAAGGGATATTGAAATCCCCTACGAGGAGAATGTTATGTGCGGGTCTACAATGCCTTTCAAGAAAATTATAAAATAAGTTGTAAGACATGTCATTACAGCATGGAGTAAAGTAAACAATACAGATGTATAAGGTAGGCAGTCCGTGAATTACAATTTTCACAAGCAATGAGTCGACGTTAGGGTCGTCGTTAAATTTGCCTACGAGCGTCGCTGCGTATTTGTTATGAATTGCCAGAAGAGCACCCCCGCCCAGATTTTTCCCAGAGTCGGTCGGGTTCCTGTCAGATCGGAACACGTTATAGCGATCGTCAAAAAGTTCCGTGCTTAGATGGTTTTCATTAAGCCAAGTCTCTGTAATTGCTACGATGCTGTAATTGTTAGATAATATGTTCTGAGAGAGCACTTGCATTTTGGTACGCAACCCGCGAACATTTTGGTACACTATGCTAAATATTTTAGTCTGAGAACTTACGTGTTTATGTTTGTGGGAGTTGCCCCCGGGCTGACCTTCTTCCTCCGTTGCTGTCACTGCTACCACGTCACTTGGGGGAGGGGTGGGATTTGGGAGGGGGTGGGGATTTCCAAGCCCAAGATGAAAGTGACCACTTTCAGTTATCTGGTCCAAACTGGCACATGCACTTGCTTGTTTACATTTCCCGAGTCCGCGTTCCTCCCTTCAAATTCTCTGTAGGTTGTTGCCTTGGCGCCTGGGGTACCGTTGAACTAGAGGAGGGGTGGAATCTTGACCTATTTGTCGAAGATGGCCATTGTCCTCTTCCTTTCTGGTTACAGGTGGGTGATTAGTGGAGGGGGGAGCCTGTTGCTCGCACTGGTTTGCAGACGGAAGTGTGGACGCTGTCGCTCTTGCTTCCTCCGATGTTGTCAGATTTCCAATGTTGAGGGTGGAGGGGAGAGCCTGGTTCTTGGAAAACGAAGTGTCCGAAGAAATTTGTGTCTCGGGAACTCCTACATAATCGCTCTGGTTGTCTTCCAGGTCCCATATGGAATACTTTTTACCGTTTACATTGAGGTACTTGTACGTGAGATGGGCTTTGCATCCTTGTTGCCTGGCTTCGAAGAGATGCTTCTTCAGTCGCTGCCTCTGTTGACGAACAGCAAAGGAGTAGTCCTGTTCGATATAAATGTTGGTGCCTTTGAGTTTGTTGCTACGTTTTAGAACTTCCTCCTTGGTTGTATCCCGCAGAAACTTACACACGATGGGCCGGGGTTTTCCTGAGTGCGCTCTCCCTGTACGATGGGCTCTTTGGATGGAGTCCGACGGTAAGGAGAGATGGAGTCTGTTCGTTATTAAGTCTCGCACCGCGTTTGCTGATTCATCCCACGTTTCGCGTTCGTTTTCCGGAACACCATGAAAAACAAGGTTCTGCCGCCGTGACCTGTTCTCAAGGTCATCTATATGATCCTCCAGAGATCGAACATAAGACTGCACTTCACTTACATCTAACTTGAGTTGGTCTGTTTCGACCTCGATGTTTTCCATTCTTCCTACCAGTCTGCTCACAGTGACAGATAGTTGCTTCACTTCGCACATAATAGCTTCATTCGAGCTTTTTACCTGGAGCATAACCTGCTTCAGTTCGGAAAGTTCGCTCTGGACATCAACGTTGTTACGTGGGCCTGGATTCTGCTCAATTCCGCCTATAAGCAATAGCGTTAACACCACCAATCCATATGCGACGTAGCACGTATTTCTCCGTAAATCACTTCCTACTTTGCCTTGGGAGCCTGATCGCCAAGCAGCTCGGAAGAGGCCGATCGCCTGCCGGCACTGCATCACTGAGATCCCCATCTCGTTCCACTTGACTGGCCGCTGGAGACAAACGAAAACACGTCCACTCGCTTTCACTTCTGCTTCACATGTTATTACAGACAAAAATAAAACTCGAATTGATACCGGATGTGGACATGTTATATTTTATCGAGAGGGGGATACGAGGTGGAATGGTGCAATGCGTACAGAGACATGCAAAAGCAAATAACGTTCACATGACAGAAGAATACGATCCTAATGAACAATCGAAATACATATTTTATGTGGATGCAAATAATTTATACGGACATGCTATGATACAAAAACTTCCTTACGGCGGGTTCGAATGGGTGGATACCACTTCCATTAACATTAATAATTTCAACGACTGTGAATTTGGCTTGTTTATAGAGGTGGACCTCGAATTCCCCGACCATCTACACGATTACTTCAAAGATCTACCTCCTGCACCCGAACTAAAATGTTCGTCTGATTCAAATCAACGTAAGCTTCTGTTAACATTGGATAGGAAAGAGAGATACGTTCTCCATTACAAAAATCTTCAGTTCTTAATTGAGAAGGGAGTTCAAGTAATAAATGTGAGAAGAATAATGAAATTCAAACATTCCGAGTGGTTAAAACCTTACATTGAAAAAAATACGTATCATAGAACACGCGCCACGTCAGATTTAGATAAAGATTTTTTTAAACTCATGAATAATGCTGTTTACGGAAAAACAATGGAGAATGTCAGGAAGCACGTGGACGTGAGATTAGTTCCCGATTCAAATAAATGTAGAAAATTGATAGCATCGCCGACATTCAAAGCACGAAATATATATGATGAAAACCTGGCCCTGTTTGTGATGGATAAAAAAATAATCAAATTCAACAAACCAATCTACGTGGGGGCGACGGTTTTGGATTTATCTAAACTGCATATGTTTGAATTTCATTATAATGTCATGAAACCCTTCTATAATGAAAATATAACACTTTTGTACACGGACACGGACAGTTTTATTTATTCCGTACAGACATCTGACCTCTACAACAATTTGAAACAACCGAAAATGATTGATCATTTCGACACATCTTCCTTCCCTCAACCAAACAGATTTGATCTCCCTTCTCGCAATAAAAAAGTGTTTGGTAAAATGAAGGATGAATGCAACGGAGAAATCATTCTGGAGTTCGCCGGCTTACGTTCCAAAATGTATGTGGTGAAAACAGAAACCAGCATCACCAAAAAAGCCAAAGGTGTTGGTAAAAATACCGTGAAAAACAAGCTTGTGTTCGAGGATTACATCAATTGCCTCTATTCACAGTCGAGGATTCTACGTTTGGAGACAAGGATACAAAGCGTAGACCACGTGATTACAACAAACAAAGTTAGGAAAGTAGCATTATATCCGCATGACGATAAAAGATGTATTTTGTCTTGTGGAATCCACACGTTGCCTTGGGGGCACTATCGTTTAGAAATTAGTAAAAATTGTAGGCAATGCAAATGAAAAAAAAACAACTTAAATAACTATAACTAAAATTAAAAAAAAACTTTAACTGTCTCAAATTATCACATACACAATAAATAACTAGCAAGGACAATGAATCTTTTTGGTTTCCGAAAGCAAACAATGGAGACTGAACACCGCACGGCAGATCATGAATTTCTACCTTCCATGTTATCTAAACTCAACGGCCTGTTGATCAATCAATTTTCGGAACGCTGCTCTTCTTGCTGGAACAGTGACGATTTCGGATTCGCGACGATCGACATGACGACGAAACCCAACGACGGAAAATACAGAAACAAAATCAAAGACTTTCTAAACGTTGCAACGTTGTGAGAAATCTGTTTGGTTGAGGGAAGAAAGATGTGTCGAAATGATCAATCATTTTCGGTTGTTTCAAATTGTTGTAGAGGTCAGATGTCTGTACGGAATAAATAAAACTGTCCGTGTCCGTGTACAAAAGTGTTATATTTTCATTATAGAAGGGTTTCATGACATTATAATGAAATTCAAACATATGCAGTTTAGATAAATCCAAAACCGTCGCCCCCACGTAGATTGGTTTGTTGAATTTGATTATTTTTTTATCCATCACAAACAGGGCCAGGTTTTCATCATATATATTTCGTGCTTTGAATGTCGGCGATGCTATCAATTTTCTACATTTATTTGAATCGGGAACTAATCTCACGTCCACGTGCTTCCTGACATTCTCCATTGTTTTTCCGTAAACAGCATTATTCATGAGTTTAAAAAAATCTTTATCTAAATCTGACGTGGCGCGTGTTCTATGATACGTATTTTTTTCAATGTAAGGTTTTAACCACTCGGAATGTTTGAATTTCATTATTCTTCTCACATTTATTACTTGAACTCCCTTCTCAATTAAGAACTGAAGATTTTTGTAATGGAGAACGTATCTCTCTTTCCTATCCAATGTTAACAGAAGCTTACGTTGATTTGAATCAGACGAACATTTTAGTTCGGGTGCAGGAGGTAGATCTTTGAAGTAATCGTGTAGATGGTCGGGGAATTCGAGGTCCACCTCTATAAACAAGCCAAATTCACAGTCGTTGAAATTATTAATGTTAATGGAAGTGGTATCCACCCATTCGAACCCGCCGTAAGGAAGTTTTTGTATCATAGCATGTCCGTATAAATTATTTGCATCCACATAAAATATGTATTTCGATTGTTCATTAGGATCGTATTCTTCTGTCATGTGAACGTTATTTGCTTTTGCATGTCTCTGTACGCATTGCACCATTCCACCTCGTATCCCCCTCTCGATAAAAAATAACATGTCCACATCCGGTATCAATTCGAGTTTTATTTTTGTCTGTAATAACATGGCAGACCACGCTAAGCCCGAGAGACCGTAAAAATATGCAGTATCTAATTTGTAAATATTCGCCGACGTTTTCCTGAATGCTTGAAAAACATCCGCGAGTATTGTCACGTCCAGTTTTAAGTAGGCATCGTGATAATCGCCGAGTGTCCTACATCCTAATTTGTCCCACATCCGTTGCGCGTGTTCGTATTCATCGTCCGTGATTCCTTTCTCTCCGAGTCGACTGTAAAATTCTTTTTGAGGTGGAAGAGTGTCGTCGTTAAATTTAGAATTATCACTAACATATTCATATGGATAAATACCTTTACGTCTAATCATTTCTATGTCTACGGTGGGAAAACTAGCTCTCGTTATTCTAAATTGTTCAGCCGAAAGTTTGCTTGCAAGAGCGTCCAAGCTCGCAGATAAAAATCTGTAAGAATCTAAAAATCTCATCTCCACAGTTTCGTTTGTTCCCGGAATCAATACTCGCTTGCTGACACTGATGTACCTTTATTCATTCTCTGCTAGAATATTTATTTTTTTTCTATCATATCCAAGATTCCGAATTAAGAGATGGAAGTCGTAACCGCTGCCATTATGAAGGTATATAGGGACAAAGGTAGGTTTTTGGATCTTTAGATTACACGTGTTACAGATTCCACCGATGTAGTTTCCGGTGAAGTGATTATGGTGAAATACTTTCCGGTTCTCGTCGGTGAAACGTTGATCGCACACCGGATACGTTTCAATGTTATTGTGAGATTGAAGTTCATCGCTGGATAATGGAAGCATTGGTTTCGATTCGCGTAAGAGGCTGCCAATGGTCTCAACCTCTTCAACCATCTTTTCAAAAAAATGTTTGATTACGTCTGGTCCTCGGTAAACATACGGTTCATCTATCCTATCCTGTCGCACAACAACATATCCGAAACTCGAGGCTTCGTGCAACTGATACGGTGTTGTGGAAGAAAGTTCGGGGTCTGGTTCGCAGTACGACAACGGTTTGAGAAAAGACTCAAAATCAGCAATGATGATTGCGGGATGTTCGAACAATGCCTTATGCATCCTAAATTCTTCGACCTCTTTTGATTTCGGCATCAACATGCAAGTCGGTCTGTTGTCACCGCAATAAATTTTATGTTCGGCAAGTTTATCGATAGCAATCTGACGTCCGGTTTAATTTTGATAATCAACTTGTTTTTTATCGTTGAACGTGGTTAGGCATCTCGGGAAAACTTCGATGTGGTTTGCATACTTGGTAGTGTGACTTCTGACCAAACGTGATAGAGAACGAATTAGCGTGTAGTGATGAACATCCTCGTTTGAAATTAGAAGAAGATTAATCACACGAGCACCGTCATCGTCGATATCGCTTATCCTGACGTGATGCACGAGATATTTATCTGACGTGAAGGAATATACATTAATAGCGATGCGTTTTCCTGCACGATTTTCAAACTTTGTTATATCCGACAATGTCACCGGGTATTCGATGCCAGACATTACACTTTCAAACTCGGACTCGTATTGTTTGTAATGTCCAACCCACTGTGGATTATTTTTGCAATAAACAGGATGCAGTGCAGCCAATATACACCAAAGGAAACACTTCTTATCGCTGTTCTGTATATTTAACACAGCCCTCTTGTGTTGAATTTTCGGTGGAAGAGGAACGTAGCTGGAACCGCGAAGAGGCGAGAATTGGTTCACGTAAACAGTTAACGTGTGAGGACTTCCACACAGAGACCATCCCGACCCTTTAGCCTCGAAATCGTCATGTTTCTTAACCAGCTCATTGGTAACTTTATAATAGAAGTTGTCTAAATTTTCGACGTCAGCAAAATAAAAGAGTCTGGTTTTTTGTACGATGATAAAAAATACTCGTTGTGCCATCGACTTTTTCGTATTCAGAAAACAGAACAACGTATACTTTTATAGAGTTGTTTTCAAGTTTATCTTTTAAAATATTTAGTACAGATATTTTCGTTTCAACCAAGAAACTAAGGATGTCACGGCCTGGTTCTGACTTAATTGAAAAATCCTGGAGTTGGTCGTTGAATGCAGATCTAATTGGTTTGCGTTCATTAGATAATTTAATTTGCTTGGAAGTGGAAGCTTCCGTTTCTGAATCATCGATTTTCCTTTTCGATGCTTGTCCGGTCGATGGTTTGCAAATTTTGAGGTGTTTACTTAAATGTGCAATGGTGATCATCTTTCCGCATCGAGCACAAGGCTTAGAAGGTAACGAACGATTAATTCTCGAACCTGTTTCGCTACATCTTGCCCTGTGCTTGCTAATATTAGTTTTAGATATTAATTTTTCGCAAGTAACACATTCAGTTTTATCATTTTTACGATTGAAACTGGTTGTGGATGCCATTGCTTTCTCCAAAATCACAGAAATCAAAAAGTCTAGTATATAGCGATACAATTTTCAGGTATGTTATTTTTATAGAATTTTACGGAGCGAAATAGAAAACGCACGATCACGTCAAAATTCAATCTGGTCAAAATTACTATGAAAAACCACGTGAAACACCTTTAAACTTGAAATAATAGATGGTATGTAGCTTCAAAGAAAGTTAAATACCTATTATTTTTACAAAAACGAGGAGCGCTGCGACAGGACGTCCGTACTCTTCGGCTGCTCTCACGAGACTGACTGATCTGCAGTGTATGCCGTCTTATATATAATAAAAGCGCGGACCGTATTGAAAACACCTGTAATAATTAACCAACCAGAAGACGCCACGTTAGATATGACTCATCACATTACGTCATAACTTGTTGCAATATGTTGTGTAATAGTTTACTCCCTTATAGTTAATACAACGAAGGGCATTAGATATGAGTCATCACAATGTTACGTAATAACTTGTTGCAAAAACGTTGTGCAATAGTATACCCTTATAAGTAATACAATTAAGGGGTGCTTAATATGAGTCATCACAATGTTACGTAATAACTTGTGTTGTAGGCTCCACGTCATCGCCATGTTACGCTCGCCATTGTTTTTTTTTTTTTTCTAATTTTCCAAGTTCATTAATTATTAGGTTAAGTTGTGTCACGTAAGATCGTGAGCCTCGCCATAGTAAATCGAAGGGCTCATACTTTTCTGTTAAGATCCGAACCCCACTTCCAACGCAATAAAAAAAAATGCCTAATAATGTGTCCCGCACACACATTTTTTTTTCCTATCAACAACGGTACACAAACAAAAAATCCATGCTAAAAAAAAATATGTAGTTCTGCGAGTGTGTATGTTTTCTTCCACAATACGTTAAGGGCTGTTAGGCTTGTTTCATGGGAGTCCCATCCACAAATCCCTTTACGTCTGTTAGAATCAACTCGCAGAACAGTCGCTCTAGATGATATGGAAGTTTCCACGGCAGAGAGCTTTCGGATTATAAGGGATGGCGTAATCCGCATCCGAAAATTAGTCCCCCATTCCATTGTCTGAACTGATCATCATCATCGCACCCCGTTTTTTTTCGATGAAAAGCCCAAGGAAGTACTCTTCCAGCTCTCCTATTGTTCAGTGAACATGACCTTCACGCAGCACACTCGATTTCAAATACCGCTACAATACCATTTTTTTTTTTTTTTTTTTTGCATCATGAGGAGAAAAACATCGTAGCAGAGGGAGGGCCCAAAAACATCGTAGGAGAGAGGTGTCCCGTTAGGTCGTAGCAGAGGAGGCCACACATTTGTAGAAGATCGCACATGAGTTTTAAAAAACATCGTAGCAGATTACGCTGAGAGCAAGGTCGTAGTAGATTACACTGAGGGGACCATACAGTAAGAGGAGACAGACTTATACGTAAGTCATTTCAAGAGTATAGGTCAAAAGGGCGAGGTTACCATAAGAGCAGGAGGTAAAAAATAGCTTAAAAAGTGATGTCAGAGCTTTTTTTCTCTCCACTTTTTTCTCTCATTGTAGGTTAGTTTAGTCCGTAAAACGTCGTAAAATAAAAAGTAGGTCAAAGGACCCTTCCAGAACGTACGGTTCCACCTACTAAATAATGCTACATATTATACACACACACGCACACATATACTGTGTTGCCATCCATCCATCCATCTCTCTCTCTTTTACGGCAGTGTGTGTTTGTTGCCGGCCCTCCTTGCCCAGTGTGTGTATGTTACGCCAGTGTATACATTGGCTAAGCCTCAAAAAAAAAAAAAAAAAAAAATGTAGTAGCCCTTGCCAAGTAAGAAGAAGAAGGGTTGTAGGTAGGTGTTGGCAACACTGTGAGAAAATGAGGCTTATGCCTTACAAGAGAAAACCATTAATTCGAGCCCCACTCCGAGCCCCACTTTCGGTTTCAGAACCGGTCCATAACCACTACTCTAAAGTAGGTCAAAGCACGTAGAGGCTCTCGTGTAGTTTAGCACGTAATAAAATGAATAGGTTAAGTTATATCACGTAAGATCGTGATATACCTACCAAGTGTGAGTGGGAAAAAAAGGGAAATTTTACTAAAACATCGCTAAACGCTAAAACATCAACAAAAAATTGTCAAAATATGTCAAAAACTGATATTCAATTGATAAAAAAAGAGGCTACAAATCCATACCTACAAAGTGTGAGTGGGAAAAAAGGGAAATTTTACTAAAACATCGCTAAACGCTAAAACATCGACAAAAAATTGTCAAAATATGTCAAAAACTGATATTCAATTGATAAAAAAAAGAGGCTACAAATGCATACCTACAAAGTGTGTGGCGTAGAAACAACCAACTTACACTACTGTATTGTTAACCTAACCTAACCGACAGGACAATGGGCGCTAAGGTAGGCAACATCACAAGCGCTGCGCTGACATTATGAATTACCCTTCAAGTCGATAATATTCCCAGGTGGGAAATTCTTTGTGAGTAAGGCGAAATGGGATGTCCCGTTTCGCCTTACAAAGTTCATGTCACATAAATCATTTGAAATTTTATTGGGGGAGGTGAAAAAGCAACAAGGCGAAACGGGAGGACACGGTATATATTATGTCTCACCTATCTCTGGAGCAAGACCGCGCATAGCGGCAAAGAAGGGGAGAAATCGAGTGGCAGAGCGAAGCAGTACACGCTGCTAGGAAGGCTGTTAACTGCAGCCGCTTCCCCCTCCACGCAATCCCGCTCATCTCACGTGTTCTTTGGTGGAGTCGTCACTACTGGTGCAGAGACTTGTTTCCGTTCGCCTGTTCCAGTGATAGGTGGGACTGAGTGTAGGTCAATGTATTCAGGATATTAATATGAATTAAGAGTCAGGTCGGCTTACATCCTTAGAGATCATGTAGGATCTTTATAGAGTTTCTGGATCAGTAATTTCCCTTTCTTAGTCATCCAGAAAGGAACGAACAACGTCCGGGGAATCCCATGTGGGCTATTTCGAGAAACGAATCGACCGAACGAAGAAAGCCACGTTCCTGTGTCTCCCTCTGTCATCTCTTACGTCACCTGCAAATCTGCATTTACAGCTCCGTCGCAACGTCCTGTAAGCGCGTTCCATGCATATCTGCAAGCTGAGGTCAAGAGAGAGTCTCATCCTAGCTGTTACCTTGAAGACAAACCCAGTTTCCGCACAGGGCATAACTTTATTTCTAGTTTCCTCCAGTTCTTCATCTAATTGACATAGATGAAAGTTTTTAATGAATTATGCATTAGATTAAACGTGTGCTCTAATCATGATCTGATCATAGAATTTGCACTGTTTTTATGTGCATATTTTTATGGGAGCACAGCTTATGATATTAAGAAAATTTCTAATAAAAAGGAATTACTATTGAAATGTAATTTATAAAAGTTATTTAAGCTGTGCTTTAATTTTTTTCCGGTGGACAAATCGTGACTGGACCTACAGCTTAAAATGGACTACGAACCACTGTGCAATGATCCTCCATCAGCATCGTATCCGGGACTCCTTAACAATAAGGAGATACCAGTACGCCATTGAAAAGATAGGCTAATCGGGACTGGACCTACAGTTTAAAGTGGAATCTAATTCCCTGAGCAATACCTCCATGGAACCTCCCGGATGGCGCAGTGGCAGCGTCGTCGCCTTGTAATTAAGGGGTCCCGGGTTCGATACCCGGTGGAGGCACATAGTGGTTCGGATCCCACTTTAAGCTGTAGGTTCAGTCCCGATTAGCCTTACTGCGCATAAAGTGGACTTTAACCACCAAATCAATCTATCATTATGCCTCCACTGGTGACCGAATCAAATACCTCTTGATTACAAGGCTACAGAGTTACCGCTACACGAGTAGGAAAGCCCAAATCATTTTATAATGGTTCACTTCAAATATATTAATGATTATCCGCTATAGTATAGCTCCTAATAAGGCACACCACCTATTCAAAGATGGATCCAGTTATTTCACTACCTGAATTTTCAGTTTGGTTGTCCTTATATACGCTGTCCCAGCTAACTGTGTAGAAATGCCGCGCATAACGGCAGAGAAGCGAGGGAAATCGAGTGGCCAGAGCGAAGCAGTGCACGCTGCTGGGAAGGCAGTCGCTTTCCCCCACACCATGCAAGTCCGTTCCTCTCACGTGCTCATTGGTGGAGTCGTCTCGTGTCACTATTTGATCAGAGACTTGATTTCGTTGGCAGAATCACACTGCAGAATCACATTTCTTTCATTTTAGTCTCCTTTTCAAAAACAAATTCTATTCCCGGGGGCTGTAACCCACCCAAGCCCCACAAACTCCAAAATCGTGGCCTGTTGGGAGATATCGCAGACATGCTACACGTTAATCCCCGTTCTGCACTTTGATATCTTCACTAGTTGCAAAATCCACAATAATGAAGCCACCTCGGTGATAATTTCCAGCGGATAATCAAATATTAATGTCAGACCTCGTCAATGTTTACAGGGAACATGTATAATCAGCGCTTTATTGACGGAATTCCTATTTTCGTCTTCCATTGTCTGCGGTGTGGTCCGTTTGTTTAGCGAGAGAGCCGTTGTATCATCCGCGTATGTAAACAAATCCAAATAGGACACTGAGTGAGCATAATGGAAACTAAACAATCGCTCCAAATGCTCGAACTTTAGTGCTAAACCAACATAGTGTAATCTATTACACAAGCTGTTTCCAATATCTAATCACATCTGAGAATTACAGGCACCAAATGTGTACAGAAGTTGACTGTAAAACTTCTGGAGACCGCACAGTAGTTACTGTCAGTATCATATGGGATTTATTCGTTCAAGATTTTACTTCGCGTAAATTCTGAATCAGTAAGAACAATGTAGCGCACATATCCAGTATGTTATGGTAGTCGTGAAAATGTCGACATGTGATTATCCTATTTGAATACCACCAGCAATACATATCGACGTCATCGGTGTGCATAACTATCCTCTACCTTAGGAATCTGTTATGCAAGGCTGCACATAACGGTAGAGAAGGGGAGAAAGCGAGTGAAGCACTAGGCACTGCTGCCAGCAGCTGGTAACTGCACCCACGTTTTCCTCTTCTAAGCTCTCTATCCCTATCTCATTGGTCATCCCTCTCGACTCACTACCTGCGCAGAGACTTGTTTTCGTTTGCTTGCTCCAAAAATCCCCGGGACAGAGTATAGGAGTATTTCTTGGAGCAATTTTTTGTGCTCTGATTATACTTCATTTCTCAGCAACAACTAACCACATGAACGCACGATGAACACTACACAACGTTACAGGTCGACCTGTACTGTACTGCGCAGAAGCGAACGGTTATAGCGCATGCGCAGTAAGTTCGCTCTCGACTTTACTGAATCCAAAATTCAGCAAATACAGTAAAACCTCGTTAATCCGGACCCCTATAAGCCGGATTTTCCTTAATCCGGACAGGCAAAAGGCCCCCAAAAAAAAGCTGAATGCAAGGTTTTAAATGTGGCTATAAGTCAACAGTCGCATTCACGTACATCCAAGTATTTCTTTACATTTTACTGTACTGTATAGTGCATTTAGGCTTATTCCCTTTAAATACACCATAATAAACGTGTTTTGTAGCTTTAAACAGAGTTTTAATGCACTTTCTACTGTTCTTTTAGGATATTTCAGTTAATCTGGACTTTCCTTAAACCTGTCAAATTATCCCCAATTAGTCCGGATTAACGAGGCTTTACTGTACTTTGATTTTCCTCGATGTTCAAATAACAGACTTCTGGATCATCATACGAGTACAATACTCGCATTTGTATCGTCTTACTCAAGCCTTTCAATTCATAGTACTGAGGCAAATCTAATGATGAATGTATTACGTATCTTATTACAGCGTCAACTTCAAATAAATTTTGTTTGCTAGATTGGCATAAACAATATTTTTGTGTATGTAAATATATATGTCTGCTCTTCTTGAGAAGTTTTGGTGACCAAATATGTCTTGCTCAGTAGAAGTCAGCGTCTAGGATGCCTTGGAAAAGATTCGAACCTGTGATCACTTTCTTCGTAGCACGAACAAAGTTTTATTGGTTTCATTCTCTCGTACGCTCCCCCCAAAAAATTCTCAACGTCAGCCTCAAATACAATTTTGGAAAACACTTCATTAAAGTGTATAAGTTTATTTTTGCACAATTCCTGAAAATCTTCTGATACCCGTTGGCGGCACATGGTGGTTCGGATCCCACTTCAAACTATTGGTCCAGTCCCAATTAGCCTTAATGTGCATAAAGTGGACTTCAAACACCAACTCAATCAATCAATCAATTCCAGCGGTGACTATGATTTCAAATTAAAAAGAAAATATTATAAAATAATAATAATAAGGGCCTCTCCGATGGGGCAATGGTAGCATTGTCGCCTTGTAATCAAGGGGTTCCGGGTTCGATACCCGGTGGAGGCACATAGTGGTTCGGATCCCACTTTAAACTGTAGGTCCAGTCTTGATTAGCCTTTACTGTGCATAAAGTGGACTTAAAACACCAATTCAATTCAATCGATCAAATTTAAAATCCGTCAGAATGCCGTTGAAAGTTAGAGCCTCCAGGCTAAATATTCGTGAGGGTCAGATAGATACTTACCTTACGCTTGTCCTCCAGACACAATCCACTACTCTCAAACAGTAACGAAAGTACTTCTTGACGAGCAAGGCCAGAGCCTCAGTACATATGACTAGATTCACCGTGCTTGCGTTGAAATCGAAACCAAATAATGAGCAGATTTGAACCAGAAACAAATTAACTTTTTATTTTCATTAAATTGTAACGTTTTCTTTATCTGTTTCATAGTGTCAATACTGAAGTATTTAGTAGGGATAAATGTAATTGAATTCTTATATATGTTATAGTATTATTGAAATTTTCTTTGATTGCACAAGTTTTGCGAGTTAGTGGTAGAGCAGACAAAGGATGAACTTCGCCCATGAATAAAAAAATTCTAATTCTAATTCTAATTGTAAATTGTTGGGTCAATACTCGTCGTTCCTCGATGAGAAGATTAGGGATAGTTTATGGATAGAGAAAATGAAGTTTAAATGAAGAGTGGCGTTTCAAAAGCCAAATGTCTTCCAATTTGGCGACCACCAATGTTGCTTGAAATATGGAACAATAAATATATAACATAAGCAACTGCTAATCATGTTTATTTATTTAGAAAATGCCAGCATAATGAGAATTTTACACTGAAATCATGAACCCCAAAAAAAGTATAGAACACAAGAATAAGCCCAAATGCATAATTCAAGAGCTTTCAAACTAATGCGGTAAAATCTGGACACTAGATTTCCAGTATAGGCTTTTCTGTGTAAAATAGGTTTGTGTTTCGTATAGTGAACATAGGCACTCGAAAGTGGAATTCCTCAAGGAGTGTGTAGCAGCGGATTTTGACATTGACGATTTTGTATAGGTAATTGTAATCATTCTACAAGCGGCGCTGATAGAGAGTATGCAAATTTGAAAAGACAAGAGATGCGTTGTTGAAAAGTTGCGTAATGAGGGAACCTCATAACCTCAGAGATCTGTAGATCAGAAGGACGTTCTTATATGACTCTATGTCATGGCCGTATTTAGAGGGGGGTTTAGGGTTCAAGCCTCCCAGAAATTTTTTTCTCAGTTTTACAAAAATGCAACAGGGAGACAGATAATGCTGAAATGATCGAGCTAGAATTTTCAAATATTTTGAATTTTGAAATTTGAGGGAAACTGGTTTAATTCTTGCAGCTCACCTGCAACCCCTTCATTTTCACTTCTGCTGTCCTCTTTCCAGTGCTGTTCCTGGATCTGAAAGAAAATTCCCTTGTGATTGTTCCAAAATTCCCAATGGTAACACTGTTAAGCCTTGTTTCTATGTTAATATAACATTCAAATACTAACCAAGGCAAATTTATTGTATAAAAAATATACACTAAAAACCTAACGTTTCCATCTTCTAACAGGATCTTCTTCAGATAAAGATCTGTTTCAATTTGTAGTGAATCTTTATCTGAAGAGCACCCTGTCAGAGGGTCGAAACGCTACGCTTTTAGTGTATATTTTTTATACAAAAAATTTGTCAGCATTTGAATGTTTTATTTTTTACCAAAATTCCCGTTCCAACTTTTTAATTCCCTGTTCGATATGAGTTTAAATCCCCCTTGATAAGAGTTCAAACCTAGGTCACCCAGCGGTCGGTATAGTACATACATTTTAACCTATATGCTGTCCTATAAAACACATACATTGTGGTTTTATATAATGAATGCTGTTTGCTAAGCATAGGAACAATATGAGCGTCGGTAAGTGGGATCGAACTGGTCCATAGAACCCCCCTCCCCCCGAATTGACATCGTTTATTGCAAGTTACAAAATAACAGAAAGTTTGTTATTTTTATTGTTAATAACGGAAATAAAGTCCAGGTAGTTAGTATTCGAACAGAATAACCAAAGGAAAACAGCGTTAGATCGAAAAATTGAGGTTACAATACAAGCACCAGGTTATGATTTACCATTTAATCCAAAGAATAACTGGTTCCATAGTTTTCAAAAATCCAAAAATTAAGTTTTGTGAATGGTCAAACAACATCAATTTTATGACTTAAATTCCTCTTACTTTTAAAGCTTTTTCCTGAATGTAACTAAAATTTAATAACAAAATATAATAACTGTGCATTTCAGTACACACTGCATGAAACGTAAAAAAAGATAATAATAAAAACAATTGTGCTGCATATGGGTAAAGTAGAAAAGTCTCCTCAAGGATATAAGAACATCAATAAAAATAATAATAATAATAATACATTTGGAAAAAGTTTATTATTATGAAATTTTTCATTATTATTATTTAATAATTATTATTGTTATTATTTCTATTTTTCAAATTTCTTGCGATACACATGAGAACAATTCTCAGTGAACCTCCCCCCCCGAATTTTGTTCCTGCCTACAGCCATGCTTTATGTGGGAGGCAAGTTACATACGAAAGTCCTACCATGCAGTACATAGCTGAACTGAACCCCTATTATTCCTTGAGCCATAAAACTACACATGTAGTGAGAGTTGCTTGACCAAGATAGTAATATTTTCTCAATTAGATGGGTAATTTCCTCTAAGAGCTCGCGGCCTCTAAGAGTACGCAGCTTAATTTTTTAAGGTTGGCAGCATTGCAGGACGCTGTCATTTAGTCATCAGAAGACTGCACAATATTACTGTGTACACGTCGTACCTGGTGGGTATAGTGATGTTTACCGTGAAGTTATCGGTAAGATTCTGTTTTTCCTCTGTTCGCTGTAATATTGAGCTTTCCTATTTTAAGGATTACGGTCTGGTAATGGCAATAATTTGTTTTAAGTATGGTAATAAGTGTTAGTACATACCACAACGTCGAACATCAGACATATGTTAGAACAGCACTACTGCTGCTCCTGGCGGATGTAATCTGAACCTTCTCTTGTTCCTTTAAGAGTACGCAGTGCATGGAGAAGTCACATCTTCAACGTACAAGAACTCACTTCCTGGCTTCAACTTCCGTATGGAACTATCTAAAAAACGGAACGACACATTGACAACTATATCAGTGCCTCCAAGGAAAATTGTGAGACCCCCTGATGATGCAACTCCAACGTCAGCACAAGAAAGTTTCTTCTGCCCTGGGTGTGACGAATGGGTAGTGTGTGAAACCCATAACTGAAGACTGGGCTCACTCAGTACGTAGGTTGTGTTCAATGGTGGCACGAAGCATGCTCCTGTTATGAGGGCATGGGTATATTTAAATGTGACACCTGTTAATGCGTACTCTTGAAGGACCTTGTGCGTACTCTTAGAGGAACTGTCCTCTAAGGGTGCGCAATTACATTTTTCATAAAATTAAAAAAATAATACAAGTTTATTATTACCTGAACCTTTATTTATATGTATTCATAAGTCAATGTATCAATATGTGTTGTAGTGCAAACTGTTTGTCGTTATAATTATTTATTTAGCTTGTGTGAGCTTGCAAAGTTAAGTGCACACTCGTAGATGGTTTCCCCTACACGAAAATCGATTCAACATCAAATTTATTACAACAAATGTTTAACAATTTGAGAACTACATCCATATTCAAAGATTTCGTAAACATTCAATTAACAAGAATTCTGACAAATACTATCACACCAACATTTAAATTAATAAACATTAAAGTACATGGCAGCTGTTCCCGTGTTCCTCCCCCTCTGGGTACATATTAAGTGGTTACAGCAGGAAACTAATTCATAGTTCAGTTTTTAATACTTAACTGCTATGGAAGTTCCCCAAGTATATGTTGCTTCCAGTGTTGAGTCATATATCGTCCAGACAATATATCGCGATATTGAAGAATTATCGTGTAGGCGATATCAACTAGACAATATATCGTCACGATATTTTGGCGATATGTATCGTGTTTGCTATATATCGTCACTATATTGTAGCGACATATATCGTGTCGGCGATATATTGTCACGATAATTGGCGATATATATCGTGTTGGCGATATATCGTCACTATGTTTTAGCGATATATATATATATATAGTGTCGGCGATATGTCGTCACGATATTTGGCGATATATCGTCACTATATTTTAGCGATATATATATATCGTGTCGGCGATATATCGTCACGATATTTTAGCGATATTTATCGTGTCGGCGACATATCATCACAATATTTGGCGATATATATCGTGGAGACGATATATCGCCGATTTCACTATACGGAAAAAATATCGTATCGTATCGTCTGTGACATTTTCTTGACGATATTTCGTGATAACAAATTTCCGATATCGTCCATTCCTAATTGCTTCGCTACCCGAGACCAAGTGGTCGACCGGATTAACTTGCTCGGACACAAGGCCTCGAGATTACGTAGGATGTGACGTCATAACATGTGATGTCAATGTTGCCAAGTTGTTTACCGTACAGCTATGAAATGAGGGGTGGTAAGTAGAGAAATGATTTTAAGGTGCAAAACTATGGTCGGGAAAGGGGAGCGGGAAGGTTCTGTAAATGTTTTCAAAAGGTGGAAAGAAGGGGCTGATAAAATGCCTTTATTCAATTCTCTCTTTTTCTGTGCCTAGTGTATATAAAGCGCGCGGACCGCATAGAGAACTGTGTTTCTGCCGAATAGGTTTTAAAGATTGTGTTTTCTCTCGCGGGTTTTGCTACATTTTCTTGGAACTATTTGAGCTGAAATGATTATATTACACCGTTTTCTAACTCTCGTTATGCTCTACAAAATGAGACTATAGGATTTTATGTAACTGCTCAAGACAAGTGAGAATCATTTATTTTTCTGTTCAAATGTATAACAAAACATGAAAGAAAAGGAAAGAAAATGGTGCTGAAGCATCAAAGAGGAGGTAAAAAGGGGATGAATATGCTAATCTCTCAAAAAGGTGCAACAAAGTTTGTTTATTTGACTTGATTTCATGTCCCTAATTACATATCTCAAACGATCGGTGTGAAAACAGCTATATTTTTGAAAATGTGCTGCACCTTAAAATACGTTTGCTAGTGATAACTGATGAGTTGAAGACGAAATAGACCAGGAAATAAATGACTTGTATATGAGAGCTGATATCATTATGTTAGTAAAGCCATACAGTAAGCCTAAGAGAGACAAAGCCTTTTTGAGGTGCCTGCAATATGCTCGTCAAACATGAACTTTTTAATCAAATTCATTCCAAAGTCTTTGTAATGGAATGTGACTTCCATGTTATTACCAGAGCCGAAATAAGATGACTTTAAAGACTTCTTTTTAAAGAGACTGTGAGAGAGGTGCGCTCTATCGGATTTAATATGCGTTAACATTTCAAAATCGGGAAGAGAATGTAGTGATGTTATTTTAGAGAAGATGTATGTCAGCTCGAGTGAAGATTTCTCTGGACATTTTACGGTAAGACGTAGTACCATAAGATGGAAGTTACTAGAAGGAAATGTGAGTTGGTAGGCAATACTGTCAACAAGTAAGATTAAAACTGGTCTCACTCCGGAACTCCACATTTACTCTGTAGAACTCCGGAGAAAAACAGTAAGAAAGTTCAATAAGAGTTCCCAGAAGAACAACACGTTGTTGATCGTAAAAGTAATCTTTGAGCAGGCTAAGAAATTAGGCATGATTATTGAATCGAAAGGTAAAAATTAGTTTCAAGCGCTACAGTTGAGATACTAATTCAGTTTCACTAACCTATGTCCAGATATTATTAGAATATTTAAATGAAGGAGACTTACAAGGACAGGCCATGTCGCACGAATCGGAGAGGAAAGAATTTATAAGATTCTTTTTTTGGGAAACCTGGTGGTAGACCTGTAGGAAGGCCGAGACGAATATGGAGAGATAACGTTGAGATTGGAAATCGGTAAAGATGGAAAAGATTGGAGTGATCTTGTCAGGATAGGGACAGATGGAAGGCTTGTGTTACTGCAGCCAGAACTTCTTTAGTCATATAACTGCACATTATCCTCTGGGGAGCCCGTTGGTCATTGCAGGTGATTTCAACATCCCTGAAATTAAAAATTCCAACACTGAGTTGCTCACGTTAGGCGCACAATGTCGGGAACTGAAATATTTCCTCTATTTCAACGACCTCAAAAGCAAAAATTCCATCCAGAACGCCAATAGTAGAACTCTCGACCTAGTCTTAACAAATTTTGAAAATACTAAAATATTTCGCCAAGAGCCTCTGGTAAGCGAAGTTAACACCATCCGGCTCTAGGAATAACTTTAACACAAACCATGCCTAAACAAAGAGCTTTAAATCCAAACATCCAACGATATAATTTCAAGAAAGCAGATTTCATTAATTTGTATCGGAAACTCGAATTAGCTGACTGGGACGAACTAAAAGAATGCGAAGACGTAGATATTGCCGTTGATAAATTTTATGAAATGATCGAAAGCATTTTTAATGAATGTGTTCCACGCTCTCGCTCCTCTGTAAAAAAATCTTACCCATGTTGGTTCACGCGGGAAATTATTAAAAATCTGAAAGCAAAATCACGTCACCACAAAAAATGGAAACAAAGAATGGGAAATGTAACACATCACGAAATTAAGTATAAAACTTTAAGAACGAAATTAAAATGGGAGATCAGTAAAGCTTACCAAAACTATATTGAAACTTCAGAAATCAATCTTGCTCACGATACTAAACAGTTTTGGTCCTTCATTAAAAATCAAAGAAAAAATCCACCCGTGCAGCCAACTAAGTATAATGATAAAACCATTGACGATAATGAAAGTATGCAAGATCTCTTTGCAAAGTATTTTGAATCCGTATATTCCAAAGAACCATCTATCTACAAAGATCCGCATCCTAATGTAAACATGAACTCACTTCCTAGTATCTTAAATATCTCTGAAATATCACTAAATGAAATTGAGGAAGCCATTAAAAAACTGAAACCTAAAAAATCCGCCGGCCCTGATTCAATCCCTCCTTATGTAATTAAAGGATGTTCGGAAATTCTTAAGTACCCTCTTCACACCCTTTTCAACTTGGCTGTCAGAACTTTGAGATTTCCAGCAATGTGGAAACCAACAGAAATCTGTCCGATTCCCAAAGCCGCTGATAAGGCTGACATATGTAACTACAGGCCTATTGCAAAATTGTCAGTACCAGCAAAACTCTTCGAGCAGATAATATACAAACATATATATTTTCATATTAAACCCATTCTTTCCCCCAAACAGCACGGATTTGTCCAAAAACGCTCAACCATAACCAATCTTGTCGAACTGACAAGCTACATTGCACCCAGTATAGCTAATAAAGGGCAAGTCGACGTTTTATATACAGACCTTTCAAAGGCATTTGATACAGTTCACCACGATATATTAATACAGAAATTTGCCAACAATAGCCTTTCTCCTCCACTTATTACCCTTCTTTCTTCCTATCTGCAGAACCGCCGACAATATGTCGTGTATCAAGGCTGCAGATCAACCGAATTCGTGGCCAGTTCGGGAGTTCCACAGGGGTCGAACCTTGGTCCCTTGCTATATTTAATTTTTATAAACGATTTGCCAGAACTACTCACAAAATGTGAGACATTAATCTTTGCTGATGATGTTAAAATATACAAAAATATCGAAAACGCTGATGACTGTACAATATTACATGAAGAGCTGAATAACTTGCTTCAGTGGTGTGAAATTAATAAAGTCAGCCTAAACCTAAAGAAATGTAAACTTGTATCATTCACCCACAACAGACACCCTATTCAACATTCATACACTATTTCTAATGTGTTAGTACAAAGTGAGAATACAGTTACAGACCTAGGGGTCACTTTTGACCAAAAGTCAACATTCCAATCACATATTGCCCGCATTTTAAGCGAAGCTCACAGAAATTTGGGATTTATAATGAGAATGGGTCATCAATTTAGAAAAAAGGAAACATTTCTCTTGCTATATTATACGCTCGTCAGATCTAAACTCGAATATGCTTCTCTTGTTTGGAATCCGCAATTCAAGAAAGATATCGAAAAATTAGAAAAGCTTCAAAATAAATTTCTCAGATAACTACTATTTAAACTTGATGGTACATATCCAAAACTCACTCCTAGCAACATATTACGAGAAATCTTTAATATTCCGTCACTCGACGAAAGGAGGCAAACAAGTCAAATAACTTTTCTCTCCAAGCTTATCAATGGTAAAATAGATTCTTTTAATCTGTTGTCGAATTTAAATTTTTATGTGCCAAACTGTATGTTAAGGCCCAGAATTGATCTCTTTCAAATCCCCCTTGGAAGAACCAAAATGACCGAAGCTGAACCCATGAGGAGAATGTGCAAGTTATTTAATTCAGTTTCTAAGAATAATCCAAGCGTAGACCTATTTAAATGTAATTGTAACATAAGATCTATTCGCTGAATTTCTGTATGTTTTGTTTTGTTTTGTTATTGAATTTTGGTCTTCATTCAGCTTGTAAGGTTATATCCAACAGTTTAGCTTCATTTATTATTGAATTGTCTCTGTGTTCCCTTTGCTTCTATAATCTAATAATTAATTTCTTCTCACAATTGTTCATATTTCTTGTTAATTTTCTTAGTTATGTTCTTGTTTATGTAATGGTGTCATCCCATATTGAACACTGTAATTGGGCATGCGCCTGTTGTGTTTCAATTAAATAAATAAATAAAACCTCAGGTTTAACAATGCCAGAGGGTTAGTTAATTAGTTAACCTGACCTACGATCTCGCCATGGAAGAGGTGTTCCTTTGTAAGTGACTTCATCACTTTCATTGCAGGGATTGGCGAAAAGTAGTAAAACGAGAAATAAGACAAATACAGAATCTAAGGTAATTCCTTACTTTTACACTTACTTTACAATAAAAAGTTACCATAAAAAAATAATTTATTAACTACATAATTTCATAAAGACTATGACCAATCTATCACTTCCGTTTCCCATTTTCTTCTTTTCAAATGCGCCTGCCTCCGTGGCGGAGTGGTTAGCACATCGCGCTACGACGCCAGGGGTCCCGGGTTCGAATCTGAGCATGGATGTTTGTGAGTGTCTATTCATCAATTTCATCATGTCATCACTCATCCCCATCTTCGCAAATTAGCCAAAATTGGAACAAAAAGCGAAGTAAAATCAATCAATCAATCTTCTTTTTAAATGATGGACCACAAATATCTCACATATTAGTAAAAAAAATATATGTGTAAGAGAATCCAATTCGCTCTGTGCATGTAGCGAACAAAAGTATCAACCAAGTATTCATTAATTTTGTCCAAGATTCGGCAAAAAGAAAACCTCTTAGTATTGCAGGGACTAAGAAAAATAACTGTTATCTACCTGTATATATAAAAATGGATGTATGTGTGGGTGTGTGGGTGTGTGGGTGTGTATATTTGTTTGTTCCGACATAACTCTCTAACGCCTTGAGCAATTTCAACCAAACTTGGTACACGTATCACTTTCAATCTGCAAATAAGGGGTAAAACACCTATGACACCCCTAGGGGTGTGGCTGGGAAGGGGTGACATGTAAAAATAATCTAGAACCACCGATATTAAATTCCGCACAAATAGACATCCGTGACTCTATGCAATCTGCACAACAATAGTGTTTCTAGGGTTGTCTAACATCCAGGCTGTGTTGCGAATGGAATCCATAGTTGTCGTGACAGTCCCAATGCGGTTCAACTCCAACTTCATCACCAATCGGCAGGGGGGGTGAGAGGGGGTGAAAAATAAAATGCCACAAATGACCTACATTAGTGTCGATTCATAGTTTTCGGAGTCGCTAAGGTAATTGGTGACTGGCACGATCACATTTAAAATTAGTTACATTTTACACTATAGTTAGAATTCATTATTTTCCTCTCTAAAACAAGATTGGGATATAAAAATACCCGGGCAACGCCTGGTAAACAGCTAGTTTGTAATAAAGTTATAAATCCACTTCCATCTATGACTGCTGAAGACGTAAATGTTCTATATCGTGATTGAATGCTTAAAAATCCTACATAAGATTTAACATGGATGTACAGTAGCCAACAATAAAACTTGGACACTTTCAACCTAAATAGAAGCTTAACTGCAACGCGTTATGTGTGTTGCCTAACTCTACAGTGTTGAGTCAACTTCAATAGCAACTTTTCAATAGTAAGTTCTACTATCCCCTCTGAGTTAGATAACATACATAACGAATTGCAGGTAAGCCGTTGTTTTAGGGTCTACATGTCCCATTTTTATTGGCTGTGACTGTACATTCGATTTTTATGCAGATTGTTCCTTGGACAAGAATGGTGTATAATGGAGAGTTTAAAGGCACAATGAAGTGAGGCGAGTTTACGATCTCCATGATTTATCCAACTGCAAGCTAAACGTTTTTCTCAGTTTTCACATAGTTATCCTTTCAATTTTAATTTAACAGAAACTACATATGTTTTCTCTGTATGATGTCACCGTGTTTTCTAAAACACCTTGGAAGTGTATAGGTGTTCTCTGACAACATGTTGATAGCAAACCTTTCTAGGAATTCCTAGATGCAACCTAGGAACGAAAGGCTGATATATATATGTGTATATATATATATATATATATATATATATATATATATATATAGGGCACAAGAAACGTATTATGCATTCTATTTGTAAGATCCTTGTAGTAATTTTTTAATAATTCTCGAATCTTCATCAGATGTACACATGCTGTTTTGTTTTCAAAGTAGTGACAGGGGCCTCCCGATGGTGCAGTGGTAGCGTCGTCGCCTTGTAATCAAGGGGTCCCGGGTTCGATACCCGGTGGAGGCACAAGTGGTTCGGATCCCACTTTAAACTGTAGGTCCAGTCCCGATTAGCCTTACTGTGCATAAAGTGAACTTAAAACAACAAATCAATCAATCAATCAAAGTAGTGACAGTCTTCGCAAAGAAGCATTATTGAAAGGAATTAATTCCTTACTGATATTACACATATTCCACATTCTATCAGTTTAGTATTTTGTAGTTATTTTAAGCAGATTTTACGCCTATCTAGGTTAATGTCAATGAAAGGAATAAGCACGGTGATAATTTAGTGAGTTACTCTGGAATTGAACATAGAACTTCTGATTTGTGAAGAGCTATCCAAATCATTATGTCACGGACGGTGGCCTTATTTACTCTATAAAACATTTGAAGTATTATTCATTAGAATTTGCTCTCGCAGAATTGCTTAAAATTAGTGAAAAACTATATTTGTTTCAATTATTATTACAACAAATTATGGTATTCACACTGTGTGGCTTGTTCTTTCATGTCGCAGGATAGAAATATATCCTGATCTCATTTATTATTATTATTATTTATTAAAGGTTCAAAATGCAGGCTTGAAATACGGCTTGACGGAAGTGACGTCACCTATTGGAGTTCCAAAGCACCAATTAAGCGAGCATTCGAGTTCGCAGCACGTAGCAATGCAGACTTCATTACTAGATTTCTGCACTCGTTGTTCACTTGTTTCAAATCGTGCCAGTCGAAAGTCATCCAGATGTTGGTTTAGTTCTTCCAATGCGTGGAAATGTTAATAGAAGAACCTTCTAAAATGGTAGTTGACTTATATGGTGAAAAACAAGTGTTCAAAGGCGAGGAAAACAACGCGTTCTTAGTTTTATCTACTGATATTATTTGGCGCTGCAGTCGAGTTTAATTCTATAGATTTCCGCTTGAAATCCAAGGCTTCGAGACTACGTCCTGACTGGTGCTTTCCATATGCATGAAGGTTATTACTAGTTAATCTGGAATTCATACAGAGAATTATTAAACTAACAATATGAACAATAGAAATTTAAAGTACAGTAACCAACCAAGTTACATAAGTAATGCGTTCCGTAAACCTTTACGTAACTTGAATATTACGTAACTCGAATTTGTAAATTGCTTAAGTGTAACTTTGTAAGAAACTGCAATATTTATTATTATTGTATGTAAGTATACATATATATATATATATATATATATATATATACCGGGTGAAATCACTAATACTTGCACCCCAAATATTTCAGAAATGGACGGTGCTATAGATCTGCTGTTTTCACAGAAACAATGAAGTGTAACCAAGGGCTCATAATTGTAGCCCATACGAAGATTTTTATAATTATTAGAATGTGTATTTATTATAGAAAGTTACCTTTTTCAAATGGAACAATGCCTATTGACAGTAACAAAATAAACTAGAGTAAATTAGAATGTCAATGGTGTTTCTTTCAGATTTTAGTACAAGTAGTTTTCGAGCTATCGTAGTTTGAAAATTGTACAGACAGCAGTTGTCTGCGACATGTGTCAGCACTAACGTAAGAAAAAAGTGAATAAATAAATTATTGGATTCTGAAGAAGAAAGAGAATTGGCCTTCAAAGGTTGTGTTCAAAATGACACCCACCAGCTTCAATACAAGCTTCCAGTCTGCCATGTAAAGATTGATGCACACGTTCTAGCATATCATCAGAAATTTCAGCGCAGGCAGCAGTAATACGTCGTTTCATATAATCTGGTGAAGTCGGTGTCGTTTTAACTTACCTCAGAGGAAAACAAAACCTAAAGGGGTCAAATCCGGTGAACGGACTGGCCAAGGTACAGGTCCCCTTCGTCCAATCCAACGATTTTGAAACAATCGGTGAAGACAAGCTGTAGTACCGTATCAATCCCTAAGATTGTATGTTTATTTTATTAAGTCTCTCTGAACGCTTCATGTTGACCAGGGCATTCACTTGTTTTTCTCAGCTGTCTCAAGCCTCTTAGGCATGTTTACAATGCATTGTGTTGTGCCATGCAAACCTCCTGAGCATTCAGGAACAGGTAACACTTCTGGTTTTAGAGTCAGCGGTTTGCATGGTAGCAATTATGATAAACACACGATTCGGCGATTCGGCATAGAGGAAGAGCTCGATGGCCAGGGAATATAGAGGTGAGACAAGCTGGGAGGTGACTGGACTTTGGGAATTGAGTTGGTAGAGAGAGGTGGTCAGCAAGGCAGGAGGTCGATAGTGGAAGCGGACTCTGGTCAACAAATAGGAGACAAGCTTACAGAGGACTTCGCTATTTTCATTCAGCTAAGAGACTTCAGTTAGACAGGTAATTATCCTACATCCAGCCATGATACAGGTTCAACGGTTCACAAAACACAACGAGTGTCCATTGTCTTTTCAGTAGTTTAATTCCTTTGTGTAATTTGTACCTTTCGCATGCCAAGCAATAACTCGTCATGTCAATGACGAGTGGTCTCATCAAGAGGATGAATGATGAGTAGTATACATCACCCTATCAATTAACTGGTTCAGATCCCTTCATTCTATAGAATGACACGTGGTGGAGATTAGCGGGTCTTTTCATTTTTTTTCAGAAATGAAAAGAAATTTTTAACCAGTTTAGAATTATTCCCCACCCCAAATTTTGACACGTAGTGGAGTGCTAGTTCATTACCCACCCCAAACATTTTGCTCACTTATTTAGTTTTTTTTTCGTTAGTATGTCCTTGCCATATTTTATTTTGAAAATACATAGGGCTTAAAACTTTTGCATTTATGGGGGGAGAAGAATTTACTTGTGCCATGATAGATGTCGAGCTTTCACCTTGCTGATGAACTCGACGAAACATTAGATCAATTATTAGATATAGCACGA
This sequence comes from Lepisma saccharinum, assembly GCF_977018435.1. NCBI lineage: Eukaryota > Metazoa > Arthropoda > Insecta > Zygentoma > Lepismatidae > Lepisma > Lepisma saccharinum. The sequence continues at coordinate 23,240,421 of NC_139250.1, read as the reverse complement.
GGAACTACAAGTTTTAATTTAGATGTCAGCTGTCCAGCTGCAAGTTCCACCCCCAAGTTTAAACGTAGCCCAATCTTAACTAGACGCCTTCAGCGAGAATTATTGGAAAAACAGAAATGTGAACCACAATTAGAGCAACAAGATCAGGATATAAGAGATTTAGACCAAACACAATTCGCAACAATGGCTCAGTCGCAGTTTGTCCCCCCAACTATTTTTAGAGGGTATCCCATTTCAAGGGATAGCCGGGGAAGACGTTTCAAAATTCTTAGATAAAGTGGATAGCCTTGCCATATTAAATGGATGGAACAATGCCCGTAAGCAGGAATTATTTCCAGCCCTTCTGGCCGGGCCAGCGTTACGATGGTACCAGACCTGGAAAGATGGTACAGAAGATCAAGAAGTTTCTTACGAAGAGATACGGCAAAAAATTAAGGACGAATTTACAGGGTCCTTGGATCAACTCCAGATCGAGGAACAAATTCGTTATAGATTACACAAGGAAACTGAGCCAGTTACGAATTATGTTCGGGACAAACAATTACTTCTACTCAAGGCAGACCCCAAAATGAGTGTTCAACAACAGATCAAACAGATCATTTTGGGATTACAGGTGGATTATATGAAAGATATCCACCATAAAGAGTATGAGTCCGTGCATGGGTTACTTAAGGATTTAAAATCCTTTGAAAAACTTCAGTTCTTGATGAGGCAGCGCAAGCTGAAAGAACTGAGGTACGAAGATAGTTTATTCTCTCCTTTGCATAATACACCAACTTTTCCGCAACAGCAGCAGATTTTACTGCAGAGTAACAATCTGGCTACTGCTGAGTCAGCGCAAGCGCGACCCACTTCAGACATTGAGGCAAAATTCAAAGCATTGCAAAAGGAGGTTGATTAATTAAAATTATCCAATAATCCTCACAATACCAAAGCTCAAGTCCAGGCTCAGGAAACTGGTCTGGAAGCGAGGTTAGCCAGTCTCACTTTGAGATTGGATAGCATGGAGGATCAAAAACAGAACCCTGGCACCGACTCATCTACTCCAAAACAATTTAGAGAACCTTATTATAGGGATAATTATCAGTCAGGTAATAATTATAGACGTTCCTATCGGGGTAATAATAATAGACGACAATACAATAGGGGGTACAGGAATGGACGTAATAATAATGGTAATAACTCAGATCGCAATAGGCGATATGGTAATACCCAACAATGGCGAGGACGTGGAAACTTCCGCGGACAGAACTCGCGGGGTTCCTCGTCTTCAGCAGGGCAAGGCCAGGAAAACAGGGAAGAGCAACAGGGGAGACCACGCTGCTCAATTTGTAATTACCCTAATCACACAGCAGCCACTTGTTTTCAGAACACGGAGGCTTTAAACGAACAGTGACTGCCCATAGAAGAGACGTATGCGCAGATTTCGTTGGCAAACAGATATCAGTCTCTACTTTCCCCTATGAGGAATTAATTTACATTAACGCAGTGTAAGGGGGACAACGTCAGAGGTTTCTCGTGGATTCCGGAAGCCAAGTATCAGTTACCAGTGATCGAGGCATTCCTTCAACCGCCAAACGTTTCAAAATTCATACGGCCATAAGGGGAGTAGCAAAAGAACAAATTGAAATTAAAGAGATTGTCCTATTAACATTTGCAATAAACGGCCGCAATTTTACTCATCCTTTTCGGATGATTCCAAATTTTGAACATGGGACAATCCTAGGAAATGATTTTTTAAGAGCTCATAAGGCAAATTTGGATTTTGAACAAAATCGACTCACATTGAGGAGATTTGGTACTCCTCCGCGGAACCAGTTAAGGACGGAACACAGGAAAACCTTTGACGTTTCCATAAAAGTTGCTAGTCTGATCAGGGATTTATATGTGCCGGAATTTGTAACTTCCAGACAAATTAGAATCAAACCCCGATCTCATTTGTGTATTCCTGTCAAATTGACAAATTCTAATAATCAAAATTTAACTTATTTGGAACCAGATTTACAGTTTCAAATGGACACAGGCTTAATGGTGCCTCGAGCCATTGTAAATCCGGAGTCATTTTTAATTTGGATTACTAATCCAAATTCTTACAAAATTAAAATTAGGAAAGGGGCACGCTTAGGTACCGCAGAGGCATGGCAAAATCCAGTACCAGCTTCGCGTCATACTGCAGATGACGGAGGACCTAACGTTATGGTGACCAAGGAGACTGGCACCGTGACAAAACCAGTGCACGACATTACTAAATTTGACATTAATCCAGCATTAGAACCCGATCAGAAATTGCAACTTAGACAATTATTAGAGAAGTATGTAGATGTATTTTCTTGGTCTGAGCAAGACATTGGTTGCGCCACTAATTATACGCATCGTATAAAGTTAAAGGACGATTCGGAATTTCACGTCCCAGCCTACCCTATACCAGTTCACTTGCGTAAGGAAATTAATCAGCAAATTGACAACTTGCTAGAAGCAGGGGTCATCAGTCCTACAACATCACCGTACAATTCACCAGTTTTTCTTGTTAAGAAGAAATCAGGAGCTTATCGCATGGTGCAAGATTTTCGATTACTGAATGCCAGGTCCGTTTTCGACGCAGTTTCAATTGGAAACATTTCAGAGATATTGCACAATATAGCCGGTAAGAGCTACTACTGTAGTGCTGATCTGAAACAAGGATTTTTTCAAATTTCTTTAGCAGAACAATCGAAAAAGTACACTGCCTTTACTATACCAGCCAGGGGACAATTTGCGATGAATTTTACACCTATGGGACATGTGACTTCTCCTGCGGCAATGACCCGATGTGTTCAGCTCGCTACAGCGGGTATGAATGACAATAACTTTGCCTTTTATATCGATGACATGTTTGTTTTTGCCAATACATTTAAGGATATGTTGGTGAATTTAGAGAAAATGTTTCAATGTTTACGATCTGCCGGATTGAAATTGGCTGTACCTAAATTTTCATTTGGATACTATGAGACAATTGCCTTGGGCCACAATGTGGGCAAATATGGCTATCGTATAAGTGATAGAATACTGTCATCCATTAAGAATTATAAGGTTCCCACCACCACGAAGAAGGTTAAAATGTTTTTAGGTCTTTGCAGCTACGTGAGGAAATATGTCAAGAATTTTTCTGATATTGCATCACCATTACAGGGTTTAATTCGTAAGGGCAAGAAATTTACATGGGGTCCTGAACAACAATCGGCATTTGAGAAATTAAAGGAAGCTCTAATTACTGCACCTGTTTTGTTACCGTACGATCCAGCGAAGAACACCAAGGTTTTCACCGATGCTTCATCTCATGCGGTCAGTGGCGTATTAATGCAGCCCAATGCAGAAGGAGAGTACTTGCCATGTGCGTACTGCAGTAGAACGTTGACCGACACTGAAAAAAGATTGAGTGTTATTGAGCAAGAATTAACAGCAATTTTATATGCTTTCAAATCATTTAGATTTTATCTTGTTGGGCGCCATTTTGATTTATACACGGACAACAAAGCAATTACGTACATTAGGACATCCCGTAATTTGAGCTCAAAGCTTCTTCGATGGAGCAACCTTTTGGAGGATTTTTCATTCACTCCTATCCATGTCAAAACTACGGAAAACATCGCCGATCCCCTCAGCAGAGAATGTGGAGAAAACGTAGAGGATGGCAACACTGAAGAGGACATTCCCGAACCCAGGACACTTACTTTATTTGATGCAACCACAGATGTCGCGGAACATCAGAGACAGGATTCATTTTTTGGCCCAATTATTAAAGTTTTGGAGGACCCAGACAGGGACGATGGAACATTACCTCTATACATCCAGAGGCAGGTCTATCATCATGTGTTGGAAGATGGATTATTATATAGACAGCAGAAATTAGGGGCTACTACCAAGAAATTATTATGCATTCCAATGACGTTACGTGATTCTGTGATTGAGACACTCCACGCTTCACCCATAGGAGGTTCTCATCTTGGATTTACCAAATGTTACAACGTTGCATTACCACGAATTTATTTTCCAAATATGAAGTTATTTATACAGAGGAAAATTAGGGAATGTATTACATGCCAGCAGAATAAACGCCGTCCAGGTTTACCAGCAGGAGAACTGTGCACCTTTCCCGCACAGAAGCCATTCCAGCGGATTTGTCTAGATTTTTCAGGTCCATATCCTCCTTCATCCAATCTTCGTCATCGATACATAATCGCTGCAACAGATTTTGGGACGCGCTATTTAATAGCCAAACCAGTTGCAGATTGTACGGCCAGTACAGCAGCAGAATTTGTGTATGAAGAGATAGTGTTACGCTACGGAGCCCCACAGGATATTTACACCGATCGCGGATCTGCATTTAAATCTAAGCTTTTCCAGGAACTTGGCAATAAATTGGGAATCAACATCAAGTTTTCACCAGTCGGTCTGCATAATTCTATAGGTCTTTCTGAACGGAACCACGGGGTATTGCAGAGTATAATGAAGTGTTATGTTAATTCAAAACACACTGATTGGGTCCAATATTTACAGCCAAGTGTGTTCAGTTATAACACTACGAGGAATCAGAATTTGCGATATAGCCCATTCTTTTTAGTACATGGATTCCAACCTACTTTGCCCTGGGAGCTTGCATTACACACACCAAGCTGTGAAAATGTGGAGAATGATGTACGGTTCCGAGTATTGGAAAAAGCAAGAACCAATGCTACGGATAACTTAGCAAAACGTCATGTTGAAGTGAAGAAATATTATGATCAGAAGAGGAAACAGATCAAGTTTCAACCAGGCGATAAAGTATTAATTTTTGACAGCACCCAGAAAATTGGAACCGCACGGTGCTTTTCAGGTATTTATAAAGGCCCAGTCACAGTTATTCGAGAAGAGAATCCCAATACATACCTGGTGGAATTCCAAAACAAGCGCGGAAAGACAGTAGTGGACTCTATTGCCGTCCAGAGACTCAAAAAATATTATGCGCCAGATGACGGTGAAGGCGAAGAGAATTTGGCAGGTGAAGATGAAGATCATCAAGAGGACAACGCGGACTCACGCACGGATAATGGTCACTAAAATTGAAAATTCATATAAGTAACAGGTTTAACATTTTTAATTTCACTTGCATGACATAATAATAATAATAATTTATCATAGAATAGCACTAATAATATTAAAGATTAAAAGCAGACTTATTATTTAATAATGTGCTTTAGGCACAAAAGTTTTTTTGCAGTATGTAATAATACTAGCTCAGCGAATACATCACTAGAATTTTATAGTTACTCTTCAGAAGAAGGTATATGATTATATTAGCAAAGTTTATTTTTAAGCGCCAGTTATGAGAATATTTATACTTTATGAATATGTAGACGTCGACGTCAAGATTTTATTGCGCTCCACTAACAAGTATTTTCCTTCGGATATTGGATAGCTACCGATAATCCTGTAAAATCCATTCTGCCATCGCAGAATGATAATGATTAAACCACAACGGTTTTAGTATAAAGCTTTGCCACAATAATATGCTAAGCATATTTTAGAATGAATAGAGAGAATTAAAGATTCTTCAAGTTTTAGTGATGTTAGTATTTTAATGCATTTAAAGACCGCATAAATAATAATTATTATTTTATTTCAGGTAGTCAGGAGTAAATCAGACTCAATTTTTCTTTACCTTGTACCTCAGTACGGTTCGATTGATTTTAAATATAAAGTTAACACCTGAAATTAAATAAGATAAGTTAAACAATGCTAATAAATTTAGAGAATAAAGAAATTATATTAAATAAATAAATTACGCAGATAATTTGAGCCTAGAGTCAGAAATAATTAAAAGTTGAGTTAAAATATCTACTAATTAGACTAGTAAGGCTTAAAGTACGTATTAGTTTTGAAGAACTGTTTGTTTTGATTGCCTAAGCAACATGAAAATCATTGCGATTTTAGTTATTTTAAACGGATTTCTTCCATACGTAAAAGCTTCTAATTTTATTTATCTGTTGAACAAGTCCTTTGACTATCCCTATAATATAATTACAATTTTATTATTAACAACATTTATTATTAGTATTTTTATAATTTTCATAATCTGTTATTTTCAATGTCACCGCAATCAATCTATTACTTATGACCATGAGTGTACCAACGAATTACCGATAAGCAAACTTAATAATGATTCACCGCCCATTGATCAGATTTACGACGATGTTCCACCGATTGTTGAAGTGGTACCATTAAAAACGAGTCACCCGCCAATTCCTTCACCTCTGCCTCAGTCCATTATTATTCAACCTAGGGTACAACTAGAAGTTCAAGATGTATCCAGAAATAGTTTAGTCACTATAGACGACAGTATAGATTTGCCGAAGAATATTTTATCCGTTAAAGATAGAGTTCAGAAATTGGCAGTAAGCAAGGGTCCAAATTTTGTTCAAAACAGTCGCAAAATGGAAAGTGAATTGCCTATTTCACCCTGTGTTCAGACAGTTGTAAAAGTTCAAGATTTATTTGCGAATCAGTCACCAGTAAAAGTCGAGAAAGTTTCAAGTGTTACTTTAAAAGCAGAAAGTAAGCCAAATTTTCAGGTTCCCGAACCTGTTGTATCGTTCACAGACCATATTTTTTACGACTTCACGTTTGCCTAGAATTTTTATATTCATTATGATTTAAATTTTAAGTATAATTCTTTTTTTTTTTTTACGTTTGATTGTACCCTATGCAAGGTTTATTAGTCATTTAGTTTGCTAACAGCTTCCCAACTGTTGTTATTTTACGAGCACGGAAGTGTTCAAGTAAACACGCTGTCGCAAGCGCAACGAAGTTTTTCTCTTTCCATCCCATTTATTACGTCATTTCAAAGTCCTTGACTTTATTTCGAACTCCCGCAGCGCTTACTAAACCTTGTTTGTAGTAATTTAAAGTTTTGTAAACTTTTACGCGTCATTCAATGTATCAGCGAATCAGAGCTTGCATTTTCTTCCTCCGCTCCTGTGCTTGTTGCCCAAAACAACGATTTTTTTTCGTTCGCTATCCCGAACGGAACCCGAACTTACCCGAAGTCGCCGATCACGCCTGTCGCTGTAGAGAAATCAGTTCAGTCCTTCCAAGCGACCACGAAAATGCAACTTTGCAGGAACTTTGTCAGCGAATTCCTTTCTCCGCACTGTAGCTCTCTCCCGAGTACTTTGAACACGCTGGAAGCTTAGAAAACACTTAGCATTGAGATTACAACAATCAGTGGCGGTCGTCCATTAAAATTTTATGGGATCAGTTTAGTTCCGCATATAGCCATTAGAATTTGATTTGCACGATAGAAGTTCATGTAAACAATGTTAGGGATATTTTGTTTTGTATAGATAATTTTTTTCCGTAGAACGTCGCATTTATGCATTTCAGACTAATCACGACCAATAATTTTCAAAGGAACAACAAGACGAATTTTTTTTGCGTTTTTCTCGCAAAATTTTACCGTTTTTCATAGAGATATTTCTAGTAAGTAAATTTTTTGCGAAATCGACGCACATTTGGTTTAAATCAGGATAAAGTCAAACGAAATTTCGATAAAATCAGGGAAATTTTACAAAAGGGCAATTTTAGCACTTTATGCACTTAGAGTAATCAAAATTTGTCAGCAACATGCCCAGGCTAATCCTCGGTGATTAGCACAGGCATGTGCAGCAAAAGTCGCCACGGCATCGTTAGCCTGTCCAAATTTAAACAGTGTGGTTTACCACAAATGTTATAATTTGAGAAATTATTATTATTATTAGTTAGTCTTAGGAAAATTTAGCTCACTTACCCAATTTGCACCTTATTTGACAATGCAGCAATAAATTCATTACTTCTTACTGATTAACTTCATGTTAATGTTAGTACAGTAGGTAATAACTATTAATTTGTATTTATATTGTAATATATAGCATAACTATTTTCTATTTATTTTGTTTAAACATACCTAAGGGATTGACACACCATTCTTATATGGGTCAAGTATACTTTTCCGCGGCGGGTCTGTTTACACGACCAAGTGATTTGAGGGATACGGCGGACTCAAGAAGTTTTGAGTGGTTAAATTTCTTTTGTTTAAAGAAAATTTGAAATTGAGAAAGTTTTTATTATTTTAATTGTGTTTAAAATTTGAATTTCACCTTTTTTAATTCCCTAATGCTATATTTTGTTACCACTAGGAGTTTCAACGAAACTCGGAAGTAGCATTTACTGAAAATTTTGTCTTATATTGCATTAATTTCAACCATGGCAAATTGCACCGGCCTATCGTTTATTAGGAGGCCATTAGAGGCTTGTCAAAGCAACCTTTTAGGACACTAATAGCTTGCTTTGCGCAACACAAATTTTATATATTTATTTTAAGGGTTCACAACATAATAATTTATTTTATAATTTTAACAGAATTTAGAACATGCTTGCAACACTTATCTTTGTTTATTAATTCTACATTTTGTAATTTTGAAGTGAAATCTATTACTGACAATAAATTATTTCAGTTTATCAGAACACGCAATGGTATTTTAATATCAGGTTCAGGTCAATTTATTGTCATTCAGAATTTGAATAATAATTTGAACACGCACAGATCAGTTCAGATTAACGAAGGCCAATCTTTATTTTTTAATTATCAGGATTTTTCGCAAATTATCGTGGATCAACAAATTTTACACACAAGAATGTTAGCTTTCGAACAAGTCAAAATGAAGGAAATTGAGTTACTACCTAATATTCCCAAGAATTTATCTGATTTCACTATTCCCCAATGGACTCCGCTTGAACTTGCTTTAAAACAACTTAATCAATCAATTAGTAAGAACATCTCATTTCAGGAATTAGTCCTAAACCCTTTGCCCATGTCTATATTAGTTTTTGTTATTTGGAATGTTTTATTAACCGCAACCCTAGGATATTATTTGTATAAACATTATCAGCTTTCTAAACAGATTAATTTAGAGCAGCGCAGTAATAATTAATAGGTTAAGGCAACACATTAATCATGGACATTAATATTTTAATTACGGTTGGATGTTTTATTTAAATTTTCCTTATTTATTTTCAAAGAGTTATGGCAATTATTTTATCTATTTATTTAATTTATTTTATTTTGATGAGACAATTTAATTTGATTTTAAAGAAAAGGCAATGGAAATTAGTTGCTATTGGGTACTGGTATGAACATGAATTATACATTTCCTATCCTTTATTATTTCCTTTTTTGTCATAATTTTCCCTTTATTCAACCTAACCTGTCTATACGGAACGCCATGGACAAGCAATGCCTACACCATCCATGGGCATTTTTCATGACGGACATCCGCAGGCAGTCTACTATTACCAGGCAGAAAGACTTATTACTATTCTACGAGGGAGACATGCAGACATTTTAAGTATTATTTCAAGGAGAGACTCGTCACCACCAATTTGAGGGAGACATGCAGACATTTCTAATTATTACCACACGGAGACTACCTTTTACAGGAAGGATGTAGTCAACCATACATTTCCCAGTATAGCGGACTATACATTATCAACAACACCTAGTGATGGAGCTAGATAAAATTTCCCTCCACACTGTTTGCAGTTCAAACAACAACTTTTCCCCATCTCCCAAGTTCTACGGGTAATTTACCACATTTTTTTTTTACATTGCCCCATGCAGTCAAGACGACAAGCAATCCAGAAAGAAGAAGAAGCATAGAAAACGTACTTTCTACAAACAGCAGTTCTCGTCACAAACAATAATTACAGAATTGTGCTACAGTGTTTCTACACATACACATGTGAGCTCCTATCATGTGTATTTATTTGGTTATTTAACATGCATTATGGGAAACAATACTTTTCCATAGCCCTTATACACATTTTTAGTTTTGTGCCATGCATGAGAACCAGTTTTATATGCATTCAAGTTTACATTATACTACAAGGCAGCGACAAGTGCCAGTGGTGTCAATTGACCAGTGCATCAATTAGTGCATATTTTTGTTTTAAGAAGAAGCTTTTACAATGGATATCCAATTGCACATGCAAGATATAACAAGCATAGCTACAGTACTTTCAAACATTGCAGACAGTATGCTTTAGTTTCATGCAAATGTTTTTTCCAAACAGTTAATTGTGTTTTACCAATATCGTACATAGTTAAAAATACAATTGCACATTGGACATTTTCTGATATTTTCAATCAGAGTAGACAGTTGGTAAAATACTGAAAGATTATTTTTTTTTTTATGTGTGTGCAGACATACAAAGGTATTCACCAAGCCATATATATGTATACAGTGTACAGATTAACGTAGAAAAGAAAACTGAACGCTATAGTTATGTTTTACCAGCGACAGTTATCAGTGTAACCAATTATACGCATTGAATATTGTATTATGATACATTGGAATGTGCAACATAGCTGTGCAAGTTCATATTCAACGATGTTAGCAGTGCACTGGCTACGTAGTTAGCTCAACGTATTACACAGGCTTTAACACAAGACAAAACATTGAGATATATATATATTATGTCAATAATTTACATGCTTATTTTGGACGAATGTGACTATTCACATTTTATAGACTTACGTGTGTACCCTTGTCAAGGTTTGTAGTGTATTAATGGGCTCCGCTCGTAAAAAACAGTGGGAGCTATGTTTTGTTTTGCGAAGACGCTCCAGCTAGCCGTTTGCCTCGCTGACGACACAGAGTAGTTACCGCTTGGCGAGGCATCACAGACTATTGACTAAGCGCTGGCGGATGAGCAATTCTACATAATAAACATTACGTACGCACAAATGTCGTACATTAAGAGTTTTATCGCTTAACGACACGAACCTTTGTGATTTCTAGTCTTATAATATTACATATTATTGTGTTTTACATCGTATAAACATACGAATTTGTTAGTATTACTGGTATTGTTTATTATAATGTTTAGGGAATAAAAATTTTTTAGCGATTAGGATAATTAGTGATAGTTATGTTCGGTGGTCTTATTTTGTATATTTGGTTTTTCTAAGAAAATATATGGAATTGGCGAACCTGAGTCATGTCAAGCTTTGCGATTTGACTTTTAAATTTTCAAAGGAGAAAATTTTTCCTTGTCGGGGCGAACGTATCAATCCCTAAGATTGTATGTTTATTTTATTAAGTCTCTCTGAAAGCTTCATGTTGACCAGGGCATTCACTTGTTTTTCTCAGCTGTCTCAAGCCTCTTAGGCATGTTTACAATGCATTGTGTTGTGCCATGCAAACCTCCTGAGCATTCAGGAACAGGTAACACTTCTGGTTTTAGAGTCAGCGGTTTGCATGGTAGCAATTATGATAAACACACGATTCGGCGATTCGGCATCGAGGAAGAGCTCGATGGCCAGGGAATATAGAGGTGAGACAAGCTGGGAGGTGACTGGACTTTGGGAATTGAGTTGGTAGAGAGAGGTGGTCAGCAAGGCAGGAGGTCGATAGTGGAAGCAGACTCTGGTCAACAAATAGGAGACAAGCTTACAGAGGACTTCGCTATTTTCATTCAGCTAAGAGACTTCAGTTAGACAGGTAATTATCCTACATCCAGCCATGATACAGGTTCAACGGTTCACAAAACACAACGAGTGTCCATTGTCTTTTCAGTAGTTTAATTCCTTTGTGTAATTTGTACCTTTCGCATGCCAAGCAATAACTCGTCATGTCAATGACGAGTGGTCTCATCAAGAGGATGAATGATGAGTAGTTTACATCACCCTATCAATTAACTGGTTCAGATCCCTTCATTCTATAGAATGACACGGTACGTCGTGCACTATGCGCTGGACAGCCATCATGCTGATTCCATATGTTCCTCCTAGTCTGAAGTGGAACGTATTCTAACATCTCTGGAACTTGGTCTGTTAGGAGGTTGAGATACTTTTGAGAATTTAGTGTTCCTTCTATGAACAAAGGACCTATGAGCAATGGTTCACTATTCCACACCACACATTTGAACTCATGGACGCTAACGTTCCACCTAACGAAGCCAATGGGGATTGTTTACGGACCAATAGTGCATGTTTTGGAGGTTTACTTGGCCATGATTTGTAAATGTTGCTTCATCTCTAAACAAGATACATGATAAATCTGGTGTATCTTGTATTAATGCCCATGTATAAAAGTTAACACGATTCTCGAAATCGTTTCCCTGCAGCTCTTGACGGAGAGAGACATGATACAGATGGAACTTCTGACGGTGGAGAACGCGTAGTACACTTGCTTGACTCATGCCACTTCCTCGTGCGATTGCACGGGAACTAACGTGCGGATCTACAGCACCAGCAGCGAGAACATTAATTTCACCCTCATCTCAAGTCACTGGTTCGTTTCTGTTACGTTTTCTAGGTGTGACACTTCCAGTTTCACGTAATTGGTTGAAGAGGTTCACAAATAATTGTCGCAATGGGTGACGTCATTGGGATATTGTTCCGCGTACAGAGCACAAGCACTAACACCATTCTTCCTACATTCTCCATACACCATTAACATGTAGGCTTTTTGAACATTCGTAAACACCACCTTCCACCACGTCCGACTTCTTGCACTATCACCACGTAACTGACAAGGAAGTCGCAATGCAATCAGTGGACTGTAAAGGCAACAAACATACGAACATCATAGCCTCGTAACTAAGCAGTTGAATGGAGCAGACAACTGCCGGTCTGTACAATTTTCAAACCACGATAGCTCGAAAACTACTTGTACTAGAATCCTGAAAGGTGCCTCCCCAATGGCGCAGTGGTAGCGTCGTCGCCTTGTAATCAAGGGGTCCTGGGTTCGATACCCGGTGGAGGCACATAGTGGTTAGGATTCCACTTTAAACTGTAGGTCCAGTCCCGATTAGCCTTACTGTGCACAAAGTGGACTTAAAACTTCAACTCAAACGAAACCAAAGTGTTAGAATCCTGAAAGAAACACCATTGACATTCTAATTTACTCTAGTTTATTTTGTTACTGTCAATAGGCATTGTTCCATTTGAAAAATGTAACTTTCTAAAATAAATACACATAATAATTATATATTATAATATAATTATATATTATATATTATAATAATTATAAAAATCTGCGTATGGGCTACAATTATGAGCCCTTGGTTACACTTCATTTCTGTGAAAACAGCATACCAATAGCACCTTCCATTTATGAAATATTTCGGGTGCAACGTTTAGGTGATTCACCCGGTATATTATTTACACAGTATTATTTTTTCAATGAAACATCATGCAGCGGTATTTTCTCAGATAAAAACTATAAAAGTAGAAAACTAGATAAATAAAAAAATGTCTTTTGACAGCTACGTACAGTTATTACGTAACTGCGAATTTTTGTAAGTCGTGTATTACGTAAGTCGGGGAGGTTACTATATTTGTATTCAATGTTAGCAATCCCGTACTGGTACACGTTATACTAATTTTTAAATATTAACATAACAATAAAAAATGTTTGTAATTTTTGTACATTGTATTCCTAATATTGTGAAAATGTAATGAAGCGGCATATGTGTCAGTTTCGTGGAAAATGGGTTGCTGAATCGATTATCTTTCATTATTGCGGACTCCACATGAAACCAGCTTCAACAAGCCAACAATCACAAAAGCTAGAAGTTGGCGAAACAATGATCACAGAGAAAGAGAGCTCTGGAGCGCTGTGAAAGCTCTCGTCCATATTTGAGAAGCGAATTGTGTCGCCGTTCCAAGAGGTGTTGATTAGAGACCCTCTTTGTCCCTCAGTCACTGAAAACAAGGGAACACCTGTAGTCTATGGCTCCCGTTCAATAGACGGCTGGTTCTAATTACAATGGGAGCTTCCCTCTGTCTGCGGTTGTGGGCTACAATGGGGACCTCTCTTGCTTGCGTACATCCCTGGGAATGACAATCGCTTACCTTGAATGGGATGATATTCGCTTCCTATATGTATTTTTGTTTTGCATTTCCGCTATTTCATATCGCTTTTCACCCATTTTCACTACAAAGTCATGATTTGATGGAATTGATGACCGAACTGAAAGTGTTTGAAATCATGTTTACAAACCTATAACTTTTTCTCTTACTAATGGATGATTTCAATAATATATGTGTGTGTGTGCGTATATATGTACAGTCCCTACCAAAAGGTTAAGACCACCAACTTTTTCATATAAATGAATCCTGACCGAAAGTTTTTGGTACAAATATAGAGTGAAATTGTATGGGAGTAATATAGTGTGTGAGGCATATATTGCCGAAAAAATATTGGTATACGTCTTGTAGTTCTTGAGATACGAAAGCGGAAAATCAAATTTCTTAACTGAAAAATCCATCATTTTGAAGTACAGATGAGTGTGTATACACGTAACCGACGTCGTTATGTTCCCAGTATTGTGGAACATGAACGAAGGGTCTGGCGCAAAGAAAGAAAAAAAATATTCTCGTGTTTTTTTTCTTTTCTAAAATTCGCAAAATAAAAAAAAATACAGCAAAAACTGAGAGGTCTTCAGATAACAATATCTTCCTAAGCGACTGCGCTGGAGTGAACAAATTTTATCAGTCATTAGTTGAAATGTGTGTCAATAGATGGCGCAGAAAGACATATCTCGCGTAGCAGCATTGTGCAAGTCCAAACCTGTTTTCGTTACGCTTGATAATAAACAGGCTGTTTGAATCGCAAGCTACGTGGACCTATTGACTATTAAAATTTCACACTTCATTTATCTAATTTCAGGAGAAATGTTTGTTTCCAAGTATATTTTCAAAGTTCATGATTTTACAAATTGTACCATTAGTTGCATCTATTAGTTATAAGTGCATTAATATGCCCTTACACTTTCTTGATCTTGATATACATTTCAATAACATTACATAATAATTCCAATTTTGTATTAAAGTGTTTATGTCATGAAAAGCACTCGCACATGTACTTTTTCGGTTTGTCTGATAAACACATAACAAGGTGGTCTTAAACTTTTGGTAGGGACTGTATATATATACATATATACATACATACGCCGACCCCCGTCGCGGAGTGGTTAACACATCGCGCTACGACGTCTGGGCCCAGCACTTGAATCCCACCCTGGGCACGAATGTTTGTGAGCGCCCATTCATCAATTTCATCATATCGTTACTCATCCCCATCTTTGCAAATTATCCAAAAGTGGCACAAAAAGAGAAGTAAAATAAAGCGAATCAATCTTTCATTTACAGGGTGTCCATAAAGTCTCACCCCACCCTGGGTATTGTGAAAACGGCTGTAAATAGGAAGAAATGGCAAAACATGTATTCCGTGATGTTAAGGTGGAAACGTTTTGAGGCCAACCATTCCCTACCCGGCCCCCCCACATGGGGGTAGGCTGGGGTAGACTCATTTTTTTTTCAAATAGCAAGGGGGGTCGAAGAATATGTCGTTTGAAAGGTCTTATCATAACAACAATAATACAGCTAATCCTGGGTCTCTACGTAGCTCCAATTGACAATGGCGTGAAATCAAATGTGGAACATGACCAGCATTTGACAGGACTCCAACTTCTACAGTAGTAATCCCAGACAACAGTGGGAGCTGGAAAAATGTTCCTACACTGTAGTATGATTCGGAGATATCCTGGCAGTGTCTACAAAACCGCATATCATCGCGTCCCCTGAGATTGCTACCAGGACAACACGGACCGACATGCACAATCGCAACTGACGGCAAATGGTGAAGGAGGCACGTAGTTACATGTACAATGTCAACTGAAGGCAAATGGTATGGGGGGGTTACAAGATGTTACAATATGGACAACAGACGTCCACGTAGTGTTCATGTTCCAGATAGCAAATTTGTAAGCTTTACGGAAAGAAAACTTCGTTTAATCGAGCCTTACATCTACGTCACAGCAGAAAACATGCGTAGGAGAATAGAATCTATCCAGCGCAGTTTAGATAGCGAAAAATTTAATGTGATTTGGTATTATGAGTAATGGCTTGAATCAATGGACAGAAGATGGCAGTCTTTATACTGAAATATAGAAGTGTATAATACAGGATATTGTTTAAATTTCTCTTTTACCTTTGTATTATAATAACTGATCCTTTTATATTATCTCAATAACAAATTATATATCGATCGGGTTGACTGAGATATCGGTTCGATTTCTGATATTTCTCGAAAAAAAATATACTTGTTTTACATTTTCACATCTTTTTGGATTCTTATATATTTGAGTTACCGGCTTCACGACGTCTAAGCTCTCATTAGCTGTATTGTTCTCCTACCATAGTTTTGGCCCATATATTTTACAGAATAATACATTATATTATCTCTCGGTTTTCCGAAAGTTATTCTCGTCTTGTATCCTACATGAATTCAAATATAATTTCATAAATACGAGGAATTAATTGAGGGGTCTAGTGAGAGAGGGAGCTATGCCACTTTGACAAGAAATGGAAATAAATTGAGTTTTCTAAAGCATTGCGTTGAGTCATAATTTGTATAACAAAGGGTAATTTTTTTTCTGAACATATTGTTAGGTAAATTATTCAAAAGGAAAAATATGAATTTCAATATAAATACCATTTATTATGAACATGTATGGTATATTGTTGTAGTATACCCATGTGAAAAAATCAATCTAGCACATCAAATACTTTGAACAAGGCTTAAATACTTTTGCCTGGGTGTAAATCATGTTCACAGGGTTACATATGATCTACATAAAGACAACTTCATATGTCTTCTGGAGGATCTTCACTGTCCATTGTTTCTGTGGATTTTAGTTTTTGGTAAACACCATGAAAAACTGGAGGAATATAAGGCATTATTGCCATGAGATCTTTTAACTTCAGGGCTGAAATTAAATCTTGCGCACAACCTCTGCCACTCCTATTGCAGACACCATCAGTAAGTGCATAGCTCCTTCTCTCACTCAAAATGCTGATGAGTACGTATTCAAGAAGAAAGTCTGCTGCAGAACAAGCGGGAGCTATGCCACATGGTTGTAGTTCACATGATAGATGACAGATGGTAGGAGAAGACTGAAAATGGCAAAAAATAAAATTTTCAAGATTTGTGGCATAGCTCCCTCTCTCACTAGACCCCTCAATTATTTCGTTGCAAGAAACTTATGAATTTATATAACCCTGTTAGAAGTTCGTTTCTAGGCGCAGTTCATCGCTCATGTACCTAGAAGATTTGTTGTAGTTTTCCTTACGTCTTGTAACTTGCGGCAAGTTGGCTAACACAAATCAGCCCCTTTAAATCATATCAGTCCGCCTTAGCTGTGAGCTTGGATAAATAACGTGCCTGGAGTGTAGACGGGAAGATAACGTCTGCGGACTCATTACACGGCATCTGAGATAATGAAGGAGCGTATAAGTTGGGGAAGAAACTTGTAACAAGAACAGAAGATACTGTTTGCTGAACTCCGAATAGTCGTGCTTCACCATTTTGGATTATCTTAAGACCACATTCAAGGCTGTAGGAATATTTTGCCTAGAAAGTTCAACGAAAACATTAAAAGGTGTGGTGCTACTGCATGAAAACACAAGCCTGAAATTAGTTTGAGTTTTCTTTTAAGTCCATTTTATGCACAGATAAGCTAATCGGGAACTGGACGAACAGTTCAAAGTGGGATCCGAATCACTATGTGCATCCCACGGGTATCGAAACCGGGATCCCTTGATTACAAGGTGACGATGCAACCACTTCGCCATCGAATGAGCCCAATGCAATGATAATTTAGATACTTCCTACAGAGAGCAACTAAATTTTTACCATTTTGGTGGATCCGACCTCAGTGAAGAAATGTTTAGCACAACGCAAGGTCTGGTCTGGGCTTGGGTGTTCATTGTGAGTGCTCTTTCATCAATTTCATCACATCATCACTCATCATCATCTTCGTGACTAGCCAAAAGTGGTTGAAATGCGAAGTTAAATAAACCAAATCAATCAATCCCTTTGGTGGATTCTACCGATAAAGAAAACTTTGAAAAACTTCAGGGTATATTCAAGAACAAACTGCAAAATACATGGTTGTAAATAAGGTACAGGGAACACTGTCAGGAAAAGGTAATGACATCGTGAATGTGCTATCAGGCAGTAAGCAATGTCATTTGAAAGTCATGCTGATGTGTATAGCGTCAAAAGTGGTCGATACAGACAGTGCTGTTGTGTATGTAGGAGGTTGAGATGAACACCATTTTCTGTACTGCTCTGAAACATGTTTACAAAGGTAAAACATTGATTGTGAATCAAAATCCAGATTGCCTGTTAAACAAATGCACGACAATGTCAAAAAGACTTGCATGAAGACTGTAGAAACAATACCTAGCCGTATCTGATGGTTGCATAATGAGCAAGTGCATTTATTCAGGAGGTTGCGATGCATCCGCGAGAACAACCTCAACATGAGGAAAATTGCATCATGCTGGATTCCCGATATTGTCACCATTTTGCAACCATCAGATAAGGCTAGTTATTGTTGCTTCAGGCTTCATGCAAGTTTTGATCACATTCGTGTGCATTTTTGCCATGATCAAACCTGGATTTTGATCCACAATCACTGTTCTACCTTTGTAAACATGTTTTAGAACAATACAGAAAATGGTGTTCATTTCAACCTCCTACATACACAACAGCACTGGCTGCATCGACCACTTTTGACGCTATACACATCAGCATGACTTTCAAATGACATTGCTCACTGCCTGATAGCACATTCACGATGTCATTACCTTTTCCTGACAGTGTTGCCACTCTGCCATGAAGGCGCATTTGGGCATGTTTGAATTGATAGATTTGTTGTTTTAAGTCCAATTTATGCACTTTATTTACAACCCATGCATTTATTTTTTTAAGTATTTTCTAGGTTAAAATCAAAATGCACTAGATTACATAACACCAAACTATAAAACTATAAAAGCTTTAAGTAAAGTCTTCGCTCGCGAGAAATCAAAGGTTATAGGGGTGGGTGAGTCGCTTGGACTTGTCTGTGGAGAGTTCCCAATTCGAAAATTTGTGCGTATGCTCAGAGGCAAGTCTTTTTCATTGATAGTTTGATTAATATTATTAATTTCACTACTGTTTTCTGCCACTTGTGGCTAATCGCGAATCAAAAAGATGAAAACAAGTCATCATTTCATGAAATTGATGAAGACCTG
Organism: Lepisma saccharinum; assembly: GCF_977018435.1. Lineage (NCBI taxonomy): Eukaryota > Metazoa > Arthropoda > Insecta > Zygentoma > Lepismatidae > Lepisma > Lepisma saccharinum. The sequence continues at coordinate 23,221,283 of NC_139250.1, read as the reverse complement.
CTCACAAAGAACACCCATGCTAAAGCCTTGGATCGAATCCAGTCTACTTGGAGTCATATAACCACTCAACCACGGAAGTAGGCATTTATATATGGGTGAAGTAAAGTAAAAGGTAAAAGTTCACCGTTCATGTTACACTCTGCCATGAAGACGCATTTAGGCATGTTTGAATATATTGATTTGTTGTTTTAAGTCCACTTTATGCACAGAAAGGCTAGTCGGGACTGGACCTACAGCTTAAAGTGAGATCCGAACCACTGTGCCATGTGCCTCCACCAAGTATCAAACCCGGGACCCCTTGATTACAGGGCGACGTCGTTACCTCTACGCCATAGGCATTAGGCATGTGTATACTGTATATATGTATGTATTTTTGTGTGTGTGTATATATATATATATATATATATATATATATATATATATATATATATATATATATACAGGATGTCCATAAAGTATCACCCCACCCTGGGTATTGTGAGAACGGCTGTAAATAGGAAGAAATGGCAAAACACCTATTCCATGATGTTCAGGGGGAAACGTTTTGAGGCCAACCATTCCCTAGGAAAAAAGAACTTTCGTCACTGAAACAGATGTTGTGTAAGAAGTGCTCGTTGTTAAAAATCATGTCTCACATAATTTTGCAAAACTCAATTCGTCTATCGAAATCATCATCTCCTAGTTCTTGCTTTATCTGCATTTTGTAAGGATGAAGTTTGTGTAATTTTAACACCTTACTGACGGAACTCCGTGGAATGTTACTTGCTTCTTCTATTGGTCTGAGAGACGTTTCAGGGTTTACAGTCACGCGTCCTATAATTTCCAACACTGTTGCCTCATCAATGTGAGGTCGTCCTAGACGTCGTCTGTCATTGACGCTTTGCATTTCACGGAATTTTTTCACAAGGTCTGAAACATACTTATGGTCAATACTAGGGCGTTTGGGATACAATTCGTTAAATCGTCTAGCAGTGGCACGGTAGTTTCTGCCACATTCACCGAAAAGAAAGATAATTTCCACTTTGTCTGCGCCAGAACGCGCCCTTCCGGCACCATTCATTTTTCATTTCGTTGCAATCACTTTAACCACCAATACACACACACACAAACAGAACCACGGTAACGGAAGATACAAGAAATACGTTAGTAGAACACAGTGTGTACGACACTAAAACTCTTCTACGTCCAGTATTTCAAAGTCACTTCGAATTTTTGCGGTCCGGACTATTTGCTTATGAGAACACAAGCAGAATGGACCTGTTGAATCTTCATCGCGGTAGAAACACTGATTACTTGGTCTGGTTCGATACTCCGTCTACATTCTCCTTCAAATAAGTGAATGGGGCTCATTTCAAACATCTTCTGTAAATAGTAGGTAAGCTCAATTTGACTTTTAGTGGTGTACGTATGGAGTTATGAGGATAGAAAATGGGTTTGAATCCGGAAAGAACTATTTTTTTACCATGAACGTCAACAGCATTTTTTCCAAGGAGGGGGGGGGAGCAAGAAAGGTAATTTTCACCAGTGGAAGTGGGAAAACGAGCCATATTTTCCACCATAAAAGTGTTTCCCTTCAAAGAACACTCCGTCAGTTTGAAGTTATCATGTTCCTGCAACACCCTTCCAACTATGACTGAAATTAAACTATCAATACATATGTTAAATTTTATGTTTCCATTAATTTTTCAGAGGGCGCGTGGCCTCCTCGCGCCTTCCTTCCGCATGTCTGTGATACTTACGTGATGATTTTATTTACATTATTATTAATAATAAGGGATTATAATAATGTTATTATATATCAGTGTCATAAACAGCCAACTAACTAACAAATCTTTGTTTAAGTAGGGGATGAACAATGATTGTTCACCAGAATGAAATTATTTTAGTGATTGTGCATATTTGTTTAGAGCAACCAAAAAATTGGGTCAAGATTACCAAATTTAGTAAAAGTAACCAACATTTCGTTTTCGGTCACAAACAATTATAACCAAACTTTTTTGTTAACCAAACAAATCAGTTTTTTTCTCTGTGATGCTTAATAACATAACAAGATGCATGTTAATAATACAAACATTACAGGATACATTGCTTGTACTAATGCGTTAAAACAGTGGCGACGTTTATGGTGTGGGAGGAAGTTGCCTCCCGCCCACTTTTTGCCATTTTGGCCCCCGCACTATGCTAAATATTATCTAATGGGGCATTACAGCGTTACTTGTGTGACATTTTATGTACAAAATTTAAGATTTTAGACAAGAGATTGGATTAAAATATTCATAATGAACTGATTTAACAGAATCATGAAGTAATTCATGGTGTCTGATAACAAATGAAAAAAACTTGAGTATGATGGCATAGGCTGAGTGCATGAAAGCATTAACAAAAGTGCGTTACGTGTGTGACGCTTTAAAAAAAAAAATAGCAAAATTTGACTTCACTTGTCTTGGAAGCATATAGGCTGCAGATGCTAGGAACTTTTATTGGTGAAAAATGCAAATTACATGCATTCACAAACATCTAGACCTAATGCAATTAAAAACAATAATAATTTTCACATTAATTCATTTTATTATTAACATGGAGTAGGGCCACTTTTCGTGGAATGGCCCTAATAAGGAAAGTCAATTGTCCTGCCCCCTATCCTCCTTTAAGTTTTGGCACCTTTTCCCCCAAGCTTTGGAACCCAATCGCCGCACTGCGTTAAAATTAACTTGCACTACAAGTTGTAACACGTGCCAAGATATCTATAGAACTTTTAGAAGCATTTGTAGATGGCACTGTTCTGTAACCATATTAGCATTTAATTGTAAAATAATTAAAAAAATATATTGAATTTGGAAACTTTACATCAATAAGTGACTATTTCTTGAAGAATGTGAAACTACAAATCAGTGAATATGCATAAGTAAATTACTGTTGCCCATGATATTGTTCACAAGTTTCTGTGTATGATAAATTAATTTATATTTTACAAAGTGTTTTCCTTCGAATTAAAATTAGTGTGTGCTAATCACATAATCAGGGACTTCTAATCCACGTTAATCACTTGTAATGATAATAATAATTATTAATATTACTAGCATCGTCATCAGGGTGCGAAATTCTTGGGGGATTCCTCCACCAACAATCTCGGCCTCAAAGATCCCTCCACCAAAAAAAATCCGATGGGAAAATTTTTGTTATAATAAAAAATAAGCAATTAGTTTTTACTTAAAATATACTTTGCTAATAATAATATCGAAAGCACACATAAACTAGTATCACAGATAAACGTGTGAGATAGATTCATCTGTGGTAGTATGATCAGAGGCTGCAATTTCAAATAAATTTGGGTGAGGCAATGTTGGCATAAACAATATTTTATATATGTAAATATCTATCCCTCTACGTGAATTTTTGGGCCAAAAAGTGCTTCGTCACACACACACACACACAAACACCGCTGTACATCGCACAGTAAAAGAATATCCTCTCAACTTCAGTAGGTTCATAGAATACAGGACAGACAGGGAGGGAGAAGACAGGTTTCAACACACTTAGATTGAAACACTGACTTCCTCCAATTTATATTGACACTCCCTAAGCATGGACGCCAGCAGGATTTTTTCCAGGGAGGGGAAGGATTTCTATTTTTTCCCAGGGGGGAAACGAGACATCTCCCCCTAATTATCGTGCTGCCACCTAAAGAAACATTTTATTCAGATTGAAGCTATCATCTTCCTACGACACCCTTGCGATAATTAACATAAATTACTGTGAATGAAATGAAATGCTTGTGTGCGTAATAAGTTTATGGTAACATCAATTTTCCAGGGTAGGCCGTGGCCCCTCTTGCTCCCCTTCCGGACGCTCATGTACCTAAGATGAATAAAGCTTAATTTCTGGTGCTAATGTACCAATAAATACACACATGCAAATTGCCAATATATAGTCAAATTTATCTGAAGTCGGCTACACTGACTATATTTACCCACTGCAGAAACTTGATATTTATACATGCCAACCCAATAGCGTTTTCATCTTGCTTGAAGAAATGTGCAGCTATAATCCCAACGTTAATCTGTAACTCGTCTTCCTGCATATCTTCGCATCTTTGCTTCTGCAGCCTTGCAGTGGAAATCCAAATTATCATACCTCCAGATGGTAACACTTTAATGTGACTCTTGCCTTTCATTTTCTCTAATTACTTTCCCGGATTGCTATTGTAACGAAGGCTGCCTCCGCCTAATCTCCGACAGTTTCAGAAACTTTCTGAGAGACTCTCCAATTGAACTCATCTACGAAAGTGGTAAGTTTTAACTCGCTGGGCAACTGACGTCTCTTCCTTGACTAACATCTGTGTCTAATTTTTTCAGAGGGTCTGCAGTTTAACTAGAAAAGGATGAATGCCTTCATAGCAGAAGCGTATATTCGAGACTAGCTAGACTATCTGCAAAGCCTGAAAACTGGAGAGTAGAATACAGAGGAAAAATCGATTATAAATTGCGAATAACATTGCTCATTTCAATTGTTAATAAATGGTGGCGATTCTGGAGTTAGCAACCTGATTTGTCAGGAGTTGGCAACCCAATTTTCCAGGAGTTGGCAACCCGATTTCCCAGGAGTTGGCAACCCGATTTCTTAGAAGTTGGCAACCTTATTTATTAGAAGTTGGCAATCTGATTTCTTAGGAGTTGGCAACCTGATTTCTTCGAGTTGGCAACCTGATTTCTTAGGAGTTAGCAAACTGATTTCTCAGGAGTTAGCAATCTGTTTTCTCAAGAGTTGGCAACCTAATTTCTCAGGAGTTGGCAACCTGATTGCATAGAAGTTTGCAACCAAGCCGCCGTCGGCATGGCAACGATACTTCATAGAAAACGCCGAGAACGAGCAAAATGGGTGTGTCTATCCACTTATAGGTCCTCCTTCCTCCATAGTTTAGGACCACGTGTCATAGTGAGATATTCCAGATTTTAGACTTAACATGCCTCACTGATTTACAGATTTTCTGTACTAAAAATACTTTTCATGCTATGACGAGATATTAATCATATATAAAGCTCGTGTTAATATTCAAGGTATTTAAAAACCTATTACTTCCTAATACATCTGTTGTGTATTTGAAACACACGCAAATCTCACACAAGGTGTCGAATACATTATAAATGATATACACTCATAAATCAACATTATTTAATTAATCACAAAATTCCATTCAACAAACTATAATGAACGCCATTTATACAAGACAAAACACAATCTGTTTTTAACATCTTGACAACTTCAAAGGTTTTATGAACCATACAGACTATTAACGCAATAAGCGTCACACATACGACATTCCCCCGCGTCGATGAAATTTTGCATTAGCAAAATTTTGGTTTTATTTGTTTTACTTCTTTTAACCATAATCACTCAAATCCAATCTGTCAGGTGGTTTTCTTTGCCTCTGACTTCTCCTTAACACTCTTGACTCTGCTGCTTCACGTCTATCTAAATCTATGTTCCCTCTTGCAGCTTCTTCCACCACTTCATGATTGTCTCCTCTCTCGTAATCCTTAAACGTATCATTCGCATCTAAATATCTTCCTTCGTGGACTTCTGAAGATGCGTCATTATTCTTATCGCCTGTTTCATCACTAGCATTATGATATCCTCTTTCATTTTCTATCACATTTCTCCATTTTATTTGGTTCCCATGCACTAACTTAACATCTTTACCAACTTTAATATACCAAGTATATGTCCCTGCTCTCCGGACAACTTCACCTTGCACATAGGGTGCACCACTGGAATCTCGGTTGGCAAGTTTCACCCAAACTTTGACACCTCCACTGGTATCCTCGCGTTTGCTTTTATCAGGAATATCCTGCAACCAACCTATATCATCTTTCGGTCTCGGTTCAAATGCATACATCATTTCAGCAGGAGATTTCAAATTAACGGTGTTTGGAGCCATTCGGACACAATGTAGCACATCCAGCAAAGCATTATTTAAATCAAAATGCTTGTCATCTCTTCTAGTTTCGTACAATTTACATCTCAGAGCACTTTTTATAATTTGTACGTGTCTCTCAGCTTGTCCATTACTAGCCGGATGATAAGCTGGTGAATGCATCAAAGCAATCCCTTGATCTTCACAATATTTCTTGAATTCTGCAGATTGGAAGGCAGGACCATTATCCGTAACTAAGGTGTATGGCTGATTATACCTTGAACTTAGTCTCGACATAAATCCTTTTACATCCCTGAATGATGTAGAAGATACAACTTCACATTCTGGCCATTTTGTAAATGCATCAACAACGAGAAGCAACACTTTTCCTTGAAAATAGAAAAAATCCATGTGTGCTCTCTCCCACGGCTTAGTTACCTCCTTCCAATCATTGTATTCTTTCTTTTTGGTGTCAGGTTTTACAGCATTACAAACGTTGCACGATTTCACGTGATCTTCAACGCATTTGTCTATACCAAGCCACCAATATCTTTCACGCAATAGTAACTTCATTTTAACTAATCCATCGTGATTCTCATGAGCTTTCTCCAAAACTTGTTGCCTCATTGAATTAGGTACAATAACTCTAGAACTCCACAGCAATATATCTTCTTCACATTGTAGTTCATTTCTTCTTCTTCTCAGCGCTTCGAATTCACTTGCATCTATATTTGGATCCTTAATCTTAGATTCTGGCCAACCTTCCATAACGTACCTTTTGACATGTTTCAACATCACATCTTGTTCTTGCAAAGTTCGGAAGACATCTTTCAGACGATCCGTGAGCTTGATTGCATTTACAAACTGAATCCCGTCGATATCAACTGTTTCCCCTTGCAAAGGCAACCTCGACAACAGATCCGCTACTTCAACATTCTTCTTGTACACAATTTCATATTCATAATTAGCCAAGAACAAACACCAACGTTGAATCCTGGATGAAGCCATAATGGGTATAGCCTTTCCATATTGAAGTAGTTGTTTGGCGGGTAGTGAATCAGTCCATATTTGAAATTGCTTTCCATAAATATATTTTCTAAATCTCTTCACGGCAAATATAATTGAAAGAGCTTCCTTTTCATGATGAGGATAAGCCATTTCATGTTGCGAAAGAGTAGTAGATGCACACTCTATTGTTTTCAATTCACCATTAATTCTATGGCATATCTGAGCTCCTAGACCATAGCTCGAAGCGTCACATATGATTACTGTATCCCTGCTAGGATCAAACGGAGTTAAAGTTTCGGATGACTTCAGTGCTTCTTTAACCTTTTTGTACTGACTTTCACAGTCATCACTCCAATTCCAATGCACATTCTTCTTTAATAAATTGTACAAGGCTGGAATCAGTATAGCCATATTTGGAATGCACCTTCGAAAAAAATTAATGCCTCCCAAAAACGACTTCAATTCCTTCACGTCATGCGGACGTGGACAATTAAGCAATGCTTCAATCTTGCACTGGCAAGGTTTAATTCCTTCCGCAGAAAGTTCATATCCTAAGTATTGAATGGATGATTTAAAGAACTTGCACTTTTCCAAATTAACCTTCACGTTATATTGTGTTAACTGTGCATGACCTCAATACATCTGCTAACCGTTTCATTCAGTCCAGATCCACAAATTAGAATATCGTCTTGATATGGAATTACATAATGCAGACCTTGCAATATCTGTTCAATTACTCTCTGAAATATTTGAGACGAAATTTTAACTCCAAACGGTAATCTTGTGTGTTGTAATAATCCCCATGGCGTGTTCATTACAAGCAACCTTTTTGCTTTTTCACTCAAAGCTATTTGCCAATAAGCTTTTTGTAAATCCAAACTAACAAATACGGCATTTCCTCTAACTTTTTGGAAAATATCCTCTAACAGTGGTAGGGGATAAGAAGCATTTTCTACATATTTGTTCAATGTACTTTTTAGATCGCAACAAATGCGTAAATCTCCATTTTTCTTTTTAATGACAACCATCGGACTGGCCCATTCACTAGTATTGACTTTTTCATAAATGCCATTTTCTACCAATTTATCCAATTCTGATTTTACTTTATCTTTAATTCCATAAGGTACATTGTAAAATCTCTTAAAAATTGGAGTTGCGTCAGGTTTTAATGGAATATCAGCTCTAAAATCTTTTATAGCAAGCTTAAATCGCCATCAAATGTAGAATGAAATTCTTCCTTTATAATATCAACGATCCCTTGTACATTATTAGTTTTTATACAATTGTCACATTTATTTAATATATGCTTGACATTACGAACATCAGAGTTCATTGCATTATTTCCTGTGACATTGTGTGCAATAATATCAGACTGCGGAGAACAAGTTCCCCTTGCACAAATTTCAGTCAACTCACAATGTAACTTGGGTATCATAATTTGAATCCAACTTCTTCCTAAAAGCGGATATTCTAAATGACAGTTAATTATGTACAAATCTAGACAATAGAACTGATTTATCCACGCAACATTCACATTAACTTTTCCCAGTAAAGGTATTACATTATTATCAGCACCTTTCAATGTACAGTTAGGTTCAGACATTTGTACATTTTGCAGAAATTTTTGATAAAAATCTTTACTAGCTACAGATGCATAGGATCCAGTGTCAATCTCAAACTTGGCTTCATGACCATGTACATTAATATCTATTAAATATGTACGCTGGTTAATGTTGGAATCTAGTTCCCTTATATACACTTTTATATCATTTTCCGAATCGTTGACCACATGTTGTGATGATTGAAGTTTGGATGCATGATCCACGATTTCTTCTTTATCAACTTTACTATTAAAGTTGATTTGAGTATCATTAGAATGCGTAAAAATAGTGGCAATAAATAAATCTTGAGTTGCAGCTGTGTTTGTTGGACTAGCTTCAGAGTTAGGTGAGGATTCTAACTCAGTTGTATGAGCAACAAATTTGTTATTGAGTTCATAATTTGTAGATTTTCTACGTTCAATGTTAATCCTTTTATAACCTTTCAAATAATTATGTCCTTGCTTCCCACAAAACGAACAAAAACTTCCTTCATAATGCCCTTGCACTTTGGACTTTGATTTATATGATTTTGAATTATTACCTTGACCATGAAGATTACTTTGCTGATTGCTAAATTTGGAATCAATCTCATTTTTACGTGAAACGTTATTCGCTTCATGAAATCTTCTATCATTGCCCTTGCACTTAATATTATTCATTGTGCCTTTTAAGTTCACTTCACGGTAATAATCCTTCATATCACACTCGAGTTTTTCCATTTGTCTAGCTAACTCAAAAGCTTTCTGGAATTCCATGATATTTTCTGCTATTATTTTCTTCCTAATAACGTCAGACCTTAAACCGCTCACGAACGTGTCAAACAATGCAATAGGTAAAAACTCACCATATCCACATGCTTCACCTATCTTTCGGAGCCTTCTTGTAAAATCTTCAACCTTCTCCACATCCAATTGTGTACATTTTCTTAGTTTTAGGCGTTGCACTATATAATTACTACTTGGATTGTAATAAGAAATGAGCCTATCAGAAATTTCCTTGAACGATTTCTTCTCTGGTAATATTGGAGAGAACAACTCGCGTAACACTTCATAAGGTTTGGGGCCAATTACAGATATCAATCTAGGAACTTTGCTTTCCTCAGATATGTTAAAAACTCGGCAATAATTATCATATCTTTCCAAATAAGAGTTAATGGTTCCTTCATCTGGATCATATTTGTCAAAACCTGGCACATACGACATGATGCCTACAGCAACGATTAAATCCAATTAATCATAGACAAAACTCACATAAATCTGTACTACGCCCTTAAATATTTTTCTCGTCGCCATTTAATACGTCTGTTGTGTATTTGAAACACACGCAAATCTCACACAAGATGTCGAATACATTATAAATGATATGCACGCATAAATCAACATTATTTAATTAATCACAAAATTCCATTCAACAAACTATAATGAACGCCATTTATACAAGACAAAACACAATCTGTTTTTAACAACATCTTGACAACTTCAAAGGTTTTATAAACCATACAGACTATTAACGCAATAAGCGTCGCACATACGACACTTCTATTAAAAATATCTCCTTCTCTTGTGTAACGAGACTTATTTATTAATGGATAAATTTTTCAGAACGCAATAATTGGTGGATAATATAAATTCAGGATAGTCAGTGAATGTTCGGTGAAAATATTATTGTGAGCAACTGAATCACTTATTAAGAACTTATCAGTTTTCTTTATGTTTTCACTATTCGATAAATACGATACGATAGTGCGAGATGAGAAGTCGACCTCTTAACTCACTCGGCCCTCGATCCAAATACGAGTATAGAATGAAAGGGGAAAAAATTAAAGCAGCGAAATTTTGCTCATTACTGTCTCCAACCAGGTTTTACAGCTTTGTATAAACCAGTGTTGTTAGGTCCAGGAATTTTAAATACGTACAGCGTGTAACAAAAGTCCGGGAACACTTTAAAAAATTTATTGTAGCCAAACGAGTAGCATTACAAAGTAACAAAGTACGTACATCACTTCAAAGAGTAAAGTTGTAAGTTTTTTTCTCATTGCAGGTGTTACGTGTAGTTCCACATATCGTCCCTAGGTGGTGTCATTATCAAGATGGCGCTTTCTGGAGCTAGTCTTTGTCTTTAGGATATAACTTTTGCACTAACTGTAGTCTGTACGGTTTCATGTTTATTTTTTTATGCAAAATAAGCCACACAGTCATTGTTGATGCGTATAGATTTTCTCGGACTCCTTGTGAAAGCTTCTCTCACTCGTTCAATGTCATTTTCACTCACACCTGGCCGACCACTTTTCTTCTTGACATAAAAACACCCAGTTTCAACAGACTTTACATGCCAATTGTAGTTTGTCTTCTTGGTTGGTGCTGCTTTCCCGTACATCATCCTAAATTTTCGTTGAACATCCGTTGCACTCTTTGTTTTGTCAAATTCTAGCACGCAAAAAGCCTTCTCAGCTCCAGAAAGCGCCATCTTGATTATGACACCACCTAGCGACGATATATGGAACTACACGTAACACCTGCAATGAGAAAAAAACACAACTTTACTCTTTGAAATGGTGTACTTTGTCACTTTGTAATGCTACTCGTTTGGCTACAATAATTTTTTTTAAAGTGTTCCCGGACTTTTGTCATACGCTGTAGATTCAATTCCGATCCAGGAGAGAAAATCAGCAAGTGTAAATGGGTTCTAGACCGTAAATAAACTTTTTAAAGTATTTCAATTTGGTCCAAGAACCGTCTTTCCGGATCAATTTAAATACGGTCCAGGAACCTATTATCAATAAGACAATACAGAACTTGGACCGAATTTAAATTGTGCGAGGAAAAATGTTCCGGTCCTGCAGCGGAACCAAATAGAACCCATTAGAATTAATGGATTCCTGGAGCTTCAAAGAGGAATCGTATGAAATTAATGACGCAGGGCACACTGGATTGCGAACATTGGCTCCGAACTATCTCGTCTAACAGTGAACCACGCTCTGTTGTCAATATTTATCTTGCAAGAACATAACCAAAGCAGAGACCAAAACACAATTTGTCCAGCTCCCGTTGTTCATCCTAGGGGGCTCCCACTCCATGTATATCGTTAGAATCCCAGATCCCTTTAATTATAAGCGGGCCACTGCATGGGGCACCCCAGAGACCCCCACAGCTATCACGGAAAGATGCAAAATCCTATTCACGGTGCCGAACACAGGGAACACTCTCCACAACATTCTGCTCTGGTGGTGGAGCCAATTCAATTTCCTCTCCAATTCTGTGGAGTTCCACCCATCGTCATGTCCCATCTTCTCGACGGTTATTCAAAACCAGGTCCTCGGATGAAAATCGATCTCCCTTTGTTGTATTAACTGGGGTTCTCTCATTGTTGAGATGGGAAGTTTGGTTCTGTGTTCACGGTGTGACGACGTACAATGGCCGTTGGCAATTTTCGTTACAATTCTGTCCAGAATTCTCCGTACGTAATGGTTTATTTTCGTGAATCGCTGCAAAGAGCAAACCTATGCGTGTAACTCAAAGTGTCATTTCGCCCCAGTCGTAGAGAGACTGTGAAGAATAGTTGGATATTGATTTGTCCCAAATGGTAACAGGTGTTCATTTGTGAACGTGACGAAACTTCAAGCAATGTTCCTTGCGTCAACAGTGGGAACTACGGGAACCAAATTTTAGAACGGTCTGTGGCAAACTACAGTGTGTGCAAGAAGTCTCAATACCCCAACTTGCATGCATCATGTTGCGACCGTGTATTAGTGGTTGGCATCGCTGCTTCAAGGTCACATCAAATGGGGTATGATTAATCGAACGTAAGCCAAACACCTTTTCAGCCAAGCCCCATATTTAATCTTATTTCGAGGTTAGGTTAGGCTCGTTAGGATTGGCATAAGTACACATAAGTTTAGCCTAGCGGGCGTTACTCCACATCCCCTATACGCCTTCATGGCGTGGTGCTAAGCACAGGGGAGAACTTTACCTTTCTACCTTTTTAACGAAAGCATTTAACATAACGTCAGAAGACGAAATTCGGCGCTTTACGGAGAAGGTGTTTGGTATACGTGCGATAAATGAGACCCCTCCCCGGCTCCAGAAACACTTTGAATTCGTACGTCAGTTGTTGCGTCCTGCCTGATGACGGCGGACACTAATTACAGTGACTGTTCAAGAGCGGCTAGTGAAGTGGACTGATTGATTTATTTAATTTTACTTCACTGTTCTGCCACTTTTGTCTAATCGCGACGATGAGAATGAAAGATGATGAGATTGAGGAAGGGACAGTCCGCATATATGGACGACACATTCAGACGCCAGAGCCTCGCTTGTTGGTAAAGTGCAGTCAAGGGTGTAGTACGTTGAAGGGAGTTTGCCATGTGAGTGCTTGTGGGAAGGTCGCACCTTACGTTGAGCTCAGAGATTTGGCATGCTCTCAAAAAGTGACAATAGTGTAGATACTGACTGGCAACACTGTGGAAAGGATAGAAAAGTGACCTGGAATGATTGATTTGATTGATTGTACTCAGTTTTTCTGCCACTTTTGGCTAATCGCGACGATGAGGGTGAGAGATGAAATAATAAAATTGATGATGGGACAGTAACAAAGAACACCCATGCCTTTTCCTGGATTCGAACCCGGTTGAAGTGTCGATTCTGGCATAGCAGATAGAGAAAAGGTCTAAATATGGGCCCCCCCTTTTATGTTGTCATTTTCGGAGGGAAAAATTAATATATCAAGCACCTGCCTTTAATGCATATCTATGAAATATATACTTAAATGTAATAATAGCATGTTAAAGTATAGAAGGTCACCATTTTTTTAAAAAAAAGCAATTTCCAAAAAATGGTAAAATGATGTATTTCAAAATTGTGGTCTAAATATGGGCTACTAGTGGCAATATCACACAAAGCAATTAAAATTTTGAAAAACAGTCATTTATAGCTAAAACATTATAAAATTCATATTTATGAATAATCTGTTGCTTTAAAAATCAAGCGGAATGAGAAAAATCGAAATTAAGAAAAACATCCAAATATTTGTTGAAAATGTGATCTCAACATAAGACCTCATGTCATAGCCCATATTTAGACCATCACTCTATTTTTCTTCTTCAATGTATTTTCGCTCTCTGTGGTACATATTTCTAAAAGCCCGCATTTGTTTTATGTACCGCTAATATCATAACTTATATAAAGCAGATGAGAATTCAGAAAACGTTGAGTTAAAACATACCTGCAAAAAAGTTTTCGGAGGTCGCAATTCTATATCAGCGTCGAAGGCCGAAACTAACCACCATTTACTCTTGCGAATTTGCGCCGCAACCTATGTTCTTGACAGATAACCAGTTCCAATAGCCTCTGTCAGGCTGCAGCACCCGGGAGCGCTGATAACTCCAAAACCCATATTTAAACCTTCGCTCATATTTAGACCTTCTCCTCTAATAATTAATGAACTATAACAAACTCAAGAGAAACTATACATGAAAATATGATATGAATGATATTCTCATGAAAGTAGAAAGTACAGATGTATATAGGACTTAACAGGGCGAAAAATAACTACCGCTGGTTTCCCAATTTTCAGAGTCGCTCGAGAGCCAACTATTATGATTAAGGGCTCACTGAATTGGTCCCAGTGGTATGGTCGTTAGCCAGTGGTCAACATTCGCATTGTAAATACAGTCAAAATCGTCCCTTGAGTGCGCAGGCACGAAAAGCCGCTTATGTCTAGTAGTCAGGTGTCAATTAGGAATCTCCTCTGTCATTATAATGTCAAGTCCATCAAAGTCGATTCATGTTTGTTTACTTCTATGTTGATTATCTTTTAAAATTTGAAATTCGACATTTTATAAAGAAAGGAAATGTTTATTCACAAAGAAAATATATAATTTATATATACATAATTTAATCGGCCAAGGAATCTCCATTGGAATTTATACACTTTTGCTATCTTTCGGGCAGCTGGTGAATCCCTGACGACAGAACGACGGCGGTTTTGAGTTTGTAATGTCAAGAATACTAGTTTCCTCAAGGTTTCTCAAGTGGGAAATTCACTAGGAGGTGCTATAGAGACCGGAATATTTGGTAGTCTGAAGGGGCCAGATCAGGGGGATACGCTGCATGAAGCAGAACATCCCAACCTTAGTTCTTTCTGCCGTGTGCGACCTGGCGTTGTCATGCAGCAATATCACCTGCCTAGTCCCACTGCTGTCGAATGGCTTCTCTTCTCAATTTTGTCACTCAAACAGAATCAGTTGAAAGTAGAACAAATCATTTATTTCGCCACAGCGGCATTTTTCTTCCGTTGATATGCAATAAGCATGTAGCGCCTGAAGTGCTGCTTCTCAAAACGACACCTTAGTGTCGTTGTCTGCTACGCTGTCTGCTAGTCGGTATTTTACCTTTGTATGTTGGCATTGGAGTGTCCAAACATGAAGTGGGAAGATCTAATTTGAACATTGATTGAATTGCTTTATTTTACTTCGCTTTTTGTGCCACTTTTGGCTAATTTGCGAAGATGAGGATATTATGAAATTGATGAATGGACACTCACAAACATCCATGCCCAGGCCAGGATTCGAACCCGGGACCCCTGGCGTCGTAGCGTGATGTGATAACCACTCCGCCACGGGGGCCGGCTCTAGTTTGAACAATCACAACAGTAAAGTTTAATAGGTGACTTGATGTACGGGTCGAGAATGTGTTTGTGTATAAAATTGGAATTGTTGACAAAATGAGATAAGAATTCCTCCAATTGGAACGCTCATATGTCATGTATTTTGTGTACACTTACTCCGCTCTTACGGTGAACGGTGAATAGCGATTGCACGTCTCTAATTGCAAACGCAGATCCGTCAGTTTCAAAAGGCCTCGCTTTATCTCGCACGGAACCCTCTGGGGGCTAGAGAACAGGGAAGATACCTCATTCTCCAATGCCACGCCACGCCACGACTCCCACCCCCTTCCCGATCTGCGTGGAGGCTGAGCAGGTGGGCGAGCTTGTTCCTCCTAACTTTCTGTTGGCAAGTTCGAGGAGAGAATCGATAAAAGCTGGAGATGAGAGAGTTTATCAAAGGCGGGGACCTTCCTCATTAGTTACCACATGGTCCCTTTGCTGGAAGCTCCAGGAAGACGCCTTGGGAAAATCTGGAGTCTGTTGACCACAGTTAACTAAAGGATAGAGAGAGAGAGGAACTGGTGTTCTTTTTCTCGTTTCCCACAAGCCTCATTATCTTCAACGTGCACTAATTGAGACTGTCGGTAAGTGCTACTTTTATCAGCCAATGAAGATATTGTCTTAAATCTCAGAAGGGGAAGTCTAGGTGGATTAAATTAGTCCAACTGTTTAGCGCGTAAATCTAAAAATCTTGAGAAACAATGGACCGTATTAGTGCGATGTCATGAGTCCAAACAAAGCTACCACGTGTTTTCTTCCTATCTTAAGCCATTGAATTTTCAACCAGAAGGATTAGCTTTAAGAATCGTGACGCCAGTTATGAAACAAAATTGTGTGATAAACAGCAAGTCACTATTTTAGTACTTCTGGATCTCAGTAAGGCTTTTGACACTGTGCAGCATGATTTATTATTAGCCAAACTTAAATATTTCAAGTTTTCTCCTTCAACATTAAACTGGTTTCAAACATATCTATTTAACAGACGTCAAAGGGTCGTATTACATAATTCACCATCTCACGTGTCTCAACCTATAACGCTGAAAGCAGGCGTGCCGCAAGGATCGATATTAGGCCCCCTCCTCTTCACCCTTTACACTGCAGATTTGCAGCAAGTTATAAAATTCTTCACTCCACATTTTTACGCAGACGATACCCAGTTATATTTCTCAGATCATTACGCTTCGTTTGAAACATAAGCTTCAGTCACTAAATTGTGACTTGAACATCGTCAGTAACTGGTGTGTATCTAACGGTCTTAAAATAAATCCAGAAAAATCCACTTTCATGATCATTGGTTCTAATTATTCAAGGTCGTTAATTAAAAATATTAAGATCGAGCTCAAAATAAACAATTTGCCCATTGTCAGGAATAACACTGCTAAAAATCTTGGTCTGATTTTTGACGAAATTTTTGATTGGACAGAACATGTAAAGACGCAATGTATGAAAGCTTATGGAACACTTAGGAATCTGAATCGTTTCCGTGACTTCCTCCCTGCGGAATGCAAGCTAAGACTCATCCAAGCGTTAATCTACACATTGTTCGACTATTGTGATAATGTTTACGGCCCTCAACTCTCGCAAAAGCTCAGTAAAAAAATACAAATGGTGCAAAATGCCTGCTTCCGATACATTTTTCAAGCAAAAAGATCCGATCATATTCTTCCATTCTTAAATAATAATCAGGTTCTTACCATGGCAAACAGAAGGAAGTTGCACTATCTCTGTTTTATACGCCGCATACTGACAGAAGGTAAACCGCAGTACCTGTTTGAGAAGATGCATTCCCGTAGGGAAATCCATCAGTATGTTACCCGTAAGCGGAACAACTTCGATTTACCCCATCACTCTACCACGGCCTACAAATCATCTTTCTCCTTTTCGGCTCCCAAAGCATGCATTGCCTGCAAATATCGCTAGTGTAAACAACCCATTATATTTTAAAGGTAAAATAAAAGATCTGCTGTTAATGGAACAATGGCAGAGTCGGGGCACATACTGAAGTTATCAAGTCACTCACTATAAGGAATTGTATTATTGTATTATTATTACTATTGTCTTTTGTATTTCTAGTTACACTTTTTTTTGTATCCAACTAATTCCTATGTATTTTTTTTCTTTCTTCATTTTTTATTTATTATTATTATTATTATTTTACGTTTAGCTTACTGCTCCATAAGTTTATAATCATCTCATATGTATTATCATATTGACAAGGGTTAGGTGGCAGAGCAGCCCTTGGCTGAACTTCGCCCGCTGAATGAAGAAAATTTATTATTATTATTATTATTATTATAGTATCCTACATCAATGTAAGGATGAGATATCGAAGAATACGTCTATATATAACACATCACCTTACAGATGAGAATGTAAAGAATAAATGGGGTAGGAAATTGAGTAAAGCGAATGCTCCAAACGACGCGTCCGGAATAACAGCCAATGGGCGCAGCTGTATCAGTCACGTGAGGCTGCTGGTTTCCCATCATCCATAGCGGCAGCGTGACCGACTTGAGATCGGGTGAGCTTCGGTCGGCTTCTGCTGTGCTCGGAACTGGAATGTCTATATTTTGTACAAAAATGCATGATTTTCTTAACCCGGTTATTCTCTACCTTATTCTCTGTTAGGTATATGTTATATACAGATATATAGACTCTTGTACGCTCCCGTGCGTGACCTTCGGCCACGTTGTGGGCGCAATCATGTTATAGATGGGGTTCTTCATAGATCTAGCAACGTCCGTTTCCATGGACAACAACAGGCACGGCAGGCTCTAAGGAATTGTATGTCATTATACCCCCTAAACATTTAGTTAAAACAAGCACGATGTAGATATTTACGCATTGAGTATAACGTAATTGTATCTGGGCTGAAACTCCTTATTATGTAGATGTCACCCTTGTTTCAGGCACCTTTTCAAAACCATGAGTTCATTCATTTGTGTTCTATTGATCTGTGAGAAATATAATGTAGCTAGACAATTAAGAATTGAAGGAAACAATCAGGGGGTGCTCGTTGCTATGTGCAGTACGTATGCATTACGTCATCTGGGAGGATCGGGTTTGACGGTGCTCATTGCTATGTGCAGTAAGCGCAGTCGTCAGTGGATGCATTACGTCATCTGGGAAGAATTTGGTTTGGTGCGGGGTACATTTAGCTACTAACACGTCGCAAAAAATCGGAACAACCAGGTTGTTGATTTTGTCGCGTTCGATTTATTTTTATTGTATTTTTGTACTTGTAGACTACAATCATGTCTAATTGTGCTGTAGCAAGCTATGGAAACTATAACCAGAAAACTAAAGGAACTGCCATAAAATATCATAGATTTCCAGTCGATAATTGCGTAAGTAAATAGTGGATTCATGTTTGTAGACGAAATGTAAAAAATGCAAGTGTGCAGTGCCAATTATTGTGAAGAAGACTATGTACTAGATCTGAAAGCAGAACTTCTGTATTTTCCACCAAAGAACATGCTGAAGCCAACTGTAGTGCCATCGCTAAAATTACACCCAATTACTTTAGTACCAAATAATCGAGGAAATGGTGTAGTTCTCCTAAACACTTATCTTCACAATATGATTTGCTTGTAGGACGTTGTGCTAAGGTTTGCAGAGATGAACGCTACGAAAGACATGCAATAAGGAGACGTGCCCTAAAATGGCTAAAGACTATGCTGCCAAAAAAATAGAGAAAAATACGAAGGTATATACATAAACTGCAAGCAATGTTTCGTTGTTTGAAAACATATTCGATCGTTTACAAAGGAGAAACATACTCCTGCATAATGAAGCAATTATATTGAAGATTACAAACAACCTCATTCAACCTGTTTTAACTAAATAAAGAAGTTCAAAATCTACAACGTAACCTAACCGACAGTAGTACAAGATAAGTCATCAATATCTTGAAAATGTGTTCAACTAGTGCGAAGTACGTAGTGATCCTAACTGATTTGTTATGTACATTTTATGTAAGTCGGATTTGTAATTAGTAACAAATTTATTTATTTAACGTGTTACCCCCACACCCCCTATACGTTTTCATGGCGTGGTGCTAAGCACAGGGGAACACTTTACCTTTTTTTCTTACACAAACAGATGTTGATTGTGATTTGTATGTTCACATTATTGTGAAAGACGTTATCGGAAATGTGCATTTCGAAGATCACATATTGACTTTCACGCTATTGGAAATGAAATTCACTTACATCTTCAATTCGAATTACATAGCGTTGTATGCACGATGGTAAATACTGCATGAGTGAATATTACACCCATCATTGAAATTTTTGCAACTTTGTTCAATTTTGGTATTTCACAAACACATTGTGGTTAATTTTGTACTCTTATTTCTTTGTAGTACATTTCTGTCAAAAAGAGCAAGATCTATGATTAGTGTAATGCAAATTACTTCGTTAATGTACAAATGTGTGTCGCATATCAGCCTTGGAGTATATTTTCCGGTTATACAACTCAGACATACATGGAAATGGAAATGGAAAATCTGCGACAAAGTCCTTTAACGAATAATAATTCGTACACTTGCACGGTCAATCATTGTGAGTTCATGTAACGTTTCTCCTTTATTGTTTAATTAAACTAAGAACTAAGACATTTTCATGGATATTCTCAAAGCGTTTCATTTACCGTGTGATCATAAATCTATTTCTATAGGCTTGAATTAGTAGGTTTCGAGTAGGTTAAGTTAGTTAAATTAGTACTTGTACACTTTGGCTCGTCTTCTGCACGCATGTGTATGTAAAGTTCTTAATACGAAAAAGTAGAACTATCACAACGATAACTTGCAGCCAAATTTGAACCAGAGAAATTTAAAATATCTGCAAATTACAAACTGGAATTGAGTTTTCAAAGTCTGAAACTACTATCTTACAAACTATTTCGTCATTCTTCCTCCACATAAAACTTCCCAATAAATTTTTGCATGTGGAACTTTGATCCGTAAATTATTGTACAGTAAATAACTATATGAAGAAGGTTGGGGATTCTTTCGAATTTAGAGTAATTTTCAAATGTAGAGTAAAATTTTATCTAGATTGTATATTGCTTCTTTCACTTGATAATTTGAGAAATAAAGTTACATTATGGAGAACGGTAAAGATTACTTTCTGATGTTATAAAATTTGAAATGTTCTTGGAAATGATTGCCAAGTTCTGAATGAATAAGAAGGAATGATTCAGTCAGAAACTAAATATTAGGCTTTTGTACTGCGGTGTGTTAAATGTTTTAAATACATTAATTATACCGGACTACTATCGGATAAAACATTACGGATATTCAAGTTTGGACTCCAATTAAAAGTTAACCAGTAGAACCACATAAAAACGAGTTGCATAAAAATTCAGCTTATTCAATTCTGTGTCAATCTATAGTTACCAAATTTTTTTCGATTATGCCTTCTATTTTTATCGTCGTGAGAACAAAATAGGATTTTTTTTAGTTTGGCAAACTATCGCTCTCTTTGAAATTCTATAAATAAAGAACGGTTTTTTTCTATTTATAGATTATATATTATCTATTTTATTTATATATTATCCAAACTCTAATATCCATAATTTATAATCCGATAATACTCCTGTAACGTTCTGTGAGGCCCGTAGTACCTCGGAGGCCTCTGTCGATCTCCGTGGGGGAGTTCTTAGAACAGCGTACTACGACGCCAGGGGTCCCGGGTTCGAATCCAATCGAGTAAGACATTGATTTGTCCTTCATGAGAAAATTGAGAATTTAGTAAATGTGACAGTTTATGTGGAAAGAAAGATTGATTTGCTTTATTTTACTTCGCTTCTTATGCCACTTTTGGCTAATTTGCGAAGATAGGGATGAGTGATGAAATTAATGAATGAACGCTCACAAACATCCATGCCCAGGCCAGGATTCGAACCCGGACCCCTGGCGTTGAAGCGCGTTGTGCTAACCACTACGCCAAGGAGGCCGGCTTGTAGAAACAAAGAAAGAGAACGACGGACGGGGGGGGGGGGCTATGGGTTTTCCTTTCATATTTAAAAAGCAGACAGAAAATCAAAAATTAGCCAAATCTGTCAATCAATTATTTCTTGGTAACTCTTTCACTATGCAATTCTTCTTTAGCATGCAACGTTTTTATTAAAATCATAAAACGATTTATGAAATGATGAAATCTGAAATGCTAATGAGAACACGGACAACCTTCTTTGTAATATATCGATCAGGTTTCAGAAAC
This sequence comes from Lepisma saccharinum, assembly GCF_977018435.1. Taxonomy (NCBI): domain Eukaryota; kingdom Metazoa; phylum Arthropoda; class Insecta; order Zygentoma; family Lepismatidae; genus Lepisma; species Lepisma saccharinum. Next base: position 23,199,873 of record NC_139250.1, on the reverse strand, counting down.
ATGATTTTTTACAATAAGTACGTTTGCATGTGCAATTTTCCCTCTTTTAAAAGTAGCATGTTTTAATTATGTTACTAATCATTAAAGGAATACCTCAATACCATCCCGAAGTATGATAATTAATATTTCCCCCTCATAGTAGTAATGAAACACTTTCCCTCTCTGAAACTCGCATAGAAATTATACGGCCGTTTACTTCGGCTAAGCCCCGAACGAACATAACCGAAGGGGCACCGAACATAACCGAGCCTCCCACAAGACGTCACGCGCTCGTGCATGATCGGCAATTTTCGGATGGCGTTACCTTATATATTAAGTTACCTTTGGAAACAATGTGTGCTGCAAAAAATTCCCGTGGCATCGGTTGCTAAGGACGTGAGAAAAGGACATTATCACCCTTAAGGAAGGGCAAAGTGAGCGATTTCTTAATTTTCCCGGCCTTTTGGGACGATTTCATGGGGGGTCGTAATCGGCCATTTTTCGTCTCCGGGCTTCCTTCATGGAGAACATTTATGTCAGTGATTCAGTCAGTGGTGGGATTGGGGCTTTATATATATTGGACAAATTCTCTCATGAAATCTCATCTTTACATTGATGTACGATACACATCACTATTTTGTTTCATAACTGCTGTCACAATAATTAAAGCTACCTCTTCGGATGGAAAATTCAATGGATTTGAATAGGTGAAAAACACGTTTCCACTTTGTTTAGACTCAACACGTGTTCCTTCCTCTGCTGTGACGTCACCACTAATATGGCCCATACAACAACAGATGGTGCTACTGATTCGGAAATAATTTAAATGTAATATTCTGACTGGTACGCAATATTCGCAAAACTTCGTAACAACGAAAACATTATATATCACAACGATAAATCCTAATCATGTATTTTTAGAGTACCAGTGAACATAACTGAAAGAAGCAGCATTATATAAATAATTCTGTAGGGGAACGTGCTCCATTATCTGATACTTATTGTTCGTGCAAGTTTATACGTATATGAGCCACTAAAGTTTAGGTTAATTCTACAGCAGGTGTCTTCAAGTTTGTTATATTGAAACGTTTGGTAGAGAGGAGAGCTCAGCAGGTGGAATATTAGCTGTTGAATGAAGTATAACTAAAGGATACCGAAATAAATAAGTCAGTACGAAACTATTTTTTTATTTTTTATTTCAACAGTAGGTTATAAAATATAGGTCTATAGGGCGTCTGACTGCAATACAGGAGACCCGGTTCGATTCAGCTCAAGGACGTATTTAGGAGGTCCAGAGAGTTAGGATTTTCCCGAAAGACTTACCAAGGTACAAAAATTAAAAAATGAAAATATACTTGTTTAGCATTTGTTGTAGTATAAGATTTGTTCGCTCCCCGAAATATACGTATTTCCAGATACGTTCCAGATTCCGATGGCGATATTTTCCAGCAATGTCTCTTCATGGAGAGGGTGTAGGGTTCACGCAGGGGCAAGCGATAGGGGCAATCAATCACCCCTCCCAACTGCCTAGTTTTTAGATATATTATTATGCCTAAGATTTTTCAACACTCAAATGTTGTGTCCTTTTTTTGTTGTTAAACTTGATTAACAAGGTTGATAATATTTCTTGATGTTTGATTTAAGTCCATTTTATGCACATGATAGGCTAATCGGAACTGGACGTATAGGTTAAATTTGGGTCCGAACTACTGTGCAAGATGCATCCAAAAAGGATCGAACGCGAGAACCCATAAATATATGTTTTGTTTTCTATGTTTATTAATTTTGTATCTGATTGTTCAGCTAACTGTAAAATAGGAGGAATTATAACAACGACATACAGGGTGGCCAAAAAAGGTAACCAAAATGTAGAACCGTTCCCTGTGTGTTCGGTACCATTTATTCCAGCCCTGAACTATTTATGTAAAACTGTCTTTTATCCAGACAGTGGCGGCGATTAGGTGGGCTGTTGCATCCTCTTCCCCCACTTTTTGCACCTTGCCCACTAGTTTTGGAACCCATCGCCGCCACTGTTTCCAGATTATGGAAATCAGCTTGGTTTCTGTTCGCAGAATCATATATTGTGTAACAGTGCAAGTGTAGGTTGCAATTGATGAGGTACAGTGGGATCGATGAGTATTACCGTGAAAATTGTCCATGACTTTTTCATTAATTTTTCTCTTACATCCTAAATGTTTTTAAGCGATGGATTTTTATGTACGCTCTTGCAGAAGTTGTCAACAGCTTGTTTTGAGTTTTCATGTAATTCTTGAAGGTCTTATTGGGTCAAATAAAGTGCACGGACATGGTGATGGACAATTTACACTGTAATACTCATGGATCCCACTGTACTTGATTGAAATTCGCTCCTCCCAACTGTAACTTCTGTATCCGCCACTGAATCACATCACCGTGAGGCAATATCCGCATATATCTTCACGGTATGTGAAATGTGCAGGGTTGTGGGAGAAAGCACTTTCAACACATGGCCTCCATGTCCTCAGCAACAATCAAGATGAAAGACTAAATTCAAGATTATTACATTTTAGCAACCCGGGTTAAGACTTCGGTCCCTTTAAAGACATGGGAAGTTACTAATAATGCAAAGTTACTGGGTACCACGAATGGGACAGAAACATGTTAACACACGCCCGAGAGCTATGGCGAAACGTCACACGTTACGATCGCCAATACCATTATGCTTTTATGGCGTGGTCTGTTTCTACATCGTTCTGCCACGCAGACAGTTTTCTCCACACGAAACATCCTTCCTGCTTACTATCACCGCCAAGCGTTAGCAGGGATGAACTGTTAAAGGATGTCTACACCCATTCTGAGTAAATAAAGACGGGTTGTTGAAGGCCGTAAAGCAGCGCCGTAAAGAGCGACAGGGAACCACAAATCATCAGCAGACAACTTGCTCCTCACGTCAGAAACGAGCCTTGACTGTGTCTGAAGGCGCCGAGGTCGTTTGTATTGATCTTCCTTAAAGAAAAGCCTTGGAGGAATGTACTAAATTAATTGGTTGTTTGTTCATATTCTCACAAAGCATTCTTGCTTAAGGACACGAATCTCAATCTGCAAATAAAGAAGAAAAATACTTTTGTGCATTTCAGAATGGGATTTTGCGATTGCATCGTGAGAGAGAATGAATTCTTTTGAGTTCTATGGAGGATTTAAAAGGGGGAAAAAGGCTGTTGTGTTTTATATCTTCCTTATTAACGTCTCTCTAGGGCCTCCCTGATGGCGCAGTGATAGCGTCGTTGCCTTGTAATACAGGGGTCCTGGGTTTATTTTATTGTTATTTATTTATTTATTATTAAACGCAACAGGCGAATGCCTAATTACAGTGTTCTACATTTCTTGCTTTGAGTTTGTAAATTTACAGTTTGATAAGAAATGTTATTGTGCAGAAATGTAAATAAACATAAAACATGTCAACGCTAAATTATATGTGTATACAACAGTTAACAAACCGAGTTATAATAATACATGTTAATTGAAGAGAGTGGAATAAAATATCTAACTATTATGTACAAAAATAGCCTACACGAATACAATATTTCAATTATTAAGTACAATGCACAACGTATTTATCTTTACACTCAGTATTTCAGATCTTTACCACCATGTACAATATATATATATATATATATATATATATATATATATATATATATATAAGGAGATACTAATATAATATATTATAAATTACAAAAAATATGGAAATAAAATAAACACAGTATAAATCAAGGATAGAAGTTATTTACCTTGAAGAAATACATTAATTATGTGTGTAATAAAGGACCTGTAAATAATTGACGCTCTAGATATATGTGATTGAGTATAAACTACGAAAGAGATATATATTTACAAAAATTGCGTTTGTTTACATTGTTGACATTTATTCTTCCATTCCTTGAATAACTTTTTTGAATGTACCGTAATTTTGGTTCCCTTTCGGAACATCTGAACCCGGTGGAGGCACATAGTGGTTCGGACCCACTTAAAACTGTAGGTCCAGCCCCGATTAGCCTTACTGTGCATAAAGTTGACCTTTGGCAGCCGTAAGGGCGATTTTCTTCAAATTTTCCACTATACTCGAGAAACCTTGTGACATTCCAAAATCTGAAAAATTACATACGCAGAATTCCTTCTAGAGCATTGACGTGAATTTTAATGTTATCTAGATATTCTCAAAAGTTTCGCGATTAAGTAAGTTTATTAAACTATTGATAATATCTAGATAACAGTGAAAGTAAACTACATGGAAATTCACGTCAATGCTCTAAAACAAATTCCAAGCGTATCCTAATATTTCAGAGTTTGGAATATCAAAGAAGTTTTTCGAATGGAGAGAAAAATTTGAAAAAAATTGCCCTTACGGCTGCCAAAGGTCTAGTTGAACCTTAAAACACCAACTCAATCAATCAACGTCTCTTTTTCTATCAATAAAATTGATTGATTTTAATAGTATGAGATCATCAACATAGAAACTATTTTGTCCGTCATACTATACTGGGGAAAGCTCCTTAACTAAAACAAAATCGAGTTCTCTAAAAAGAAAATAAAGGATGTATATTAAAGCTTCCTTCATAGCTCAATTATAAACATTCAAATTATATCCATTCATTCATTACTTAAAAGAATAAGAATCTTAACGCATGTTTCCATGCTTAATAAAACACTCAGAATTCTGACCAAGGCAGAATTTGTTGTCAAATACACACAGCATAAACGTGACGTTTCAACCGTATAGCAAGGTCTTCTTCACACTCGGAACCAACTTCAAACTTCAGTCTGAAGAAGACCTTGCTATAAGGCTGAAACGTCACACTCTGAACCAACTTCAGTCTGAAGAAGACCTTGCAATAAGGATGAAACGTCACACTCTGAACCAACTTCAAACTTCAGTCTGAAGAAGACCTTGCTATAAGGCTGAAACGTCACACTCTGAACCAACTTCAGTCTGAAGAAGACCTTGCAATAAGGCTGAAACGTCACACTCTGAACCAACTTCAAACTTCAGTCTGAAGAAGAACTTGCAATAAGGATGAAACGTCACACTTTGAACCAACTTCAGTCTGAAGAAGACCTTGCAATAAGGCTGAAACGTCACACTCTGAACCAACTTCAGTCTGAAGAAGACCTTGAAATAAGGCTGAAACGTCACACTCTGAACCAACTTCAGTCTGAAGAAGACCTTGCAATAAGGCTGAAACGTCACACTCTGAACCAACTTCAGTCTGAAGAAGACCTTGCAATAAGGCTGAAACGTCACGTTTATGCTGTGTTTATTTGCCAACAAATTCTGCCTTGGTCAGTATTCTGAGTGTCTTATTAACAAAAACTAAAGCAATACTGTCTGAGGACTAAAGTCTCCGTACCTTGGTTAAAAGCTGAAGCTGTAAAGTGGGTAGACCCTCCGCTGAACCGTGTATGTAGAGTTGTTTTACGTGTTCGGCACAACGAATGTTTCGATTTCAATGTCTCAAACAAACTTTTCATTTTTTCTACTCCTTGTCATCCATGTTGGGAGATGATAACAGTGTTTTAATTAGTACTTTTAGCTTTTTGAGAAATACGGGACTTTTACACTGTCTCTGAGGAAGTTTTTTAGTGTTTCCTTAAATGTTGAATGTGTCCTGCATGTCTTTGCAGACGCTTTTACAACCTTGAACTTTCAACCTTTCTCAAGGGTCTTTTCACACCGCTTTTTTAACTTTCAGTCAAGAATTTTAGTTCAAAGGGTGCAAAATGACCTTGTATGTCGACACACCCCAAAATTTTAACAATTCATTCATTCACTCAAAACCTTAATTAGGTGGGAGGAATATACCTAGGTAGTTATTGATAAATTGAGATATTTAAGTATCAATAAGCACACACTGCTTACCTGATCCCCGTTCATTATTTATTTATTTATTTCCTCTTGTTTATCATGGCGAAGTTATGGCTTTGTAGCTATTCTACCACTTAACCATCTTTACATACGAAATTTTAGCACATGAAAATTAGAAAAGAACATTTAAAATATTACATACAGAAGTAAGTATTGAAAACAAAGAAAGATAAATATAAAATTACAAAGAAAAAATACCAAAAATGAAGAAAAATACATACGGGAATAAAGGCCTAACCTATACTCACGAGCATACAACAAAACATACACTCACACACTCACATATTCATGAAAGTAGTCAGGGATTTGAAATATTAAGGTAAATAAGGGTTTCAGTGTTTATCTGCACTTAGCTGCATTCAATTTGTCACTAACGTATAAGCTTGCACTAATGTTCTAACTATTTGTGCCCAATAAAATATGTTTTAATTGTGTCTTAAAGATGAGTTCCGGATTTCGAGGGGCAGTGAGTTCCAAAGACGAGAACGGGAAACGGTGAAAGATTTTGAATAAAAATTCATTCCTCTGTTTCTTCTCTTTTCAACTTCTTCTTTTGCTCTTTACAACTTGCTATAGCATTTTCTCTGCTTAAATAATACCTAGCTCGCAGTGTATAAATACATACACATTTTCGAGAGACTTTTCTTTGCTTAAGATGTGCGCATACAACTGTAACTTGAAGTAAGATATCAACCAATTCCAGTATTTCAGGCAAAAGGATGCATGCTTAATGCATGAATCCATACATTGGCGGATGAATTTAAATTTGTTTGCCACCAGGGCTGTCGATTCTAGATGGAAGTTTCTGAAAGCATCTGCATCATTGATTTGTTTACTTCAGAGACTTCTGTCCGGGGACAGGTTTTCCCTGTGAAATGTCAACCTTCCATCTGCTTCAGACATCTTGAAAGAAAGGCTCTGAACTGAGGTCATCACGTAGACTTATTATTTTTATTTTCAAAGAAAGGCAGGGATACAATGGTTCTTAGATATTATATCACCGTAAGGTGATGCATAAATCTGCAATTGCATTTTCGTTAGTTTACGCCGCTTTTCTCAGACTTTTGGTTGTTTTTTTTATTTTGATTTTGATTTTAGTTTATTTTACTTCGCGTTTTGTGCCTCTTGGCTAATTTCCGAAGATGGGGATGAGTGATGAAATGATGAAATTGATGAATGGACATTCACAAACAACCAAGCCCGACCGGGATTCGAACCCGGGACCCTTGGCGTCGCAGCGCGATGTGCTAACCACTCGGCCACAGGTCAGACTTTTGGGTAATAGCCACGACGATGAGGATGAATGGAACTCCTTGCCCCCCTGAACGCACCTTCAGTACATATTTTCAAGACGCAAGCGAAACTTTTTTTCCAAACCCGGTACCAGCTAACTGTAGACCAGCCGAACGAAAACAAGTCTCTGCGCAAGTAGTGACGCGAGACGGCTCCACCAATGAGCAGTAAGAGTAACATGATTGCGTAATGGACGATTGGAGTTTCCCGATTTTCGTGCTTCGCTCTGCAGTGTTGCAAATTTTTGAAAGCGACAATACTGTACAAACATTGCAAACGGACCGTATTTTTGTCTCCAGATCCGTACGCTTGGTTTAAGGATTTCTTAGGGAAATATTAGGGATAAAACAGCAAATACAAATTTTGACAAGCCTTACATTTAGCGTATGGACTAAAGTCTGGACCGTAAGTCCGTACATACCATGAAATTTCAGTACATGTAAATCCAACGGCGAATGAAACAGTATGTGAATTGTTCACACGATTTTCATTCGGTCTGAATTACACAATGTTTTGACAATGAATTGAAATAAAGACTTCAATAAGCAGAGAACAATGGCTGCTTCGAACCAACATAGATTCATTCCTTAAAACAACACAGGATGTAGAATAAATAAGTAATGAAAATAGCTTACCATTATCTTTCCCGTTGACTGTACGATTAGGACCGTAAGGTTGGCAACGCTGCGCTTTCACCACTCGATTTCCCTCCTCTTCCTCTGCCGCTATGTTCGGCCCTGCTCCACAGTTAGCTGGGACAGGGTATAGGCAGAAATTGAAGTTACTAAATCAGAAAAGTGCTGAAACCCGTAATTCAACACACATTTCAAATTCCATATTATTGCCAGGAATATATGAGCGTCTCTGTGTGTTCTTATGTGTAATTGTTTTTGTATTCTTTATTCCTTTGTAATTTTAAAATGGTTTTTCTCTTCTTTTTCAATATTTCAATGTACGTTACTAAATCCATATTCAAAAATGTGTAAACATGGTTAAGTGGAAGAAAGGCTCCACAGCCTTACACCTCGCTATGTAAAACAAGGCGAAGTAAATAAATAATGATTAGGTAAAACACATGACAACCATGTCCAAGCCGGGACTCGAACCGCGAACTTCCGAGGCGAGATTGTAATACGAACGCTTAACGTGATGAGACGATATGGATCCATCTAACAGCAAGATGATTGTAAATATTACTCTTTTACACATCATGGAATGATGGTTGTGCAAAAGTGATGTCACTTTCGAAATACAGTAAAACCTCGTTAATCCGGACCCCGATAAGCCGGACTACCCTTATCCGGACAGGCAAAGGCAGAAACACAGAATGTGGCTAGAAGTCAACAAGAGAACTTCCCAAAGAAAAGGCAGTCAACCACTGATGAAATTTTGTTTCCTGCAGACTTTGTACTGTACTGTATAGTGTATTTAGGCCTATGCCCTTTAAATACACCATAATAAACGTGTTTTGTTGCTATAAACGGAGTTTTAATGAACTTTCTACTGTTCTTTTAGGTTATTTCAGTTAATCCGGACTTTCGTTAAACCGGTCAACTTATCCCCCGATTAGTCCGGATTAACGAGATTTTACTGTACTTCAATTGAGTGTACAGTCATTGTTCTTTCAGTTTTTATTAGAACTAAAATAGGGCTTCGATTTTAATAGATATATGCCAGAAATTGATCTGCATATCCCTACCATCTACTGTACCAAGTGGCATCCTGGTGTCACATTTTGTATGGTTCTTTCTGTAACGTTCTGTTGCTCTTTTTGTTCTGTTTCCCCTGTTTCTTGAATCAACCGAAAATGTTGTTGTTACTCAAGTCTGTACATTGAAAAACTAATGTATAATGACCGAGTCACGTGTATAAGTCTAAGGAAGCTGATTTTGGTACTGGTGTAGGAGGCGGACCAGACCAGACTTCACCTTCTTCTTTGGTTCCATAGGTTGGAAAGCGTCGTGGTGTCTGGCCAGTATTGGAAGTCAACTGTTGACGTTCTTTCTTGCGAGTTTCTTCTGAATCAGGTATATTGGCTGGTCTGGCGTTCCTTCCACAGCAAAACCCTGCCCTTGTATAGGGATGATGCCGAAGGATTGCACAGATATTTTTGGATTTAAAATCCTGGGAAACTGTCAAATTCTTCACTGCTGGGATACCATCCTACTTGTAGAAAGGGTCTCTTCCATTTGTACTTGCTCGGACCAGTGGGCACTAAAAAAAACAGCCCACCTCAACCCGCATACATTCAGGGGTATGTGCTTATTATCCTGGTGCCTATAAATGAACCAGGACATCATATCCTCAGAATTACAGTCCTCCCGTTTTTGCGTACTGAGAACTTTATTTGTATTTTTATTGGATTACATTACATTTGCATTTATTACATACAAATTATATATTGGTAATTCTCATTCATTGTGTCCACTTTACAGAATACTATACTTAGGTTACAAATTGTTCCTATTAGTTACTATTTTACATGTAATTGGGCAGCTTTTGTTCTTTTAATATTAACATTTTGTACGGGTATCCAGAACAATGTTTTCAGTATATTGGTGGAACTAATAACAAAATGACAAAATATATTAACAATGAAGACAGAGTATATTAAGCATGAATGAAATAATGGAATATTAAATAAGAGAAAAACAAAAATTAGTAACTAATACTAGGCTGCAGTGGCGGAGATTAGGGGGCAAGGAGGGGCAATTGCCCCCCCCAACACACACGTTTCGCCACTTTTGCCGCCTTACTATGCTAAACCTTATCTACAAAGAGAAATATGCAGCCTTTGGCCCCCAGTTTTGGCACCTTGTCCCCCCCCCCCCGGTTTTGAACCCAATCGCCGCCACTGCTAGGTTGTATATTATAATTACACTGATAAGTGTTTTACTCAAGTTCAATAATAGCTGTGTATCTGTAAGTTATATATAGGTACATATTACATAACAAATATTGAAAATATTGATATACATATACGTATATATATAGGGATACTTATTCCCCGTGGCCGGAAAAATGGATCAGACACAAGGAACAAATCAAGTCATATAATTGTACCTTCTGGTTCCCCGACATCAGGTCACAGGCTCCAATACGAGGCTCTTCGTAACCTGTGGCGTAGTTTAGTGTAACTCCGTGACACCATTCGTCTTGATTGTAGTGATTAACCTTGCAAGCAGGGAAATTAACCTGGAATGAAATATGGTCGTCTAGTCTAAACTCAAACTTTCAAATTTTGCATATGTTTTTGAGGTCTTTTGCCTACCAAAACCAGAACACTTCAGAGGAGGCACAGATAGATATATATGAAGAAATCAAGATACATCTTACTTTATCATTTATTATCTCACATGAGAAAATGAGGGAAGATCCCAATAGGAGCTACGATATTTTGTTGAAAGTGGATAGACACAATCAATGTAACATATTTTTAAAAAACATGTTTATTTAGTGTAAATTACAGTTCTTCTTCTCTTCTCTTTGTGGTAAAAGAAGGCGGCAATATCTTTTTGTTAATTTTCACACCATACTACCATCTAGTGTCGTCTATGCTATGTATGAATTTATAATAAAGTTTGATTCAGCCTAATATGTTGATAAGTAAACAATATGTCAAATAAAGTACTAGATCCAACAGAATCAGTAAAATAATAATTAAGTAACTGTTAAAGATTATTCAATTAGTCCAGTTGTTTAAGTTGCCTTATAAGTTGCGAAAAATAGTATAAGGTTTGTAATTGGTGAAAAGTAAAAAACAGAACTCCCTGAAAAACATACTGTCTCCAAAAGGCTCATGTATACAAAATGGTGGCCAAATAAACACTATTTCGTCTTATGATTTGCATTATACAAGTATAATTGTTAGCAAGCGAAATTGATGTTAATTAATTAATTAAATTAATTGATTACTAGTACCGTCAAGTTACACTCTAACTATGCATCCTATTAAAACTAAAGTTATTATAAAAATAAAGTACATTTTCGTGCATATAATGAAAGACTGAAATTCAGTAATTTCCACAACCATGAGTGCTAATGTATGGTAATGGCGCTCGTCACATATAGCAGACCAGGATGAGGAGCAGATGCTTGATCTTGAGGTATCGATTGTGGCATAACAGATAACTCTTACCGAAGAAACCTTTCCATTAGGTGCATACCCAAATTATATAGTGATCATGCTCCATGTCGCAAAACAATGAACAGTCATACAACTTACATCTCATATTTTCAGGTCCGCACCATGCACCAAGGTGCCTTCCTGGGTGCCAACTGGACAGTGCGGAGGAACATTTCTGTGGCAAGACCTCGACCGATCCCAAGAAACAGGCCTCAGTGGAACGTCCAAGTGAAGAGAGGAAGGGTGACCACCAGATGTCTCTGGAATGCTTGCAAGGCTTTGACGATTGGACTGTTGCTTCTGTTCATTGGATGCGCCATGGCGACAATCGGTAAGTAGATATTTTGATCTTCTTCAGACGTTAATCGTATGCTTATGTGCCATACTTACGTGTAGTATGTATTTCCTATCTTCAAGTAGGTTACTTCTTGAAGAATGTGTAACCCCACTTATAATAAACAGAGGTCCATTAGCCTTCAGCTAGATAATCTGAAACTTACACTCATTTTCAATGTCTTTGACCTCCTCGAAAAAGTTTTCCAAGAGAAATCAAATAATTATATCATAATGATGACTGATTGATTCTCAAGTTATAGACAGGTCAGCATATAGGGGATAAGCCTCAACTGAAACAAAATGGAAGACAGCACCCTAATCAATGAATGAAGTCAAAAGTTTTGGGTGCATCAGCACTTTGGCTATTTGCAACAGTCACATTAGGTGGCCGCGTTGGCTCAGTCGGTAACGCGTCTGACTACCATGCTAAAGGTCCCGGGTTCTATCCCCGGCCGGTTCAAATCCGGGAACTTTTCTAACGATGGAAGCGGCCCCGGCGTCCACCCAGCGTCGAATAACATGGGTACCTGGGGGAAAGCCTGGGGGGTAAAGGCGGTCAGGGGCGTGATGCTGATCACATCACCCCCCCCCACTCACGACCGGATCAAGAAAGTGTGGGGCGTTACCCCTATACGCCTTCATGGTGTGGTGCACAGGGGAGCACTTTACCTTTTTTATCACATTATACAGAACCAGGATTAGTCTCTGAGGACTAACCTAAGTTATAAGCTGAGGCTGTGAAGGGACTTTCACCACTATTCGTACAAGAACAAAATACAGCCCTACGGAGGATTATACTGGTTATACGTCCAGGCCCCATAGTCGTGTTTGCCTGCAGAAATGCATTTTAGTATGTGGAAGAGATGACGCTGCAGCTACCAGCCGTGTGCAGCAGTGCACGCAGCTTTGCTCCACCAACTCGCTTTCTCCCCTTCTCTACCGTTATGCGCGACCTTGCCCATCAGATTCCAGAGGCATTAGCCTCGTCTAGTTTATTGCACTTTTTGACAGTGTGTGTAGTGCAGGTGTATCCCGGTGTAGGTTGGTGCAATGAAATGACGTGCAAGCAAGTAGACGAACAGCGGTGTTCAAGTTCAGAAGCTTCAACAAATGCCTGTCTCTTGCTTTAAACGCTCATTTGATTAGTTAGCACGCACCACGCAGTGTTGCCACATGTAGGGAAATTTCCCTTTTGCAGGGAAATTCGGACCGAAATTTGAGCCAAAAGGGAAAAGGGAAATTCGATGAAAAACATGACAATTTCAGGGAAAGTTTAAGACATGTGACTCCATTATTACAGTTTATGTTAAGTTCCAGCTTCATATTCACATTTTTATTTTTTTTATGTTCCTTCTTATTTCTGCTTTCTTGAATATAATATATTTGTTTAGGTGAAAGGAAAAAATGGTCCAAAAAGGGAAATTTTGACCCTTGGAAAGGGAAATTGTGTCCTCAGATTGTGGCAACACTGGCACCACATGATCAAACACCACACCTAGACCGCTCTAGAACGTAGTGCAAACACCAAATCAACGAAGTGGACGAGTCGGTGTTGCATGTGCAACCAACCAGACGTGCAGAGAGAGTAAAAAAATGCAGCGAATTAGACAGGGCTAGAGTGTAGGTATATTTCGACAAGGTCAAAGACCTATGCATGCTCCTAACTCTGGCTATAAGAGTCAAGGGTGCACGCAGGTTTTATTCTCATGAGGGGGCAGAAGTGCTCAAAGTGGGGAGGAACGTGGGGGTGCAATCGCCAAGTTAAGAAAATTATCATGAAGATATCCCCACCAGGATAATTTGCATAGGAATACCTCAAACCAGCGCATTTCTCCATGTTGATCCATACAAACATCCCCACAGCTAAGGATCTCCATTTCTGGCACGGGGGGGTAGAGTAAAATTCGATATCTTGCCGTTCGGTCACAAGTACCTCAATTTTATACTATTATTATTATTATTTATTATTATTATTATTATTACTATTATTAAAAAATTGAAATTGGATTGAAAATACGTAATCGTTGTTGTCAAGTCCAGATTTTTTTTTTCATTTTTTTTATTTTCATTATTCCTTTCTCCCTTTCCATAAGCATCTACCCATGAATAGACAGTTCTTTGTCTATTTTTATTTATTTACAATGCGCAAATGCTAAAAAGAGACCACCTAATCTACTCTCTTTCATGGCACCAATTATCCATATTTTCACCTTACAATTTCATCATTATGTGAAGTTTTCTATGATATATCAAGCGGCAAGTGCCCTCAGTGGCCCCTCTCCGCGTGCGCCATTGATAAGAGTGGGAAAATGTAGACGAATGATATTCTAAAAACTTATAATATAAATTGAAGTAACCATGAAATTTACTGGCTTGAAAAGTTCTTGTAAACAACGACCAATTCGACAACACAGCAAGCGGTCAGTGAACATTATTTACATGTAAATTGCTTGATGCAACCTGTGTGACCAAACATGTGATCTCACCGCGTGAAGAGAAATGCATCTCTTTAGGGTTTAAAAGCTTTCAGCGCCTGGAATTAAATCTAATGGCTGGCTTCCGACTTGCGCTAATCCTGCTAATTGCTGTTTTGTTCTGCTCATACCCTAAAAACTCAGTAAAAGCATTTTTCTTTCCTACTGGGATATCATATTTTCATGGCAGGAGGATTGTTACAAAAAATTCACCAGATGGCAGGTCTAGAGCAATAATATGTTTTCTCTAGTTAACACAGACGTCAAATAAGGAACCTGTTATTATTACTTAGGCAGTTATTATGAGTTCTGCCCTTTTGTCTGTGTCATGTTTGTATAATCAAATTTATGATAACTTTGTTTACAAATTATGAGTAGGTACTCAGTATTTTATTTGTTTGGTTTGAGTTGCTGTTTTAAGTCCACTTTATGCACAGTAAGGCTAATCGGGACTGGACCTACAGTTTAAAGTGGAATCCGAACCACTTTTGCCTCCACCGGGTATCGAACCCGGGACCCCTTGATTACAAGGCAATGACGCTACCGCTGCGCCATGAGGGACGCCCAGTATTTTATTTGTATTTGATTGAAATGATTATATAAGAATTGCTTTACCAGTGATTTGACGTAATTTTGAGTTGTTCATTTCTGAAAAGTTGTATACCTGGTTGCTTCAAAAAATTATTTTTTTTTATTAGAAATTTGGTTTAAATGTAAACAACTTTCACCAGTTCCATTGAAGCTTCGTTTCCCATGTAAAAAAAAATTAACCGTCACATGCATAATATCCATGAAGAAAGCTATCAAAGGAGTGCCCAGGTGATATGTTAGAAATGTCCAGATAAGCATGATGAATAACGTTAGTTCCTGAAAATATCACTGGAACATCATCTTTTATAAAATGACTACTGTTGTTCGTTTTCATTTGAAAGTTTGTACTGGAACTTTCTACATCATGTAATCAGAATGTCATCTACAAGCTAGTGTTAAATCTTTGGTCAATACGCTACACAGATCTGCTCAGTAACTGTTTCCTCAGTGTTGGATGAACATATCCAAATCAGTTGAGAAAGGAAATAGAGTGAACGAACGTACAGTCAACAGCAAAAATAATGGTAAGCAAATTATCCACCGCTATTTTCATTACTTTTTATTCTACATCCTGTGTTGTTTTAAGGAATCAAACTATGTTGATTCGAAGTAGGCATTGTACTCTGCTAATCGACGTCTTTATTTCAATTCATTGTCACCACACTGTGTAATTCAGACCGAATGAAAATGGTGGTGGACAATTTGCCTACTGTTTGTTTTGCCGTTGGGTGTACATTACTTCAGAAACGAGACTTCGCTATCAGACTGTGCTGCCAAGATGTTGAGGGCCAGATTCTCGTTGCTGGAAAAGCACTTTCGGATCTCACATTAAACATCGTATAGCTCTAATCTCGATTAGCAAATCTGATCACAAAAGTTTTACTTAAAGTGAACAAACAGTGTGGAGAAAATAAATTCTGTCTAACTTCAGTATAGTGGAAATAAGTTGTTCCTTCCCTGTTTTATTCTCGTGAAACAAGTTATATCTCTCCAATTTTAGCATGATTAAGGTAAGTTAATCCTCTCTAACTGCATTATCGTGGAATCATGTTAATCTTCACCAACTATAAGACGGCGAAGGTATTCCTATCTAATTTTAGTCTGAGGTTTGTTCCTTAAGTCCACTTCACGCACAGATAGGGTAATAGGACTTGACCTACAGTTTAAAGTGGGTTCCGAACCAGCATGTGTCTCCACTGGATATTGAACTCGGAATCCCTTGATTACAAGGCGACGACGTTACGAATCCGCCACAGTGTGTTGAAACAATGACTCCTCAGTTGTAGAACGGCAAAGAAAAAGTTATTCCTTACATCTTTAGTGTGATGAAAAAAAGGTAAAAGGTAAAGTGTTCCCCTGTACATAGCACCACGCCATGAAGGCGTATAGGGGGTGTGGGGGTAACGCCCCACACTTTCTTGATCCGGTCGTGAGTGGGGGTGATGTGATCAGCATCACGCCCCTGACCGCCTTTACCCCCAGGGTTTCCCCCAGGTACCCATGTTATTCGACGCTGGGTGGGCGCCGGGGCCGCTTCCACCGTTAGAAAAGTTCCCGGATTTGAACCGGCCGGGGATCGAACCCGGGACCTTTAGTGTGATGAAAACTTTTTTTTTTCTCCATAGCTTCAGCCTGATGCCTTGTTAAATGTAGTACGGAGGGAATAGTATTTCCTCTAACTTTTGTGTGCTGAAAAGAAGTTATTCCTCCATAAATGGAGTATGGCTAAAACAAGTTATTCTTCTCGAACTTTAGTGTGATGGAAACAAGCACTTCGTCTTACTTTATTGTGGTCACAAGTTATTCCTCCACAAATGTAGTACGAAGAAAGAAATTTATGTTTCTCTAGATTTAGTGCGATTAAAGCAAGCCTCTTCCCTCCAACTTTAGTGGCCTCCCCGATGGCGCAGTGGAAGCGTCGTCGCCTTGTAATCAAGGGGTCCCGGGTACGATACCCGGTGGAGGCACAAGTGGTTCGGATCGCACTTTAAACTGTAGGTCCAGTCCCGATTAGCCTTACTGTGCATAAAGTGGACTTAAAACAACAAATCAATCAATCAATCCAACTTTAGTGTCTTGAAAACAAGTTAGTCCTCTCAAAATATAGTACGGTGAAAGCAAGTCATCCTTTCTCAAACTTTAGTGTGATAAAGCAAGGCTTTCTCTTCTAAGTTTGGTGTTAAGAAAATAGTTTTCCTTCTAACTTTAGTGTTTTAGAAACAAGTTGTTTCTCCATAAATGTAGTACCGCGAAAACAAGTTAATCCTCTCTAACTTTAGTGTGATTAAGACAAGTATTCTCTCTCCAATTAAGTGTCTTGAAAACAAATTATTCCTCAACAAAATGAAGTAAGCCGAAAAGTAGTTATTCTCCTTTAACTGGGTTCGATACCCGATGGAGGCACATGGTGGTTTGGATCACACTTTAAACTGTAGGTCTAGTCCCGATTAGTCTTACTGTGCATAACGTGAACTTAAATGAACAACAACAACAAACATCTTCCCTAGCTTTAGTGTGATTTAAGCAAGCCTTTTTTCTCCAACTTTAGTGTCTTGAAAACAAATGTAGTAGGACGAAAACAAGTTATTCTTCTCAAACTTTAGAGTGATTAAAGCAAGGCTATCTTCTCTAAGTTTGGTGTGATTAAATCAAGTCTCCTTTCTAACTGTATTGTGGTGACAACAAGTTATTCCGCCAAAAACGTAGTATCCCTAAAACAAGTTATTCTTCTCTAACTTTAGAGTGATTAAAGCAAGCCTTCTCATTACAACTTTAGTGTCTTGAAAACAATGAGTCTTTCCTGAAGTCAGTATGTTGAGGAAAAAAATGCTCGCATCTCTCCCAATGAATTAATATTCCTGTTATACCGACAGAAACTCTTGGTAGAGAGGTTAAAGAAAACCTGATGCTGAAATTTCCTTCCCTGCCTCTCTCGCTTCACAGAATACATTCCTGTCTTCATCTTCTTTCCCTCTTGCGTACGTCGGTCGGCGCCTCTTTGCCAAGAAAGGAAACACAGAGAGATTTCCAATTAGCGTGGAGTCGCCGCAGGGTTTGAAAACCAGCAACAAAAGCAGATGTGGCCTCCTTCGGGAAGTAGAAACGGGTGATGCAAGCAATGAAATTGAAAAGGTAAGACGGAATGAAAATTGAATACTCTTTTATGCCAAAGAAGCAGGTTTCCCTGAGAGAGCGGGTGCTTCTTGTTTAAATATTTGCCCTAAAACATATTAAAAATACACGAAACAAATAAGCTTGAACTTATTTCTATAGAGGGTCTCGTCCATTATTGTAGGGGACAGGTTTTGTGTTGCTTATGTTCGAGTCTCTTGGTTGTGATGATATGGGACTGTGCTTGTGAAATTAAAGTTTCATTAAGGTTTTGAAAATAAATTATTAATAATAAAACTTCTGGCATTGCTAACGGCCGTTGTATTATCACTGATATGGGATGTAAATAGTATCATGAGGTAATTTAGTTCTGGTGATTTCTAGGATGAGCGAAACATTTTCAGGTTCTCTCTGTTTGACTACTAAAGATTCATGTTTTCTCCTCCAATTTCCTTTCTTTCTTTTATAGTATTTTCTTCTATCTCTCCTTTCTCTATTTTTCCTTTGTTTATCATCTCCTTTCTGTTTTCCTTTCCTCTCTTTATATATTTGGTTATCTCTTTCTCTCATTCCATCCTACTCTGTTTACCTATTTTTTCATTCTTCCTTTTCTCCACTGTTTTCTTTGCTATCCTTCCTTCCTACTTCCTCTTTCACTTTGTCTCTATCTGTGTTATTTTCAATTATTTTCTTTTTCATTTGTT
The DNA here is from genome assembly GCF_977018435.1 of Lepisma saccharinum. Classification (NCBI taxonomy): domain Eukaryota; kingdom Metazoa; phylum Arthropoda; class Insecta; order Zygentoma; family Lepismatidae; genus Lepisma; species Lepisma saccharinum. The sequence goes on along the minus strand of NC_139250.1, from coordinate 23,181,357 downwards.
TCTCACTATTTTCCCCATTTTCTCTTTTCTTTCTTTCTTTCTTTATCTACATATTCATTTTTATCTTTAATTTCTCCTCTGTTTATACATTTTTCAATTTATCTTCTACTGCTTCACTGTACTCTTTCTTTCGTCACTTCCTACTTCTTCTCTATATTCATCTCGAACTTTGTCTCTTAATATCTCCAGCTAATCTTTCTGTCTTTCCTATTCATTTCTTCTTTTCCATTTGCCTCTTTCTCTTTTCAATATTTTCTCTCTTTTCCCTTTAGTTATCTCTCACTTATTCTTTCTTAAAATATATATTTATCTTTCTATCTTTCCTCATTTCTCTGTTTCTCTACTCGTAAATCTTTCATCCTCTGCTTCACTGTTTTCTTTCCTTCCCACTTCTTCTCTATATTCATCTCTCAATTTGTCCCTATTCTTTTTGTTATTTTGTATTCCTTTCTCGTCTTTTCCTTTCTTTATCTCTCACTATCTTTCCTTTGTTTCTTCATTTTCTCTTTCCCTTATTTCACTCTCTCTTTTCTCCTTCCTATGTTATTTATCTTCTTCCTCTGTCTTTTATCGTCATCACTCGTTCTCTTTCTTAATTTCTTCCCTCCATTCTTTCCACGTTCTTCACTCTTTCTCTACATTTTTTCTGAATACCTCGCATATCTTACATTGAATGGTCATGCCAAGGCTTTTTTGTCTTTACTTCTGATGAAAGGCACATCTGACGAAACGGTAGAGGTGATCAGGGAGGCCTTCGACAGAAGCCCGTAAATGTCAGTTCGCAGAGCATTACTTCAAATCCCACGCTCAACAGTTCACAAGGTGCTGCATAAACGTCTTCGTTTCTATACATACATGTACAAAGTGAAGGCTGTTCAGGCGCTGCAGCCACAAGACAGACCACAACGAACACAATTTGGTAATGAGATGCTGACCTAATCGAGCAAAACCCAGACAACCCGAACTCCATAGTGTTCGGAAATATGTCAGGAAAAGCAAAAATGTGGATCGGTGATGTGCACTGACGAAAGACAGAATTGACAAACCGTTTGTCTTCATCGAGCAATCAGTAACCGGGAACTGAACATGCTTGAGCAATTTTCTGTCCCTCAGCTCCTTCGTCTGCAGCCAAATGGGATCTTCCATCAGGATGGTGTACCACTGCACTAGAATTTGGATGTTCGTGAGTTTCTGGACAGAACGTTCCCACAGCGATGGATATGACTAATCAGGTGGCTACTGCGATATTCGGAAATCACCCCATCTGGATTTCTTCTACACTTCACCTGTATGTGACCTTCGTATCTCCACAGCAGAATTGAAAATGCCATCAATTCCATAGGCCCTGACATGCTAGTGTGCACATGAGTCGAGATAGACTTTCGGCTAGACAGTTTGAGGGTTAGGAAAGGAGCCCACGTAGAAATGAACTAAATTTTAAAACTAAATTGAGTTGCTTTACATAATGCCACAAACAGCAAGGTCGAAGAGTTTCCTCACATTTGTTATTTAAATTCAGGGATGTCTCATGTGGACACCCTGTACATTACCTAAATGTGACGGATATGAAGACCTGATCAAAGAGGAAAAAAGATCCAAAGAGTGATTCATATCTAACAAAATCTCTAGACAATTTTCACTAGCTTTGTATCATGAATTACAATAAGGATGTGTTTTTTCTTTCAAATAATGCAACAATTTAATACTGTATAAATAACAATGACTTCCGTTTTCTTTCAGAAATCACGTTGACTTGTTTTTAAATTGTATTTCTCTTAAAATGTCATTTAAGGTAAATTTATAAATATAAAAAAAAAGGTGTTCAGTTCATCTAAAGACATCTAACAAACACTTCGTAATTTTACAAAATATAAAATTCTATTGTTTGGTTCGAGAATTATTAAGACTTTCAACTTGCAGTTATTATCTTAAAATGTTTTGTAGTTTTTCTGCAAAACTTCTATTTCTTATTTCTCAAAAATAAATTTATTGATTTAATATAAAACTTTACACTATTTGAACATTTCTGACAAAACCGGACGTTGATAGGGGACACCGTTCCAGAGAGATATCAAAGGAAAAATATCCTATATGGCAGATTATTTTCAATATGGCGGCCGTCAGGCCGCAGATACTGATTGGCTGGCTACTCAACTGAACAATGTTTAATGATACAACAATTAATCCTACTAAGTCTTGTTTTTATAATAAATAATAATGGCGCATTTTATAGCGTATTTTTGAATCAAATGCATTAAAACTTATATTATTTTATAGCTTATGAATTGCGTCACAACTTTTATTCAGAACAATTTCCTGTCATTTAATTTATTCAAAAGTTACAAGGCAAAAACTTCAAAATGTGCTATAGTCAAGGCAATTTACACTTTGACCTGGGCAAAATTGCTTCAGAAAGTTTTTAAACAGTTTCTAGCTCGGAAATCAGTACTGAATAACATATCCAAAATCTGACCACGGGAAAACCCCCGAAAACGAATTTCAAAATGGCGGACTGGCTGTTCTCTACTAAAGGCAAAAATAAAGTAAGTTACGCATTTTACAGAGAGGTAATGCTTTTATTTACGTTTAATAATACTTAAACTAATACTATTTCGCATGCAATTTTGATATTAAAAGTTATTTATAGAAGTTGGAAATTGAGAAAATAACAATTACTTCAAATAAAGTTATTTTAAGTTCTCTTAATTATAAAGTCAATTTCTAAGGATGGACAAAGTTTAATTAATCGTCTTCATCACAGTAAAAACTGGCTTACACAGGGGGAGGGGGCTACAGTCCCTCCCGACATTTTGAGAAAAAGAAAAAAATTTAAATGGAAGCAGCAAAGAACTTGGGAAAAACGAAAGTACTAAATGCAAATCCCTCTTTAATTAATCCTTAGATTTCAATTTTGAGTGAAAGTTCCAAATATACGAAATCAGTAGAACGTAGTAATGCCCATTTATACAATTCCAGCCCCCCCTTCCTCCCCAAAAATTAATCCTGCATACGCTAGTAACTGTCGTCCTATTATTATTGCAACCACTCGCCACGAGCTGTTGAAGAGGACAATCGATTACGCCTGCATCCACATCGTGAGGTATCGCCAAGAATCGACGTGCAGAAACAGCAAATCATCTTAAGGAGGAATTCTAGATTTAGTGGGTGTACAGCATACCAACCCCACCCTTTTTCTCTATACTTCCAGATTCTTATTTGAGCGTGTGTGCGAAATTTATGGTACTTTGTGGACTTTTCCGAGGATATTGTACACAGTATTGGGAGATGATCTCCGCCTTATTTCACTGCGATAGTACGACTTGAAACCATCGTCCTTGGCATGGTACAGAAGCAATTCGACCTCTCCCCTCCATTACTGTTGTACAAATACTTGCACTTTGTGATGATGAGACTGCAGCACGAACGATGTCCACATGAGCATCCTCACCTGCGTTGTACACAGCACACCGGTGCTTCTACAACATCTCGCCCATAAGGAAAATAATTGCTTGGTTGTTTTCTTCCAGGGAATGTTCTTTCTTGCCGGTGCTGAAATTATCATTCCTACTAATCTTAATGCAGAATCTCCTGAGGATTAAGCTCTTGTTCGTAGAAAAGCCTCTAAAAAAGATAGCTCTTCCATCTGTTTTCAGAGATAAAGACAAAAATAAAGACATAAACTTTTGTCTTCTCGTTCAATATCTAAGAAACTAAAAGTTAAAATATACAAAACAGTAAGTTTACCTGTAGTATTATATGGGTGTGAAACTTGGTCCCTTACATTGAAAGAGGAACATAAATTGAGAGTATTTGAAAATAAGATCCTTATGAAAATATTTGAAACTAAAAGGGATGAGGAGACAGGTGAGTGGAGAAGGTTACAATAATTTAGAACTAAATAATCTGTATTCATGTCCAGATATTATTAGAATGATTAAATCAAGAAGACTTAGGTGGGCAGGCCATGTGGCACGAATGGGAGAGGAAAGAGGAGTTTACAGGATTCTTGTTGGGAAACCTGATGGTAAGAGACCTGTAGGAAGGCAAAGACGAAGATGGAGGGACAACGTTGAGATGTACAGTCATGTTCAAAAAATCTGTCGCATGGATTTTTTCTAAGTCCAACGTCTTACGAAATTATGTTGGTAGCTCTGAAACAAGGAAGTGTTGTGAAATATACGATCCTCCAATCAGAGTGAAGTTCGAATCGGAGGAGCAGGAGGCGTGACTCACGGTATTGTCCACAGGAAGTTCAACCAATGCAGCATTTCCAAATATGAGATAACGTCCCCATTGGTTAAATATTGTTTCAATAATGCGAATCGACAGAAAGATTGCGCAAAAGTTTACTTTGTCGTTTTAATTTGCCTTTAATCGTTTCAAATTAGTATTAAATTGTCCCAATTATAGTTCACGAGCTTAATTTAATGTATTCATGTATGTGTTTGACAATCATATATCACTCATTAGAACAATTTTCACATTGTTTTCACTACGTGAGATGACATTTCATTTACATTTACGATGAAATAGTGGTTTGGGTGTAATAACAGTTTTCATTAATTAATTTAGAGATGCATTTTTATTTGTTGAGTTAATGATTAGGTTAATTCGTTATTTCTGCGAAAAGAGGGAACCACAGCTGAAAGAAAATACACAACTTGTATTATTGAGGTCAAGAGTTCGTTTTAACATCACTTTTTGCACACATAGGCTAATCACGACTCGGGATACATTTAAATTGGAATCTGAAACATTATGCGACCTGACTGGAACTCGGAAAAGGACACACTGATTACAAGACGTCGATACATTACCACTTGGTCTGGCGAACGCCAATAATAATGAGGGGTTGTGGGAGTGGGAGAAGGGTGACGGAAAGTAGAAAATAAATAGTATTTTGGGGGGTATTTAATGTTATATTTATACACATACAAACCTAAGAAAATATTTATTTTGATACATGTGTGTGGGGGTGGGGAAGGGGGAAAAGAGAGGGACAGAAAGATATTGGGAGAGATGGGACGAAGAGGTGATTGTGGAAAATGTTTTATTTGACGTTCAATAATAAAAACAATCAAATCAATGATGATTATCTTATAAATACCATATTAAATGTAAATTTGTTTTAAAAATGGGGGCGGGGAGCTGTTTGTTTTACGTTCAGTGCAGGATAACAAGTGGAGACACATAGTGGTTCGTATCTCACTTTAAACTGTAGGTCCAGGCCCCATTAGCCTATCTGTGTATAACGTGGATTTAGAATTCAGTAGAAAATAACGTCGATCTAGTATTTTGGATTTTAGATGCGTTGAGACCACTAAAATTTCCAATTCTTATAATAAGAAACCTGTCCTCATATTACCATTTTGAAAGAGAGAGAGATAATTGTATAATCTTTCGTTGTTAGTTTCAAAGAAGACTAATTCAAATAGTAACAATGGGAACGAATAAAGCTTACGAAAAGTTTTTGCCACCGTGGGGATTTGAACCTACGACCATTAGAGTGACAACCCAGTGCGATAACCACTACCCCACAAATTAGTTCCTTCTTACGGCATGATTATGAGTTAAGACCAATTCGTTCAATATGCATTAGAAATATAATCCCCACCCGCCTCTTTATAAACAACATACCCAAACGCTCCTTTGTAGCAAATGAAATAAAGGTGGTATGAATGTCACAAAACATTTAAGCAAAATCTACTATATTTACGACGCAATCGTTTTACATGGAGAGGCTGCAGCTTCGAGAATTGAGGTTGTGGTTTGACTGTAATTGTAGGATACCCCATAGGTATTGATAAGCCAAGGCTCTAGTGTGCACTAGATTGGTTCATTTGTAGTGACGTGCTCAGGAATTTGTAAAGAGGTATGTGAATATAAAAATGTGTTAATGCTTATTTTTTAAACAGAACTCATAATTTAATATCTCTCTGTCCATCTCATTATCCTACTTAGGAACTAATTAGTATTGCAGGAGTCATACTGAAAAGAAATCTCACCTGACAATGACGAGAAATTAGATTTACGGAAGGAATAGTTTTCATATTTTAAAACCTCGAAGGGATATGGGCTATCTCCCGACTGTCAGTCTCCCTTCCACAATCCTACCTACAGTTATCTTCAATTGGCAACGAGGTGACGTTGGTCAGCATGTCGAACCCTCAGCCGTTATAGAAGATATCTGAAAGCAGGTTACACCAGTCACTCGTAGCTCCCCAATTTCCTCACGATGGTGGGTTGCCACCGGTCCTATACAGATAACAGGCCGAGAACCCAGGACGACTCGAATCCATGCCGTCCCGCTGCAGTCGGAGTCCAAAGCACAGAGTCTTAGGCCGCACCGTTACGGAGGAAGAGAGTTTTCATATTTTGTTTCTTATAAATGTCAGTAATACATTAAATATATTATGCACCAAAAATTAGTGTCAAAAAATAGCCGGTTCTGTAAGAGATTCGAACCTTCGATCTTCACTCAACTAGGCCTCTATTTTTAACAATTTCCCATTTTCTCACTCAATACCCTTCGTTGAACGTTTGTCTTAAGAGTCGTTAGCAATCTTGTAAACCTTATTAACCTATCTGCTGTCTATCACAAATGTATTTTACAACCTGGAGTAGATTTTGATGTCTGCAATTTAGAACTTGACTTTCGTGGTAAGTAATTCTTTACCGTCTACTATAATAAATAAATCAAAGTCTACATATCTCATATTTTGTAAATGCGAAATGTCATTGTTAAATGTTACAAACTATTTCTTATTCCACCGTTAGTTCCAGATTTAGCCACAGCATTCTGGAAACCAGCGTGAAACGTGTTTCCCACACTTCCAAGGTCAGGTGAACCCTTATCAGTTGTATTGGATGCCTGTGAACATGTTACTTCATACGTCATGGTACTGTGGTGGATTTCTTCCACTTCCCCTTTTACCTTGAACGGAAGTAATCCCCGACTGGGCACGACGAATCAATCACAGAAAAGCAGACTGTCTAGTAAATCGCATGCCATGTATTATTTCGAGCTCCTAGATTTTGGAAAGTGAAATAAAAAAAAGTATGTAACATTAATTCATAATGGTTGACTTCTTTGGGTATTATTTCATGACTCTTTTCTACTTACTCCAATGAAACTTTTGTCTACTGTTTTCAGTAGATCAATAGGTGTTTTGAAACATCTACTGTGATCAGATTTTCAAAAAGATATAAATACAAAAAATAATAAGGGGGTATGAAATTAATATTTAGAGCCAAAATATTAAACTTAACATATTATACACTATACTGAATAAATTAATTTCACTTGCAGTTTCTCTACTGTACTGGTTTCAGTAGATCAATAGGTGTTTTGAAACATCTATGTTAAGATTTTTTAAATTTGAATTACAATTTGTGTGCCTGAAAACTTAGGGTATTTTACACCCGTCACGCTATACGGGGTCCAGCCCCTTATCATGACAAAAATAAAAGCGTGTCTGAAAACTAAAATATCCTTACCTGGGTTAAAAGCTGAGTCTGTAAAGCGACAGACAGTCAACACAAACAAGGACAACACACACGCAGTCCTACAAAGATTATACTAACAGTAGGTCCAGTCACCAGAGCCTCGTTAGTCTGCAAAATGCAGTTCAGGGTGTACTACATGGAAGTGAGGTTGGTTTAAATTTTAAATAGATATAAAAACAAATTGTAAGTGAGGAGGAATAAAAAGTTATATTTACAGTTAACATGCTGAGCTAAACACACTACAAGTGTGTAAGGGATGACCTTCCACGAAGTATTTACACCCAATTGTTGCTTCCACGTAGTACACCCAGGACTTCAGTTTTGCAGACGAACAAGGCTCTGGCGACTGGCCCCATGGCAAGTATAATTTTCTGTGTTGTCCTGTGTTTGGTCCTTGTGGGTGCTGAGTGCCTCTTTACAGCCTCAGCTTTTAACCGAATTCAGAATATTTTAATATTTTAGTTACAACACGACGTTACAGTTATGTTATTTTAGTTCTGGTAAGGGGCTGGACCCCGTATAAAGTGACAGGTGCAAAATAGCCTAAGTGCTGACGCACCCAAAATTTTGAATTCAAATTCAAATTCAAACACACTACATGCAATATTACATGTAGTACTGAAGAGAATATTTCACTTGTAGTTCCTCAACTGTAATTACACATTTGGCCTCCTGAAAGTGTTCAGTAGGAAATCATTGATTTTGAGTAGATTTCCGAGAGGCACAGTAGAGTACTACAATTGATAACAGTAGATTCTGTCTACTGTAAACAGTAGAAATTACGTAGGTTGATAACGACGATGAGAATGAAACAGAGGTAAAAACAATGATAATGAAATGCAGAAGCGACCTGGAGCGAACAGGAACGTAGAATGTCTGGCTGCGAGACGCAAGAGTTGATGAAGCGATTGTAGTGTCAAATTTAGCTCAGAGCTCATAATTGATATTTCTACATGAGCCCAACATACAAGTTACATACAATGAGAGAATTGAATTGAGTTTACATGTCACGTGATATGAGTCGAAACTATTGTTGCACATTGAACTGTGAAGTGAATCAATATTCAATTCGATTAACTAGTGAATGGTGATGTGCTGAGATTTTGTAATGAGATGTGCCAAATGGCTGACAGTATAATAACTTATGGACACATTGATTTAATATATTTGAACAATCTTATAACGTGCGATTTTGCATGAAATTTTATTACTTGAATCTACACCACTTCATTGCAAAGGCTACAAGACATTTTATGGGTTGTAAAATTCTGTGTTCGATTCACCGTTCGGTTAACTCTGCGATTTTTATTTCTTATTAAACCGAAAAATTATTTATTGCATTTTACTTATTACGAAAATTAGTATATTATTTGCTTTGCGAAATGTAGAGAATATATTGTTTTTCATGCTTTTTACAAGAATACAACTATGCATGTTGAACAAAAAATAATGTAAAATAAATACTATTCATAAAAGGATGTCAATAGTATTTATTTGTTTTGTTTCTTGATAATTTTCCGTAAAATAAAAATGTATAACTTTCGCTGTACATGGCATTTCGTCGGATATGACACATGGATCATTTTTATGCAAATCCTAGTAAAATGATGAGAAATTCAAAAACATATTCTGAAAAATTATTTTCAAAAATAACATTGAAAAATCATTAGAAAGGAGTGTTATTTTTTAAAAAAAATATATATCATTTTTATTTCTTTAAATTCTTAATTAAATACAATACTTAGTTGCTATATATAATAATAGTAATAGGGGTAATCGAACAGAAGTCAAACCTATAATTTTCGGCGTGTAATACTGATAGCCTATCAGCGAACCAATTTACCATCATAAAAAAAATTGCAGTTTTTTTCTCGAAAATTATTGGCTAGTGCACGCTGGAACCTTGCCATACGAATATCTACCCTACCACTTCAAGAAGCTACGTCACAACCTCAATTTTCGAAGCTGTAGCCTCTCCATGTAAAACGATTGCGTCGTAGATATAGTAGATTTTGCTTAAATGTTTTGTGACATTCATACCACCTTTATTTCATTTGCTACAAAGGAGCGTTTGGATATGTTGTTTATAAAGAGGCGGGTGGGGATTATATTTCTAATGCATATTGAACGAATTTGTCTTAACTCATAATCATGCCGTAAGAAGGAACTAATTTGTGGGGTAGTGGTTATCGCACTGGGTTGTCACTCTAATGGTCGTAGGTTCAAATCCCCACGGTGGCAAAAACTTTTCGTAAGCTTTATTCGTTCCCATTGTTACTATTTGAATTAGTCTTCTTTGAAACTAACAACGAAAGATTATACAATTATCTCTCTCTCTTTCAAAATGGTAATATGAGGACAGGTTTCTTATTATAAGAATTGGAAATTTTAGTGGTCTCAACGCATCTAAAATCCAAAATACTAGATCGACGTTATTTTCTACTGAATTCTAAATCCACGTTATACACAGATAGGCTAATGGGGCCTGGACCTACAGTTTAAAGTGAGATACGAACCACTATGTGTCTCCACTTGTTATCCTGCACTGAACGTAAAACAAACAGCTCCCCGCCCCCATTTTTAAAACAAATTTACATTTAATATGGTATTTATAAGATAATCATCATTGATTTGATTGTTTTTATTATTGAACGTCAAATAAAACATTTTCCACAATCACCTCTTCGTCCCATCTCTCCCAATATCTTTCTGTCCCTCTCTTTTCCCCCTTCCCCACCCCCACACACATGTATCAAAATAAATATTTTCTTAGGTTTGTATGTGTATAAATATAACATTAAATACCCCCCAAAATACTATTTATTTTCTACTTTCCGTCACCCTTCTCCCACTCCCACAACCCCTCATTATTATTGGCGTTCGCCAGACCAAGTGGTAATGTATCGACGTCTTGTAATCAGTGTGTCCTTTTCCGAGTTCCAGTCAGGTCGCATAATGTTTCAGATTCCAATTTAAATGTATCCCGAGTCGTGATTAGCCTATGTGTGCAAAAAGTGATGTTAAAACGAACTCTTGACCTCAATAATACAAGTTGTGTATTTTCTTTCAGCTGTGGTTCCCTCTTTTCGCAGAAATAACGAATTAACCTAATCATTAACTCAACAAATAAAAATGCATCTCTAAATTAATTAATGAAAACTGTTATTACACCCAAACCACTATTTCATCGTAAATGTAAATGAAATGTCATCTCACGTAGTGAAAACAATATGAAAATTGTTCTAATGAGTGATATATGATTGTCAAACACATACATGAATACATTAAATTAAGCTCGTGAACTATAATTGGGACAATTTAATACTAATTTGAAACGATTAAAGGCAATTAAAACGACAAAGGAAACTTTTGCGCAATCTTTCTGTCGATTCGCATTATTGAAACAATATTTAACCAATGGGGACGTTATCTCATATTTGGAAATGCTGCATTGGTTGAACTTCCTGTGGACAATACCGTGAGTCACGCCTCCTGCTCCTCCGATTCGAACTTCACTCTGATTGGAGGATCGTATATTTCACAACACTTCCTTGTTTCAGAGCTACCAACATAATTTCGTAAGACGTTGGACTTAGAAAAAATCCATGCGACAGATTTTTTGAACATGACGTACCTAAAGGAAATCGGTAGGGATGGAAAAGACTATACAGATCTTGCTCAAGATAGGGACAGATGGAAGGCCTGTATTGCTGAAGCTATGAACCTTCTGGTTTAAGAAGGCTAGAGAGTTAGTTAGTTAGTTGTCTGTTTTCAGAGTGAAATCTACACAAAGGATTGCAATATTCTTGGGTGTTTCATTGTTACGCCATGGAACGGAATGTTGGAGAAATTCATCATCCAAAACGCACTGGCTTGTGCACTGGTTCTCTTCAACTTTCATTCGGAAGTTGTTGGTGTAGTTGATTATTTCATGACCTAACTGAGAATTCTGGGCTGCTCCCAACATACTTTATCATTCGAATAACGCACGAGGATATGCAGGAAGCTCGTTAGACATGATATCTTTCAGTGACACCGCCAGTGGCAAACGTTGTAATTCTCTGAGAAAGTCCTGCATCTACTTTTATATCGTATCCGACATGACCCACAACGCAGCAGCAGAAAATGCTATGATTTTCACTTTGTCAATCTTTTGGCAGAATATTTGAACACAATATTTCTTAAGTATTTTGAAGATGATATACGTACCAATGTAATGCAATTCATCAAAATTAACTGCTGTTCTAGTGTTGCAGAAAGTTGATTCAAAATGTAATGAGAATATGGATTCCACTCGTTATATTCCTTTTTTATAATAACATTACGGTCCCTCGTTTATCTACTTTCTCGCATTTCATTGTGATGCTCAGTACCCTTTATCAAAACTCTGGTATATTCTTGCATTACTGAGTTGTAAGTGGAACACAAGTGTATGGAAAACAGCCATGTTGCCTTCTGGATTTCTGTAAATCCGTTTCCTCGTGTGAGTCCTCACCTGCTTTGCAGGGAATGCCACGAGGTCTGATTCGAGTCGCACACAGGGTACCGGATTCGATACCCGGTGGAGGCACATAGTGGTTCGGACCCAACTTTAAACTTTAGGTCCAGCCCCAATTAGCCTTTCTCTGCTTAAAGTGGACTTCAAACAAGTCCACTTTAAGTCCGGACCATAATCTGTCACTTCATCTTGTCACAAATTTACCTCCCAGAAACATTTTCTGCACGGTTGGATTTTCAGACGACAAACAACTATTTCTGCAAGTACAGGTATAGGGGCTGGAGGTAATTGTGATGTCTGGCTGTTGCAATGATGGAGAGAGTCTTCAGCATAGCTTGCAACTGCAAATCATCCACGAGCCGACTCTATCAGTATTTATCAAGTTACATGCAAAACCGGTCATTCGAGGTGATCATATTTTAAATACATCTTCTCCATTGTCCAATTTTCTCTCACAAATTGCGCACAATTCATAGATGTTCATTGTTAAAAGGAAAAATATAATTTGAAACAACAAAAACACAAATGTTAAGTAATAATACACAAAATGTTAAAAATTATTTGTATTATATATATATATAATATATATTATAATTATCATCTGCTTTTAATCTAATTTTAAAAAGTAATGATAAAACGAAGAATAAAGAGTATATTTTTAATTTCTCACTGATTTGTTACTAGATCACTATGATTAAATTATTATTTTAACATTTAATACCGGAGATTTTATACATGTAAAATTGTGATTTATCTTTAGAATACTTTACTTTTCATGAATAAATAATTACTGGTATTATATACTGACATCTCTTGACAATGGAGACAAACTGAAGATAACCTACTAGAGAAGCTTTCAAACTGTAACAATTTATTTGTTGTAAATTAGCTTAAAATCCGCAAGATTAAAAAGATATGTATTCCAATTTTTTTATAAAGAAATCATTCAAGATCCTAATACATTTTCTTTCAAATACTTAAGATCGAAAGTAATTCGGCGCAATTTATTTTCGTGGAGGAGGTCACTTTACGTCGCTTCTCTGCCTCTTTAAGCTAATCTGAAAGATTAGGACGAATCATCAATGAATAAAATTGCTGAAACAGCATTCTAGAACACTCAAAACCGGATCCTTGGGGCAATATCTTGAATCTATCTCTCAGTGTACCCAGCCACAGAAGCAACTAAATTATTAAGTTTTGTCAAATTACAATAAAGCCTCGTTTCATTGCTTTGATTTTTGTTACTTAGCGTCGCTTTTCTGTTAGTTTCAGCAAATCGCGACGTCGAGGATGAGTTGACTTGTTGATTTAAGTCTATTTTTGCACAGATAGGCTAATCGGAATTGGACCTACAGTTCGAATTGGGATCCGAATCACTATGTGCCTCCACCGGGTCGAGGAGGAGTGATGATTTGATGAAATTAATGAAGGGGTACTCATAAAGAAAGCGCAGGTTTGGATTCGAGCCCGGAAATCTTTCTTCTGAATAAATAGTGTTGCCAATTACCTACTTCCAAATTCCACTTATGGCACTACTGTTTCATTGTTATAGTCTGTCCCGGTTATATCTAAAGCAATGCAGCGCATAGCGGCATAGAAGGGGGGAAATCGATTGGGCAGACAAAGCAGTACACGCTTCTGGGAAGGCTGGTAACTGCAGTGGCTTTCCCCCTCCGTCTTACGTGTTCATTGGTGTGGCCGCATCGCGTCACTACTTGCGCAGACGCTTGTTTTCGTTCGCTTGCTTCAGAAATAGTTGGGACAGAGTGTAGTTCCTTTCGTATACTCTGTCCCAGGAACCTCTGGAGCGAACGAACGGAAACAAGTGTGCGTAAGTAGTGACCCCAGAGGGTTCGACCAATGAGCGCGTGAGAAGGAAAGGTAGGGCATGGAAGGGGAAACGAGACTGCAGCTATCAGCAGTTTGAATCAGCCCCGCTCTGCCCACTCGCTTTCGCCCCTTTTCTACAGTTTTGAGCGGCCTTGCTGAACAGATTCCCGGGACAGTATAGCTATAGACCAGTGGTTTCCAACTTCAAAAGCTCAGAGGGCCAAAATTATATCCAGCAGTTGATTGGCGGGCCGCATTTTTTGGAGGGGGGGATTAAAAATTACAAAGATTCTAAGTACTGAACAGAACATTGAGGCCGATCTGCTTCTTTCATTAAAGTTGGAATGTCCACTTCAATTTCTGTATTTGAAAGTCTCAGAAGGTGAAGCAGTGAAGAATCTGCCAGTCGGCTTCTGTAGCGGTTCTTGATGAACTTCATTGAAAAAAAAAAACACTTTCACACGTGTATGTACTGCCGAACATCGATGTCATTATTTGGCCAAAACTACGAAGGTTTGGAAAGCGTTCGTTTGAAAGGTATTCGAAAAACTCTGGCCCCTTTTCTTGCCTAGTTTGAAGGAAATCGCCTTGCAAATCACACAATTCAAGTAGGATAGAAAAGCTTCTTGTTCTTCGATGTTAACGCCAAGAGGATTGATAAATAGCTGGATGCTGCTTTTAAGTTCTTCAAAATCTTTAATCTGGAGTCAAACTCGTCCATTATTTCTTTAATATTTGCACTGAATTCAGAAAAGTCCAGTGTTTCTTCATCGTCTGCTAGCCGCCAACAGCTTGGAAAATGGACCAGGTTATTTCTCTCCAAAGTAACATTGAAAATCTTCAGTTTATTACGATTCCCTGCAATTCCGCATAGCGAAGAGGTGGGAAGCGGGCAAGTTCATTCCGCATAGCGAAGGGGTTGAATGCATAGTGTGAAGAGAACACTAAATCACTTTAGATTCTTCTGATGATCATTATTGATTGCAAAATCAATTCTACCTGTGATATTGTCTTTCTTCACAGAGCTTCCGTTCATTTAACAGCAAAAATAGAACGTATTTTAATAAAATTACATGAAATTAATGTATTTCGCAAACAGGCTTCGCGGGCCGAAAAAAATGCATCGCGGGCCGCCAGTTGGAAACCCCTGCTATAGACCATTACTTCTCAGACATTAGTGCAAACACATTTCAAACATTCGACACAATTGCAGCCGCATTGCAATCTCGGTTGTTTGCATAATTAAATTTCATCACGTAATTTCGTTCTCTCCTTCTCTTTAAATTTTCTCGCGAGAGGCATTTGTCTCCGGTTTTCCGAGATTCCAGTCTGTGGTATAAATAGGCCTAATTAGGCGCAGTTTAGCTTCCTGGAATTACTTATATATATTGCACTAAAACGCTGAAACATGGTCACTAATTGCACGTGCTCGTTTTCATATCCGCAACTGTGGTTACAATAAACTTTACAAAGGACGAAGTCGAATTTCTTTGTTCTGGAAGAATAAAATTCACTTTTGGTACTCGCGGAGCACATAGTGGTCGTCGTATTGGTCTTGCGACAATGGGTTCCGGGTTTGAGTTATGTTAAACAAATTCTGGAGTCAATTGAATCTCTGTAACGTTGTCTATTGTTCTGTATCTTGTCCATATGTGTATGTTTTACAGCATCACCTTTTATCATCAACCTACACCCTGTTTCTGGAGTCTGGGTATCAACGCCGCGCATAACAGTAGAGAAAGGGGGAAAGCGAGTGGGCGGTGCTGCTAAATGCAGGTAGCTGCAAAATGTTGGTATCTGCAGCCTCGTTTTCCCCTCCATGCACTCACTTTCCCTCTCACACGCTCATTGGTCGAGCCCTCTCGAGTCACTACTTGCGCAGACTTGCTTCCGTTCAATTTCTCCAGCGATTCCCGGGATAGAATATAGTAACTTTAGTTTGTAATAGGGTTTCACATTGTACTTGGCAAGAAGGTCATTTTCATAAAATTAATTTTAGTATAGACACGTTTTATTTTGGCTTCTTGACAAAATTAAATTTTGTCACATTGATTTTCTTTTATTTTACTTCGCTTTTGTGCCACTTTTAGCTAATTTGTGAAGATGGGGATGAGTGATGATATGATGAAGTTCATGAATGGACACTCATAAACATCCATGCCCAGGCTGGGATTCGAACCCGGGACCCCTGGCGTCCTAGCGCGATGTGCTAACCACTCCGCCACGGTGGCCGAAAAAATGTTAGAGATTGTATCCTTGTATTAGATGAAGGCTGTAAATTGCCTCATTGCTATCGCCCTTTTACCTATTTTAAAAACGAAATCTATCATCATTTACAATGAAGTCAAATTTTAGTGGTGTGAGTCGTCCTTATATCCATAAGCCTTGTACCGTTAACCATATGCAGACTTATATAGGCAAGTACAAATTTAGGAAAAATATTCCCTTGTATATCAAAGCAATCCTTTCTCCGGAAGCAAGATAATTTATTTTGTCGTTAACAAAATGCTTTACATGCCGGTACATGTTGGCTAAAGGTCTTCAAGAAGAATGAACACCGTTGCAACAGACACACCGACAATAATTTTCAAAGAAAGTTCGGAAGTTGGCCTGAGAGAGCTGTTATTTGATTTGTGTAGGATATTGGCAATTTTTTCATATTACTAAAGCATGAATCCCGTCCACTCTCGCTGACGTATTCACGAAAGTTACCCATGCGCTCAATAGGCATTTAACGTTCTACATGCACAACAGTATCAGACCAGCCAAGGTTGCTGAGTTCAGGTACTATTATATACATTAAAACCTCGTTAATCTGGACCCCGATAAGCCGGACTTCGCTAATCCGGACAGCCAAAAGGCAAAAGGCCAGAAAAATGTAAGGTTTTAAATGTGTCTAGAAGTCAACAAAGAGAATTTCCCAAAGAGAAGGCAGTCAACCACTGATGAAATTCTGTTTCCCGCAGACTTTGTACTGTACTGTATAGTGTATTTAGGCCTATGCTCTTTTAATACACCATAATAAACGTGTTTTGTTGCTATAAACGGAGTTTTAATGCACTTTCTACTGTTCTTTTAGGTTATTTCAGTTAATCCGGACTTTCGTTAAACTGGTCAACTTATCCCCACATCAGTCCGGATAAACGAGGTTTTACTGTATGTTCCAAACTGTTGTTGAATATCTTTCACTTTCTTCGAAACACTATTGAGTTAGTGAGTGTTGCAGTCCATTCTGTTCTTATGGTATAACGACTTTGCGAGGTCTAAGCCCAGGTCCACACGAGCGGAAAGAATGCTTAAAGAGTGCTTAGCGTTTCAGCAGTCTTTAAGCATTGGTTGTTATGGCTGAAGGAAGTAATAGGATCGGCCACACGGACTGAGTAGCCTGCGGATGCTGAACGTCTGCCGCAATCCGTAAGCATCGCACATAGCGGACAAAGTGCGGAACGTCTGCTGGGCTTTGTGCATTGTTTCACACCACGTGCTGCTGAGTTCTAGCGTTGTGTTTCTGATAAACATTGTTTTTGCAAGTGAAGATGGGTGATCTAGATATAGATAAATTAGACACATTAGTATTTATTATGGAAGTGGAAAAGAAGCCATCTATTTGGGATATTCGGTGTGAGAAATATAAAGATAAAAACAGAAAAGATTCGGCGTGGAATGAAATTTGCTGTACTTTGTTACCAAACTTCGCAGAGCTTTCAGTAGTTGTAGTACCAGGTGGTTATAATTAAAGTGACGGTGTTCAGAGTGGTACAGCACGGGCTGTAATGAGAGTAGCAGTCTGAAACTTCGTAGATATGCTAATGAAGCAATGCGCTCGCGAATTATGAAAAAAAAAATAGTTCCAATTCTCGCCACCAGGGTAAAAAATGGCGCTGTAAGCAGTCGAAACGTGGAATTTTCCGTAACTCTGACGTCAAAGTCGGTGACATTGCCTAACCATTGTGTGAGCTCCCTGGTTGTCATTGGTGACGCTTGTTGCTTTTTCCTTTAGTAATGTTCATGTAATTCGAATAGTGAAATTGTAGCGATATTTTATTACAAAGAGTATTGTTTTCTGCGATTTATAGTGTTTTTCCTGTAACTATACCACGTTTTGACTGCTTACAGCGCCATTTTTTACCCTGGTGGCGAGAATTGGAACTATTTTTTTTTTTGCATAATTCGCGAGCGCATTGCTTCATTAGCATATCAACGAAGTTTAAGACTGCTACTCTCATTACAGCCCGTGCTGTACTACTCTGAACACCGTCACTTTAATTATAACCACCTGGTACAACGAACCACTCATCTTTGGTTTTTTCACACGTACATGCTTCCCGTCTATTGCTCCTATGCAGTGTGGAAAATTAGTATCATTCTCGAAGCCGTTTGCAATATTCTTCCTCCTCCCTTCCGTTGGTTGAGGTGAGGAAAGCACTGGCTCTGTAGAGTGTCCCATATTGCACGACTAACTGTTCTGACAACCTCACTGGCCGTAGATTTGCCAATTCTATAGGTATCATGCAGCTCAATAACGTAGCAACCAGTTTCGGTCCAGGGACCTTTTCTCCCCGCATCAATTTTAATACGGTCCAAGGACCTTTTTCAAGAACAATCCAAATACGGTCCAGGGACCTTTTTTCAGCTTTCAGATACAGAGAGGCAGTGGCGCAGGAACGGGGGGATACAGGAGTACATTGTACCCCCGCAAATTTTTGAAGGGGGGTACTGTACCCCCTAAATCCGTAAATCGAGTTGTACCCCCTGTATCCCCCTTTGATAATTTGACAGCAGACGGAAGGTGCTACTGTTAAAATTACCTATTATCAATTCGCCCAATAAAAAATGTATTATTGTTTATAAATTTTAAGCATTATAGTCCTTACCACAGAAATTCAAAACATTTAATTGTAAACTTATTATACTACATCGTGCTTGCTACTAGTTAGTTCATTGACCTAAGTTCTTGGAAACTTCTTTAAGGAGATGAAAATTGTTTAAAATGTGGGTGGAACGATTGAAACAGATTGACTCTCAGACAATTACGCTGCAGACGATTGCTGCTTTGCGTATGGGGGGTACACATTTCTAAAGCAGTGGTCGCGTCGATTCGAAGATAAGATACAAATCTTCATCAGAAGAGTATATGACTGACCCCATTTTCTTTTGAATATTTATAATGGAATTTTCCGAAACGGAACACTTACGAGAACGAGACGAGACACGACAGACCAACTTTGGAGGGGGGGGGGGGTACAATACACTCCTGTACCTTACCCATATTTCTCATAAATTTGTAAGAAGGTGTTGGGAAAACTATACTTAAACCTATATATTAAGATATATATTTTTTTAAAAAATAGAGTGCCGATTAGCCTATCTAAGAATGAGGTGAATTTGGAATAAGTCTTCATAATTTCAGAGTGGAAATCGAAAGAAAAATAAGCACAAACAAGAACGAGAAGGACCTCACCACACAGGAGACGAGATGAGGCTGTGACAATTCTTGACTCATCGCATCGCGATATCATTCCTAGGTGAAATGAAATCTTTCCTAGACATTTAAACAGGGTACAATTTGCGATTTTATCAGAGGGGGGCTATTTTTTACCTATGTATTAGGTATACTTATAATTGGACATTAATTGCTTAAAATCTAATTGTGATATCGAATGCAACACAAACACAACGCCATTTTATGTTAAACTCTAAAGTCAAATTGTAAGAAAATTACATTAGTCAGATGAATGCACGAGATAAATGAGACTCGCCGCAGGTTATATTGGTAGATTTTGGATTGGATTTACAAGGTCTCTGGGAGTAAGATGGGAATATTTGATTGATTGATTTGGTTTATTTTACTTTGCATTTCTGCCACTTTTGGCTAATCGCGAAGATGAGGATGAGTGATGATGATATGATTAAATTGATGGACACTCAAAAATAACACCCATGGGCAGGCCAGGACTCGAACCTGGGACCTCAGGCGTCACAACGCGCTATGCTAACCCCTCCGCTACGGAGGTCGGCGAGGTGGGAATGTGTTTTGGATTTTCTTTGTAGATGCGAAAATCTTTAACTGTGACGCGCACATGCTTCTGCTTACATTAAAGTTTACCTTTTCACATAAACGAGAAATTGACATGTCATCCTAAAGCACACGCATGTATCTGCATTTAATACCACTACATACGAAAATAAACCTTGGCCGGCTCTTCACATTGTCCACCAGAAATTGAAAAGAAAGAATAAACTTTGGAGCGTATGGCTTTCCTTGCTACTTCTGAGAGCTGAAGGATTTCGGTTTTGTAAATGTACCGAATGATATTACTTCCAGTACTTGAAGAGCGGCATTAGGTACAGCTAATTATATTACAAATAAATGTTTTGTCAAATTTTTCACAAATATTTCAAAGTTAGACTTCTTACGAATTGATTGGGAACCATCTGAACTCATTTTTTTTCTTTTTTAATACAACATCCTATAGATGTCTGAGAAAATACCAAATACATAGCTTCTAAAAGGCATTGGATGTGGTACACATCTGCCATAAATTGTTTAAAGATATTTTTATGCGTAGCTATGGGGCTTTTAAAATTAGAATGAACGGAACTGAAGTGGAACTCTATATAATGTAGTTTCTATATCCAGTGGGTGGGAGATGATTATTGCTGGTTGGGGTGGCTCAAGATCCTCCTCACTCCTGATTTTCCGTTCCGTGAAATCCAAATAAGCCCAGAATGAGGTACAGAGCTTAGCCTTATATGTTTCAGAATTGTTATCTGATTTTAAAATCTGTTGCTTTTTTCTTAATTTTTTTTTTTTTAACAAAAACAATGAAAAATATTTATGCATATTTTGCATTAAATAACAGGCCATTCGTGTGTGCTGTTCTAAAAGAGAATATTTCTCATAGCTTCACATTATACCTAGGCATCAAGGACGTTTTTGTTGGGGTCCAGGGGGTCCGGACCCCTTCCCCCCGAAAGACTTACCAAGTAGTGAAAGTAATTTATCAAAATATAATTGCCCGACCCTGTGGCCGAGTGGTTAGCACATCGCGCTGCGACGCCAAGGGTCCCGGGTCGGGCTTGGTTGTTTGTGAATGTCCATTCATCAATTTCATCATTTCATCACTCATCCCCATCTTCGCAAATTAGCCAAGAGGCACAAAACGCGAAGTAAAATAAACTAAATCAATCAATCAATCAATCAATCAAAATATAATTGTTTAGAATTTGTTATACTCAATTTCCATCAATGCCAATACCATGCTTGAACAGCGTAACAATTAAAAGTTAGGGTGGGGCAGAAATATCTCCCGGATTTCATTTGTGAATAACAAAGCAACGATAGATGTTATGCAAAACTTTATTGCACAGTTGGAAAGATCAAGGTTTACCATTTTATTGCACATTTACAAAGAACAAAATGTTCCAATTATTTTTTGTCAAAATTGCCACAAGTCACCATTTTGTGTGACATAGTTGTTGCGTAACATCCATACATAACAAAATGGTAATCCTTGTTCTTTCCAACTGTGAAATAAAATTTTACATTACATCGATCGTTGCTTTGTTATTCACGAATGAAATCCGGGAGTTATTTCTGCTGTACCCTGTATACTCGATGGTTTTCTCCGCTGAACTTATTGGAAGGCAAGGAATTTGCCTCATACGGCTTTGAAGGATTCCAAAGATGTATGCACACTACTAATGATAATATCCATAAAATATTAATCAGGAACTTTACTTTTCGTTAATTGGATCTAACTCCTTTTTTGTTATTCAATAAATATTCAATTCTTTTTCTATCTGACATTAAATTCCTTGCCAGGGCAGTTGATTTTGTGCAAATCTTGGCGATCTTAACTACACGTAAGCTACATAATGAATACTTGCTGTTATATTTCTATTCTTTTACTATCTTTTACCTATTCATGTAATAATAACAATACAATATTAATTAATGTACATATTTAATTAATTAATATATTAATTTAATTACATATAATTATCCTAATTATTATTATTGATACACTTGATTGGATATATATATATATGGGAGGCTGAATTTTGTACCCCCCCAAATGAAAAACGTTCCTGCGCCACTGCAGAGAGGAAATCTGTTGGTAAGTCATGACTCATGTACTAGAGCTTATTCATAACACACGGCATGCAAATACATTAATCCGGATGATTAATTTTAAAAAAAATTACTAATAAATATCTCAAAATACACCGACATAAAAGGCATCCCCTTCTCCCAAAAAGGGAAGGGGCTCAACTTTTTTTGTTTTGGTGAAAATATAATTGTTTATGTGTTTACTTTCCTCACCAAAATATAATTGGCTGTCACTTGAAGAATAGGACGGAATGCGATACACGCATTCGTATTCCTCAGCGCGTTTTAGTATTGGTAAGGCCTAAATAAATCTCGTATATATGGTAAGAAGTAAGTTTTCATTTCTTTTTGCCAATCGCGTCCTGAGGAAGTTCTGTGTAGCTATTATATGAAGGAGAGTATCATAACTCTACCGCGCGAAGAGATTGGGCAGGCTGTCTTGACGTATTAGCCTGGACTCGGAAAGGAACCTCACAACTAATACATTTTAAGACTGATATGGTATTGTATTTGAGTGAAATTTCTTGAAGCATTTCTGGACTCTTGCTTTAAACTTACTGTTGGAAATATGTCTCAACCGTGGAGCCACGTAACGATCCAGTGATCTCATCAACTCCCAAATTCTCTTAATGATGAGGAACATACTTTATGCCCAAAACGTACGCAAGGGGTAGCATCTGGTGAAGAGGATATTTGCGTGTTGCTGCAGCAATTAGGGAACAAGCACATTCCTTTTGTTCCCGATAAGGACAAAAGAGAGTGAAATGTGGAGTCAAATTACTGGATATTACGTCACAAGAAATGTTTCATTTGCGTCTAGCAGGCATGTATAATTATCCCAACTTCGGTCATTTACGTTCTCCGGCCCAGCTCTCACAATGGGGTTGTCATGGCAACCAGGGAGGCAAATCAGGACCTTCGTCTCCAAGATTAAGCCTCCGTTAAGGGGTCGCAACAAGTGGTTTCCCTCCAGCCTTTTGGAGAATGAGAAAGGGGGGTTGGGGCTCCCTGATCCGGAACGCCATCTCTTCTGTAACAAGGGAAGTGGAATGGGTTGACGGAACAGTAGGGAATCCAAATAAACGCGAAATTCGAGAACTTAGAATGGTAGAAGAGAACTAAACGAGAATTATTAATAGCGAAGGGGATGAAGCGCGAATGGAATAAACCAAGTTTCAGTATCTCGCTTCCACAAGTAGAGACCAGGAAAACGCTCCGTGCGTCGTAAGCCTCCCGCCTGCTCGCTGTACCCAGTGATGTGCGTCTACGCGTAAACAACGATAGTCTACATTCTACACGTAGACTATTTTATACACGTAGATTACGTAATCTATGTAAACAATATGGTGAAAGGTGATAACTTAGCAAAGGGCGCCATGGAATTAAAATAAAATTATACTGCGTATTAGTTGCTGATATGTGAGGAAAACTTTTCATACTCTTTCCTCTAAATTAGAACAATTTCTCACCTAGGAAGAAACCTAATATAGGAAATATTCTAGTGTTTTATGGGAAAAATACCACTCTTACCTCACGACTGCCATCTGTTGCTGTTTTTTGCAACCTCCGTAGTTGATAAAAGTAATTTTGTGTAAATAGGATTCCTTTCATTTCGTTAGGAACCAATACAGTTGAAAATGTCACTTTCCTTTCATGAAACCATTGAAAATTAATTTTAATGCACTTTAGATTGTCTACGTAGTCTATGTAAACTACAACCCAATGTAATCTACGTGTAGGTTACGTGTAGACAACGTATGTAGACGTAAACGTATAGCCTACGGCACATCACTGGCTTTACCTCAAGGCCAGTGAGCAGCATAGAAGATGTAGGGGGTGCCACTTGCGTTGAGAAGTAAAAATACTCTGTGTGAAGGCGTCCTATCTTTCACGGAACCACCTTCTGTTTCATCTGCTATGATTACGATTCCACACTGCACTGTTACTCACGAATCAGATGGCGATAGGTTTCCCACTGCACGAACGTGACCGAGTATAAGTCCTCTGTTTAAAACTCCTTCCCTGCAACGCTACACTGCAGTGCAGTTCACACACACACTATAAAAAAGTATGCAACTGTGTTGTCACCAAAAGTGATGCCATCAAGACACACCTTTTGGTGTTAATGTGGAATTGATGTGGTTTAACACCATATTTGGTGTCTTGTTACACCATTTGGTGCTAAACCACACCGAGTATGGAGGCCTTTAACACTCTATCTGGTGATGAGTTACATCAATTAGGGTTTTACATCAGTTTGAGGGGTAACTTAGATGCATATTTCTAGAGTGTGCATACGACAGGTCTCTTTCATAAATACAGCCGGTTTACCAATCCTCGACTACCAAACAAAAATATGTTTCATCAGCACCAAGCGTTTTACTAAAGCTTCTCGTTTGATTCGAAGCATGAAAGCATATAGTCAAAATTGCCAGGTAGTAAGGGGTACCAATTCATTCCTTATGATTATCAAATAACTCAACCAAACGTGCTTCGTTAATGCAAACAAATTATTTTCATTCTGTGCATGAAGAACAGTAGTGAAAGGAATTAACGGCAGAACATCTCTTTCAATCCCAACCCATTTCGTACTTGTTCCTGCGATCAACTTAAATGGACAGATTCTCCACAAGAATTTACGTATTACATTGTATTATTAATTGATTATTAATTATTTCCCCCTTTCAATATATTATCTAGAGCTAAGTTGATACTTTTCATATCTTTTCGTTCACCAAAATTTATAGAATTGAGTTGAAGTTTTACACGTATATTTCCGTTCACCAAATCACATGATTGAGGCTTTATTTAGTTGTGAGATAAAAGGTTAAACCCGTATCGATTGTTTGACTGTTATAAACAAGCGATCAAATATAGATACTTTATGTTCAGTGTTAGGTTCAGTGATGTGCCTTAGACTATAAGTTTACGTCTACATGCGTTGTCTACACGTAATCTCCGCGTAAATCACATTGGGTTGTAGTTTACATAGACTACGTAGACAATCTAAAGTGCATTAAAATTAATTTTCAAGGGTTTCATGAAAGGAAAGTGATATTTTCAACTATATTGGTTCCTAACGAAATGAAAAGAACCCTATTTACAACAAAATTTATCTTCTCTTCTATTATCAACTATCGAAGAAGATAAATAGTATGCAAAAAACAACAACAGATGGCAGTCGTGAGGCAAGAGTGGTCTCTTTCCCATAAAACACTAGAATATTTCCTATATTAGGTTTCTTCCTAGGTGAGAAATTGTTCGAATTTGAAAGAAAGTGTATGATAATTTATCCTCACACATCAGCAACTGATATGCAGTATAATTTTATTTTAACTCCACGGCGCCCTTTACTAAGTTATCACCTTTCGCCACGTTGTTTACATAGATTACATCATCTACGTGTATAAAATAGTCTACGTGTAGAATGTAGACTATCATTGTTTACGCGTAGACGCACATCACTGGTTAGGTTAGTATTAGGTGTAACAGTTGGGCTGAAAAGTTCGTAGGCTAACATAGTAAAAAATATTTTTTTGACAAAATTCGATTTTATTATTCAATATAGTTGCCTTCGAGGGCGATACAACGATTATAGCGGTCATACAATTTTTCGATGCCATTTTTACAGTACGATTTCTCTTTAGCCTCAAAATAGGCCTCAGTTTCGGCGATTACCTCTTCATCAGTGCTAAATTTCTTTCCATCGAGCATTCTTTTAAGGTCTGCAAACAGGAAAAAGTCACTGGGGGCCAGATCTGGAGAATATGGTGGATGGGGAAGCAATTCGTAGTCTAATTCATATAATTTTGCCATCGTTTTCATTGATTTGTGACACGGTGCATTGTCGATTGTGAGCACGCGCGGCACCCATTTTGCACACAGCTTTCGCATGTTCAAATATTCATGCACAATATGTCCAACACGTTCCTTTGATATTTTTAAAGTCTCAGCTATCTCGATCAACTTCACTTTACGATCATTTAAAATTATTTTGTGGACTTTTTTTATGTTTTCGTCGGTAACAGCCTCTTTGGGGCGTCCACTGCGTGCATCGTCTTCGATGCTCATTTCGCCTCGTTTAAATTTAGCAAACCACTTCTCAACGGTTGATTTTCCTGGTGCAGAGTCCGAATAATGTTTATCAAGCCAAGCCTTGGCTTCAACAGTATTTTTTTTCGCCAAAAAGCAATGCTTTATTAACACACGAAATTCCTTTTTATCCATTTTTTCACAATAACAAAAGCTGCTTCACTCACAATGCTATATCTCACGAACTAATTATCCGGCAGCTGTGAAATTTATACACGTATCTTTTGAAGGTTAGTAGTAAGTAAAAATTACATGGATTTAATTCTAGTAACGCCATCTATGAGTCAGCCTACGAAACTTTTCAGCCCAACTGTTATGTTCTGTTTCTCCTTATCGACTTTCATGTTTCTATCTTCATTAGTTTCTGCGAAATCGATATACCGGTTGGTCCAAAAGTCCCGGAACGGTCACCTATCGTGAGAAATACACATCGAATAAGAAAACGAAAAAATACGTGTTTAATAAGTGAAAGAAAGCTATTTAATGATATCACACTTGATTCTCCACCCCCACCCCCTGGGAGTAGGGCTGGGGGCAACTGTGAAATTTTAAATAGAAACCCCATTTTGTATTGTAGAATCAGAAAGAGGACTTCATTCCGAGTCCAACGAGCTATCAACCATCCTCCTAGCTCAATTAGGAACGGAGATATGGCGATTTTAAATCATAAAGGGGCACTGCCCCTAATTGAGCTGGTAGACCTTCCATATACTCTATTGTAAGGTCTTGACGTGCAGATTCCGAATCTGCAATCGCCTTCACTCTAGCTCAATTAGGGGCTGAGAGTCCCTTTGAAAGTTTTTTGGGTTTTATTATTTTTTGTTTTATTTTTTATTTTTTATATTTTGCTAAAATTTAAAATCGCCATATCTCCGTTCCTAATTGAGTTAGGAGGATGGTTGATAGCTCGTTGGACTCGGAATGAAGTCCTCTTTCCGATTCTACTATACAAAATGGGGGTTTCTATTTAAAATTTCACAGTTGCCCCCAGCTCTACCCCCAGGGGGTGGGGGTGGAGAATCAAGTGTGATATAATTGAATAGCTTTCCTTCACTTATTAAACACGTATTTTTCCGTTTTCCGATTTTGATGTGTATTTCTCACGATATGTGACCGTTCCAGGACTTTTGAACCACCCGGTATATCGATACGTTTCGATTGTTGATTCGTACAGACAAATAGACGACGTCCTTGGCAGTTGTTCTCAGAATCATAGCATTGCTACTGTCCTTCCCTGGTTCGATGATGAGCGAAGTTCAGACATAACCGTGAAGTTATGCAACACGCATAATGCTATACAGAGATGAGGGTTTTATAGGATCTACATGTCTCATTTTTATTACTGTACATTGAAAGAAACAATGGGAAAAGTTGTAACATTACGTTTCTGCACCTTCTACAATTCAAGCCAATTGAACGCCTTGGATTGAATGCCTTTATACAGATTTGCATGTAGTGTTCTTTCTGTGATAACATTCGCCTCAACTTTCACATTTTGAGTGCAAAGTTTGTCAGCATCGATTTTCGTCGACTAAAGGAGGAAAACTCACTAAGATAAAACCTTAAAGCAAGCAAAGAAAGTGAAGTTTCAGTGAAATCTTTCGAGGAATTTGTGTTAGTTTTAGAAGCCTCGAAATTGAATTATTAAGGACGAGCACTTTACGTGGTAAGTTCTGATCAAACAAGCGTCTCTGCTGTCTTCAGTTTTGCCAGGAATATCGTTGAAAGTGTTTTTCTTCAGTTACTGAAATAAACTAATGAATTAGTATTTTCTTTTGTACAATGCTACTTTTCTAGAATTAAAGGTTTTGGTAGTCTTCACAAATCAGTTTATTGTCGACCACCGTGGCGGAGTGGTTAGCACAGCGCGCTATGACGCCAGGGTTCCTTGGTTAGAATCAGGGTTGTTAAAGGTTCAGGAATTTTAAATAAATTCAATTCCGGTCCAGGAGAGAAAATCAGCAAGCGTAAATGGGCTCTGGACCGTAAGGAACCTTTTTATTTGTAACGTATTTCAATTCGGTCCAGGAACCTTTTTTCCGGATGTATTTAAATACGGTCCGGGAACCTTTTTTTCCGAACCAATATAAATTCGGTTCGGGAACCTTTATTCCAGGTTCAATTTCAATTCGGTCCAGGAAACATTTTCCCCGAATCAGTTTAAATAGGGTCCAAGTTCGGTTTTGAATTGAAACAATACGCAACTTGGATCGATTGCGAACCTGACGATAAACAATTATCCACTTGTGAGCATGAAAGAATAATCCAGGTGCTGGTTGCCTCGAGAATCTAAGGTACAATACGGTCCGGGAACATTTTTTCCGGATGAATTTCAACTCGGTCCAGGAACCTTTTTTCCAGAATTAATTTCAATTCGGTCCAGGAACCTTTTTTGAATTTCAATTCGGCCCAGGAACCTTTTTCCGGATGAATTTCAATTCGGTCCAATAACCTTTTTTCCGGAATGAATTTCAATTCGGTCCAATAACCTTTTTTCCGGAATGAATTTCAATTCGGTCCGGAAACCTTTTTCTTTCGGATGAATTTCAATTCGGTCCAGGAACCTTTTTTTCCAGAATGAATTTCAATTCGGTCCAGGAACCTTTTTTTCGGAAGAATTTCAATTCGGTTCAGGAATCTTTTTTCTGGATGAATGTAAATACGGTCCAGGATCCTTTTTTTTTTCGGATGAATTTCAATTCGGTCCACGAACCTTTTTTCTAGAATGAATTTCAATTCGGTCCAGGAACATTTTTCCAGAATGAATTTCAATTCGGTCCAGGAACCTTTTTTTCCATAATGAATTTCAATTCGGTCCAGGAACCTTTTTTTCGGAAGAATTTCAATTCGGTTCAGGAATCTTTTTTCTGGATGAATGTAAATACGGTCCAGGATCCTTTTTTTTTTCGGATGAATTTCAATTCGGTCCACGAACCTTTTTTCTAGAATGAATTTCAATTCGGTCCAGGAACATTTTTCCAGAATGAATTTCAATTCGGTCCAGGAACCTTTTTTTCCATAATGAATTTCAATTCGGTCCAGGAACCTTTTTTTCGGAAGAATTTCAATTCGGTCCACGAACCTTTTTTCTAGAATGAATTTCAATTCGGTCCAGGAACATTTTTCCAGAATGAATTTCAATTCGGTCCAGGAACCTTTTTTTCCATAATGAATTTCAATTCGGTCCAGGAACCTTTTTTTCGGAAGAATTTCAATTCGGTTCAGGAATCTTTTTTCTGGATGAATGTAAATACGGTCCAGGATCCTTTTTTTTTTCGGATGAATTTCAATTCGGTCCACGAACCTTTTTTCTAGAATGAATTTCAATTCGGTCCAGGAACATTTTTCCAGAATGAATTTCAATTCGGTCCAGGAACCTTTTTTTCCATAATGAATTTCAATTCGGTCCAGGAACCTTTTTTTCGGAAGAATTTCAATTCGGTTCAGGAATCTTTTTTCTGGATGAATGTAAATACGGTCCAGGATCCTTTTTTTTTTCGGATGAATTTCAATTCGGTCCACGAACCTTTTTTCTAGAATGAATTTCAATTCGGTCCAGGAACATTTTTCCAGAATGAATTTCAATTCGGTCCAGGAACCTTTTTTTCCATAATGAATTTCAATTCGGTCCAGGAACCTTTTTTTCGGAAGAATTTCAATTCGGTCCACGAACCTTTTTTCTAGAATGAATTTCAATTCGGTCCAGGAACATTTTTCCAGAATGAATTTCAATTCGGTCCAGGAACCTTTTTTTCCATAATGAATTTCAATTCGGTCCAGGAACCTTTTTTTCGGAAGAATTTCAATTCGGTTCAGGAATCTTTTTTCTGGATGAATGTAAATACGGTCCAGGATCCTTTTTTTTTTCGGATGAATTTCAATTCGGTCCACGAACCTTTTTTCTAGAATGAATTTCAATTCGGTCCAGGAACATTTTTCCAGAATGAATTTCAATTCGGTCCAGGAACCTTTTTTTCCATAATGAATTTCAATTCGGTCCAGGAACCTTTTTTTCGGAAGAATTTCAATTCGGTCCACGAACCTTTTTTCTAGAATGAATTTCAATTCGGTCCAGGAACATTTTTCCAGAATGAATTTCAATTCGGTCCAGGAACCTTTTTTTCCATAATGAATTTCAATTCGGTCCAGGAACCTTTTTTTCGGAAGAATTTCAATTCGGTTCAGGAATCTTTTTTCTGGATGAATGTAAATACGGTCCAGGATCCTTTTTTTTTTCGGATGAATTTCAATTCGGTCCACGAACCTTTTTTCTAGAATGAATTTCAATTCGGTCCAGGAACATTTTTCCATAATGAATTTCAATTCGGTCCAGGAACCTTTTTTTCCATAATGAATTTCAATTCGGTCCAGGAACCTTTTTTTCGGAAGAATTTCAATTCGGTTCAGGAATCTTTTTTCTGGATGAATGTAAATACGGTCCAGGATCCTTTTTTTTTTCGGATGAATTTCAATTCGGTCCACGAACCTTTTTTCTAGAATGAATTTCAATTCGGTCCAGGAACATTTTTCCAGAATGAATTTCAATTCGGTCCAGGAACCTTTTTTTCCATAATGAATTTCAATTCGGTCCAGGAACCTTTTTTTCGGAAGAATTTCAATTCGGTCCACGAACCTTTTTTCTAGAATGAATTTCAATTCGGTCCAGGAACATTTTTCCAGAATGAATTTCAATTCGGTCCAGGAACCTTTTTTTCCATAATGAATTTCAATTCGGTCCAGGAACCTTTTTTTCGGAAGAATTTCAATTCGGTTCAGGAATCTTTTTTCTGGATGAATGTAAATACGGTCCAGGATCCTTTTTTTTTTCGGATGAATTTCAATTCGGTCCACGAACCTTTTTTCTAGAATGAATTTCAATTCGGTCCAGGAACATTTTTCCAGAATGAATTTCAATTCGGTCCAGGAACCTTTTTTTCCATAATGAATTTCAATTCGGTCCAGGAACCTTTTTTTCGGAAGAATTTCAATTCGGTTCAGGAATCTTTTTTCTGGATGAATGTAAATACGGTCCAGGATCCTTTTTTTTTTTCGGATGAATTTCAATTCGGTCCACGAACCTTTTTTCTAGAATGAATTTCAATTCGGTCCAGGAACATTTTTCCAGAATGAATTTCAATTCGGTCCAGGAACCTTTTTTTCCATAATGAATTTCAATTCGGTCCAGGAACCTTTTTTTCGGAAGAATTTCAATTCGGTCCACGAACCTTTTTTCTAGAATGAATTTCAATTCGGTCCAGGAACATTTTTCCAGAATGAATTTCAATTCGGTCCAGGAACCTTTTTTTCCATAATGAATTTCAATTCGGTCCAGGAACCTTTTTTTCGGAAGAATTTCAATTCGGTCCACGAACCTTTTTTCTAGAATGAATTTCAATTCGGTCCAGGAACATTTTTCCAGAATGAATTTCAATTCGGTCCAGGAACCTTTTTTTCCATAATGAATTTCAATTCGGTCCAGGAACCTTTTTTTCGGAAGAATTTCAATTCGGTTCAGGAATCTTTTTTCTGGATGAATGTAAATACGGTCCAGGATCCTTTTTTTTTTCGGATGAATTTCAATTCGGTCCACGAACCTTTTTTCTAGAATGAATTTCAATTCGGTCCAGGAACATTTTTCCAGAATGAATTTCAATTCGGTCCAGGAACCTTTTTTTCCATAATGAATTTCAATTCGGTCCAGGAACCTTTTTTTCGGAAGAATTTCAATTCGGTTCAGGAATCTTTTTTCTGGATGAATGTAAATACGGTCCAGGATCCTTTTTTTTTTCGGATGAATTTCAATTCGGTCCACGAACCTTTTTTCTAGAATGAATTTCAATTCGGTCCAGGAACATTTTTCCATAATGAATTTCAATTCGGTCCAGGAACCTTTTTTTCGGAAGAATTTCAATTCGGTCCACGAACCTTTTTTCTAGAATGAATTTCAATTCGGTCCAGGAACATTTTTCCAGAATGAATTTCAATTCGGTCCAGGAACCTTTTTTTCCATAATGAATTTCAATTCGGTCCAGGAACCTTTTTTTCGGAAGAATTTCAATTCGGTCCACGAACCTTTTTTCTAGAATGAATTTCAATTCGGTCCAGGAACATTTTTCCAGAATGAATTTCAATTCGGTCCAGGAACCTTTTTTTCCATAATGAATTTCAATTCGGTCCAGGAACCTTTTTTTCGGAAGAATTTCAATTCGGTTCAGGAATCTTTTTTCTGGATGAATGTAAATACGGTCCAGGATCCTTTTTTTTTTCGGATGAATTTCAATTCGGTCCACGAACCTTTTTTCTAGAATGAATTTCAATTCGGTCCAGGAACATTTTTCCAGAATGAATTTCAATTCGGTCCAGGAACCTTTTTTCGGAAGAATTTCAATTCGATCCTGCAGCGGAACCCAACAGAACCCATTGGAATTTATGGGTTCCTGGACCTTTATCAACCCTGGTTCGAATCCCGGCCTGGGCAAGGGTGTTCTTTGTGAGTGTCCCTTCATCAATTTCATCATATCATCACATATCCTCATCTTCACGATTAGCCAAAGGTGGCGGAAATTCGAAGTAAAATAAACGAAATCAATATACAATAAATAGTTTATTTCAGTAGCACAAATCAAGCAAGATATATACAAGGAAAGGCTATACGAACATAACCTGAGAATTAGGAATTGTACAGAAGACGGTAAATTCACATGTCCTAGAAGAAAACTACAAAATCAAAATATGCAACTTTAATCTGTCGCGGCCGTTTTATGGAATTTTAGTGCCCTATGAAAAACACTAACAATAAGTCTATATGTGTATGCATCCTGAAGAAATACATTTTCACTTCCTCGTAAAGGGAGAAAAATAGCAATTTGCCGTAAATTTGTAGACCTACTTATAACGGGTGTCACACTCGAAGGTAGCCTCGAAAAAAAATCACGTCATTGCGTAAATATTTGACCGTTTGCGATGAAATTTTGAGAGAATGTAATTTATTCCATGAGAAAGGTGACGCGGCAACACTGTACGCCGTAGCCGTTGATGAAGGGCAGCAACAAACAAGTTTCGCGAGTCGTCGTTGTTGCGCCGTGTTTTCAGTGAACTGTTTCGAGAGTTCGTGAATCAGTTTGGATGATCAGGAATTGGCACTCGGTTGGTACCAACAAGATGGAGCAACATGCCACACTTCTCGAGTGAGCATGGCTGAGGTGGAATTATTTTTCCCTGCCATAGTCATTTCAAGAGGATTATGGCCTCCCAGCTCACCGGATTTAACCCCACCAGACTTTTATCTGTGGGGTTACCTGAAAGGCAAGGTCCATCGTGACAAACCACGCACCCTCCATGAGTTACGGGAGAACATCCGCCGTGAGATCCAAGCAGTGCTACACGACGTTCTGGCAGACACATTCACAAACTTGCAACGTCGTGTTCAAAAGTGTTTAGAAGCTGGAGAGGACATTTCCAGCACCTAATGTAATTTCATTTCATTTCTCAAATACACAGGTATAACAGGTACGAATTTTGTTTCATTTCCTCTCCACCTACCCTTTTTACACGACAATTTCTGGGGCTACCTTCGAGTGGGACACCTATCAAACACACACACACAGAGAAAATTAATAGATTGCTGATATCCATGAATACCACATAAGAATGACTGTGCTTACGAATTTACATGCGATGTACGTTTCAAGCTGTCACGAATTTCCACCAATTGACAATTCTACACTTTACTATGATAGCAAATCTGGGAAATTATTTGCATATACGTCCTCAAATTATAATAAATAGTGTATAATAAATATTATTATAAATTATAATATAAAGTTGATTTCGTGTTCGTTGAATATCCACGACGGACCCACCTGTGGCAATTCCACCTTTACGTAATACTTAATGACAAAAATCTAGAAGGGCTGGAATAGAAAGTTCTATGATTAATGGTGACTCGAGATGGGATATTATTTAGCCGGAGTTACTGACCCAAATTTTCAGACATAGAGGACCGATTCAAGGATACCGTTTTCCACTTTTCTACCACTAAAACTGATAAAATTTCCAGTCATAGTTCCTGTTCATTCAGTATTATTGTTGGAGCCAAAATGGCCACCATGCGACTGCAATACTAGAGTGCCTTACGTACGTTAAGGATAGTTTGTAAAGAATGGAGATTGACACTGTGACAAGGTGTATAGTAGCTCTTTTTAATTTGTGTAAAGCAAACGAAATACAGTATGATTTATGTATTGTCTTCTGATTCGTTGTTGTGATTTCTGAAACGTCACACCTGTCTTTCGAAACTATACAGGTTGGATCTCTCAACTAATTGATATGCTTCTGTTCGTAAATGGGCTCTAACAGTGCATTGAGGACTAAATGTGGTAAACGTTGTAAGTGCCAAAAGCGAAAGTGTTGGGAAATCGCATCGTTCCGCACATTAGCCCGTAAGAACGTTCACACTAGTGATCTCTTTACACGCCGTTTGAACTACTTATGTTAAAGGGCTACCAGCCACTTTTCACGTTTACCACATTATAAAGCATGGCACATTTCACAGTTTAAAGTGAAACACGGTGTTTGAATTATTGTGGCACTTACAGCGTTTACCAATTTTAGTCTTCAATTTCATGCCTTGTCACTTTAGCAGCGGAACAATTTGATTCTGATGTGTGTTATTTAGCGTCGCTTTTCAACCATTTAGGCTAATCGCGAAGATGAGGATAAATGATAGTGTGATGATTGATTGATTGATTGATTTGCTTTATTTTACTTTGCCTTTTGTGCCACTTTTGGCTAATTTGCGAAGATGAGGATGAGTGATGATATGATGAAATTGATGAAGAGACACTCAGAAACATGACCATGTCGGGATTCGAACCCGGGACCACTGACATCTTAACGCGCTCTGCAAACCACTCCGGCACGGAATTCGACCCGAACACTTTCAGACAGATTTACAATCTTGGTACAAGTCACATTCTGGGCATCCTCGATGGCGCAGTGGTATCGTCGTTGCCTTGTAATCAAGGGGTCTCGGGTTTGATACCCGGTGGATGCACATAGTGGTTCGGACCCCACTTTAAACTGTAGGTCCAGTCCCGATTAACCTTATTGTGCATAAAGTGGACTTAAAATACTAAATCAATCAGTCAATCGAGTCACATCCATTGGAGTTTTTGTTTTCTTTCCTCTTCCATGCAATCATAACTCATATTGGTCGGAGAAAATAACACAAATAAACCAATGCGACATTGAATAACCACAAACTGTGATACAGCATTAAACCGCATTGCAAGGGTCAACGTGTTCATTACTTTAATTGCACCAGTTCCCACATCATCCACTGCGATTTCTCCTTTTTCTCACCGACTCTCAGCGCCACGGAGATAGCGACGGGAAGTCATATCTGCAAGCTTCAAGATCAAACCCAGTGGCTCTGCTCCTCCTTGGAGACCCGTGAAACTCGTGTTTTTTCCTCGACTACAAGTCGAACGCTGTAGACTGGCTGTCAGCCAACTGTGTCCCGGAAGCCTCCATCTCTGTTCCAATTCTTCGCGTCTTCTTTTCAGGGTTGCTGAACTGATATCGTCAAAATCTTTCTTTTTTGGCTCAGTCCTTTTCACTTGCGAAATTGCCAAACAGTGGAGCAAAAAGCCTCAAAATATTCATATTTGCAGTTATGAAAGCCTATGTCGCCTTTCTTCTGCAAAAACTCTGTCCTTCCCCCTGATCCTTCTTGGTTGCGTTATTTCTGGTCTCCATTAACTGCTTGCCTTGATTGCAAGTTGATACAGTCCGGTTAGAAAAAAATGTCGCAAAACATTTGGCCAAGTCCAGCATATCTCGAAATTATGTTTGCAGCTCTGCAATAAAGGGAGTGTTTTTTCCTCAGAGTTACTTGTGTTATCGGAAGTTACCACGCGGTTAAGTAGAAATGAAAATAAGTAAATTATAATGAAAAAAAGTATTTGTATTCGAGATTTGAAGGAAAGAAGTAATATTTTTCCAGGTCCCCAAGTCTTTCCGTCTTTATGACTCAGCAGAAAGTTGAAGAAAGAATCAGAATGCGGAATACCATAAATTGACTCCCCTCGCATCTGACGATTCTCTTTTCTCCGCAATGACGTAATCGTATGCAGTCTGGCTTGTCGCAATTGTTTCATAAGGTTCAGAAACTTCGTGGTCTACCCCAAAAGTGTGCATTTTTCAGATTTTGACTGTATAAATAAAAATATCTAGATATTTTTCATTATCATCCTTACATCATTTTCAAATTCCATTTCTTGTGTATTTAACATTCTTTATGCTCATCGAATCAGTTACGAAATAAGTATACATTTCCATTTTTTTACTTTACTTCATGTTTCTGGTTAATCGCGATGATGAAAGTGAGTGATGATGAGATTAAATTGATGAAGAATATCCATGACCATGCCAGGAACTTGCGAACTTCGGTGACGGTATCGAAAGTAAACTGGTTAACACGTTCGGCCACCGAGCCAGTAAATTACCAAAATAGGTAACAAGTGCTTCCTACACACTGCAAGAGCCACATGTTTGGATGTGGGATTTAGAAATTTAAATTTTTTGCAAAAAAAAATAGTCAAAATTATTGCAATTTCAGGAATAAAACTTAACAAATTTTAGCATTTTTGTGGCATTTTGGGATGGAAATTAGTGTTTTTAAAAGGAGAATTGCATGGTGAAAAATCAAATTGTCAAACTGGTGGGGTTTCTAGATATATTATTTTCAATTCTTTGAAAATAAAAACTGAAACTTTTAAAATTATGGTGAAACTGTGAGCAGTAGAAATATTTATGTAAACTGTTATGAAACTGTTAACTCATACTCATATACAGCGTGAGCAGAAAAACACTCCCTGGTTTTGAAAGGGTATAACTTTAACACCAAAAGTAGTATTCTACAGAAATGTTCACAATAGTTGTAAAAACTCATAAAGTTTTCGTGGTGTTCATTGGAATTACAAATGCTCAATGTGCGCGCCACCTGTTACGCGGGAAACATCGAGACGATAATCCAGCTCCAACCAGACCTTCTCAAGCGTGTCCGGTGTGATGAAGTTGACAGCTGTACTGATGCGTTCCTGAAGATGATTCAAGGTTGTGGGTAGTGGAGGTACATAGACCTGGTCCTTCACGAACCCCCAAAGGAAAAAGTCACAAACTGTTATGTCCGGTGATCGTGGGGGCCACTTGCATAGATTTTGATCATTCGGTCCAGCTCGTTCTATCCTACGGTGTGGGGTGTTGTCATTCAGAAAGCTGCGTACAGCTTGATGCCAGTGTGGGGGCGCTCCATCTTGTTGTAGAATGTAGTCACCTTTCTCTGCAGCAAGTTGAGGAATTAACCAGTCACGTAGCATTGTTAAGTAGCTTTCACCTGTGATTGTTGTCCCCTCAAAGAAGAACGGACCGTACACTCGACGCTCTGACACTGCACAAAACAAATTCACCTTGGGTGAGTCACGTTCCGCATCAAGAGTGGCATGCGGATGCTCGCTTCCCCAGATCCTAACATTATGCCTGTTCACTTTTCCACTCAAGTGGAAGGTCGCCTCCTCACTAAAAATGATCTTTGTCAGAAAGGTTTCATCATCCTCCATTAAAGTGTGGATAGTCTCGCAACGGGATACCGTTCGTACTAAAGTCAAAAGACGTTGCTTTTTACACGACAAAAACTCCTTAATCTAGAACGGAAATTCTGCCACAGCTCCGTGTCCAAATAACTACAATCTCGTTTGCCCAATTTTAATTTAAGGCACAGTTTTTTCTAGGATAAAAATGTACTGCAATCTATAATTTGCGACACGTGGTCAAATTTATTATATTAACCCACGAAACGTTGAGATGGCTAATATTTTCTTATGAACAACAAATACATCGATATAACATTTATTTTTGACGAAACCAGTGTCTATTCAATGGTTTAACTCTCCCAGAAAGTATTAGAATAGACTAGATCAAACTGTTAACATTTATACCCAATATAAAACAGCTTCAATGCATTTTTCCCATTTAACCAATCCTAATTTGACAAATTATGTTATATACAATTCTGTACAAATGTTACTTTTAAAAGTTAGAAACGTCTAATCATGGACATTTTCATACACCTGACATTTTAGAGAAAACCCTATTTTTTGGTGCTCTTACATGTTTTGCTAAGGTATGTAGTGTACCTATTTAACCCCAACAGTGTCGACTCGAAATTACGTAAGTGCATTCTTTTTTTGTGCCAAATTAGTACCAATTATAGCCCAATGCGCCTTGCGTAAAACAAAAGTGGAACCGAACGTCACACCACATTACTATGAGGGCAACCGCGACGTTGTCGTGAAATTGCGAAGGAAACAACTAAAATCCCTTTTTGTTTGCTTTCTTTTTACAATCTCTCTTGATATTTCGACTTGCAATTTTTAATCCAGCGTAACAAGTACATTCGTCCGACGACACTTCACTATTCACTATCGAATGGCCATAAAAGTACATACCTCAATAATGAATCAATTGGACTGCGTAGTTTCTTGGTGGTGGCAACCTAGAGAGCCAAACGTCGCCTTCCTACTGGTCCTTATCCACATACGTCCAAACTTCCTGTACTGCGACTTGTGTCCTTTTCCTCGAACTTCTCCAATTGCGTCTTCATCGTACGTGTTCCACTTCGTCCGCGAAAGAACAAGGACCAAAATCGCCAAAAGTCAAAAGGGCTTCGCGTAGTCATCACCGCTACTTGCTACCATCTCTCGAAACACCAACTCTCTCACGTATTGTTCACATGCAGTTCCAAAAAGGCAAGTTTTTGTCGAGTTCGAGAGATAAAAAAAGCCACTGCTACCAAAGGTCAACGGAGTAGAAGGAGGTATGTCTTGCCAAACGTGCCCATGCTTCCATCAAGTCGAGACTGCTCCTTCGCAACTTCTCCTTCGCAACTCCTCATTCGCAACTGACTTTTTGTTTGATGCGTAATCGCGTAAACCAAGAAATGCCACTGAGGGCCTCTAGCGGCAATTCGACCAACTAGCCCTAATAAAAGGCTGACGCGAGGCGTACCGAAGTGATGAGGAAGAATGTGAGGCTTTTCTACGCGATAATATAACGTAATACTTTTATTACTGATCTGCGTAGAAAAACGTCACAAACTTCCGTTTAAATGCACGCTGCACTCGCACAACACTGCTTGTTTTGGCAAATTCTAACACGCACCAGCTTCTTTGCTGCGGAGTGAATCCCATTTTCGATGTTACTGCCCTCTAGCTACCGAATTCACAACTAGCGATTCTGAAAAGAAAGATATTAAAATATTTTGAGCTAACTGAGCTTTGGATATCAATTTTATCAAAATATTCAAGTAACTGTTAATTTTATGACATCTTGAAACCAGGGAGTGTTTTTGTGCTCAAGCTGTATAGTAGTCTACATGTATGCATTTAAACACCAAGGGTTCCGGGTTCGAATCCCGCTCGGGCTTGGTTGTTTGTGAATGTCCATTCATCAATTTCATCATTTCACCAGCCATCCCCATCTTTGCAAATTAGCGAAGAGGCACAAAACGCGAAGTAAAATCAACTAAATCAATCAATCAATCAATGTATGCACTTAAAAATCAGTATTCATAGTAATAAATAATTGAAAGCATTCATTAAAATCTTGACACAAATTATTTCAAATTTTTTTCATAGAATATCTCCATTCAATGAGATTTTAACTTACTTCAAACAATCATTATTCCAGGACATAATTTGAACACACACACACACACACACACACACTGAAACGTCACCTCAGCACGGCCCATACATTTAAACATAAATTAAATTTAATTAATAATTTTTAAGTTATTAATTTAATAAATACAGTATTTAAAAGCAAAATTATCTCAGAGATATATAATTGCACTCTTTTTTCAGTAACATACATGTAAATATATAATCAATTTCGAGTTTTATCGCAGATTTTAACGAACATTAATTCACTTATTTGTCGTTTAAACATCAAATACACTTATCTTTATAGCACTTCATTATATTTCACATTTATTACGATTGAGAAAATCTATTATCTCTTGTGATATCAAATACACATGGTTATTTTTCAACATATATTGTCAACATATCATGTCTAAAGCAAGAAAATAACCTTCCTTTGAACTAAGAAAATAAACAAATTCATAGGATTCAACCACCTTATTTACAGTCCAAGTCCATACGTATAGGCTAGATTACTCTTGAGGTTGCAAAGCATGTTGTATTTGTCATATCATTTTCAAATATAAGATTTCTCTGTAGCCATAATTTCGACCTTCAGTTTTTAAATTTTAATTTATTACAACATATTTATGAGAATTATGGAATGTTACGCTTTTAGTAATACATTTTAGACAGTTAAATAAGTCTCATGTCCCTCAGGAAGTAAAGGTATGTTGTGTTACATCTATAGAAAATAACTTTTGTCTTAATTTGAGAGTCATCTATTATTAGATTAAATCATTAACGAGAAATTCCTACATCACATTTTCATTCTAATTCGTCAGATAAAAAATCACAACTAGTATAATAACACTGGAGAACAAAAAAATATTTTATTTTGTGGCATAAAGTTTAATAACAGTTTCAGCACACAAAACAGCTGTGATGGCCAATTGTATGATTGGTTCATTTGAATTGACTCCAGTTATAAAAATAAACACATCATGGTAAATGTAGGAGGTAAAATTACTCTACATAGCCACATTGACAGATTCCCTGAGAACCTTGGTGATTTTAGTGAAGAACAGGGAGAAAGGTTCCATCAGGATATAAGGATAATGGAAGAAAGGTACCAGGGACGGTGGGATCGCCACATGATGGCGGACTATTGTTGGAGCTTACAGAGGGATTGTCCTAAAAAGCAATACAGCAGGAAATCGTATAGAAAACGTTTCACATAGTTTGTTACTTCATTGTGTATATATTTTCTTAATTATTATGATCATAGGTCTATATAAATTTATTTTTATAATAATCATTGTAATCACAAAAATAAATATTAAATTGTTGTTGGAAGTTCATTTATATGTATGTCTTATGTTTCCGCCATTTTGGTTTAGTTGCATTTATTTCATAAATTAGAGCCAATTCAGGAAATATATTATTATATCATTATTCAGCAGCATGAAATCGCCCTAAATTAGCTCTCAAACACTGTGCCGCAATTTCACTGTTCCCCAGTGTAATTATTATGATAATATGAAATAGATACTTCCATAAAAGCAATAAGAAAACATGTTGATTATAACTTCTTAGATTCCAATATTTTCTTGTTCTATGAGAATTACGTCGTCTTTAAATATATTAAATATTGATTCTAATATGAAACTTCAGCTGTTTCTCGATTCTTCTTAGTGTTTGGATGAAGCCAGTAGAAAGAGACCATCAACAGATGCGGGGAATTATGATGAAATGCAGTTCTGACAATGATAAAATGGAATTCCTAAACCATTCCCGCCTTTGCGACTAAGAAAGTCCTAGTAGATAGCAGAACGAGACACTTTGAAAAGCAATAGAACAACTTTCACATGTATTACAAATTACAATTGTAGTCTTCATAACAGATGTCACTGTTTGGTGTGATCACTTTCGGAATCGCGAGTTGTCATTTCCATCAGAAACATATTTTGATTTTTAATTTAGAAAATAGAATTCAATCTTTGTACAAAGAAGAAGAGTGTTAGCAGAGATAGAGTGTATTAATTCGTTATGGGAAAGCCATAGTGATATAGCACTTCATTTAAATGAACTCCTCAAATATGATCTAGCTTTACGGTTACGAATGTAGAATGACGTACTCGCATCCTACGTAAGAATGAGGCAGGCCTCAATGAACGTGTACACCAGGGGGTGCTCGTTCGGCGGCGCAGATCGTATGCGCAGTTGTCCGTGGATGCATGACGTCATCATCGAAACACTCGGCACGGAAAAGGCTGGTTCCTTCTGCAAATATTGAGAAATTTGACAACGAATATCTTCTAAAATATAGTAGCAGGGGAAAAGTTACAACTTTTACTGTTAAGATTCATCCTTTCTAATCAATTTATCACAAAGTTGATTCAAATGTGTAAAATAGTTTTCAAGAAATCGTGTTACGAAGGAACCCCTGTTTTGTTCTCTCCAGGCTTCGAATGTAAGGGAGTTTTAACTTAAGCGCGTTGGATTTATTTTTGCTCTATGTTTTGAATTAAGACTATTTTGTTCTTGTCAACTGAAATCATGCCTAAATGCTATGGAAAGCTGTGAAAACTATTATCAGAAAACTAACGGAATAAATCTAAAATATCACAGCTTGACTGATATAAAAAATGCTATATTGCCCATTTTTGTGAAAAAGGCATTATGCGAGATCTAAAAGCAGAACTTTTTAATATTGTATATAAATGTAAGGGTGTAATAAACGTGACTGCTTCCCAGGCAAGTATCCAAGGGGAGGGGGCTTAGGGGACTCGAGCCCCCCAAACGTTTTCGGTTTACACTAGATAAAATGAGATTTTTTGTTTCTTGTAGTGTCAAATAAAATAATGTGACGTTAATTTAAGGAGAGAAATAATTATCGAGGCAAGACGGAGAATATTCCATAACCCTGTTATTGGTAACAGCTCGTATCCAAGGTGGGAATCAGGGGGCTCAAACACCACTTTAGAAAATTTTCAGTTTACGCTAGATAAAATTAGTTTTTGGCTTCTTGAATAATATGGTGATAATTTGAGAGATAATTATCTAGGCAAGACGGAGAATGTTCTATAAGCCTGTTATTAATAATAACCCGTATCCAAGGTAGGGATCATTTGGCTCGAGCCCCCCCCCCCCCGCTCGCCAAGGAAATTTTTCAGTTTACACTGATAAAATTAGGTTATTGACTTCTTGAATAATGTGACGATAATTTAAGGAGAGGAATAATTATTGAGACAAGACGGAGAATGTTCTATAACCCTATTATTGTTAATGGCACGTATCTAAGGTGGGGATCAGGGGTTCGAGCCCTCCCCCTCCTATAGGAAATTGTTTTGTTTACACTAGATAAAATTACGTAGGTTTTTGGCTTCTTGAATAATGTGATACTAATTTGAGATATATAATTATCGACGTGAGACGGATAATGTTCTATAACCCTGTTATTGTTTATAGCGCGTATCCAAGGTGGGGATCGTAACTCGTGCCCCCCCCCCCTCCACCACCAGGACATTTTTCAATTTACACTAGATAAAATTAGGTTGTTGTCATCTTGAATAATGTGACGATAATTTTAGGAGAGAAATACTTATTAAGGCAAGACAGAGAATGTTCTATAACCCTTTTGTTGATAACATTGCACGTAAACTTTTCTTACGCTTTCGGTGTTGTCGTAGCGAAATTGAACACTATGTAGAAACTTGTCAGCATTTGGAAGCTGCACAACAAAGGTAGCGCCACAGGTAGTGCGATTCGGATTCATTGTAATTTTTTAATCTCTATAAAGCGCGAGAGGGAACGTTCTTGAAAAAGAAAAGGAGTCGAACTACTGGCAATATTTACGAATCGTTTTATCCGCGGAACGTTCTAGAATATAATGAGGATATTAATACGCGGCTTCAATTTCCCGGTTGATCTGTACAACAGAATAGGTGGAGACTTCTGAGGTAAGTATGACAATTCATACAGTCGATTAGTGATCAGTCAGTGTCCATTGGTTGCTTTATAAGTTCTAGTGATTCGAAAATGAAATGGACTAAATACCGTAAAGTAACGAAGTCTACTACTAGTTCCAGTTCGGTCCCAAAGCTAAAGACATTGACGACAGAGGAACGTCGAGTAGTGCTACGAGTAGTTCGGGTCGAAAGACGAAGAGATCGAAGGTCTCTCTCTCTAAAGTGAATATTTCGGCAGTATCGGGCTGGGCATTGGAGCGATTTATTAAAAAAGAAATAAGCTGCACAGATCAAATAAAAATTAAAGTTTTGAGTGATGATTTGGTTGTTCCAAGACCAAATTTTGTGTATGCAGTCCGAGAATTTCATGGCATAAAAAAATACTTTTGTTTAAGGCTACTGGGTTCGACACACACTCAACAGACAATTTTGAACACTTGCGAGTGCTT
This sequence comes from Lepisma saccharinum, assembly GCF_977018435.1. NCBI lineage: Eukaryota > Metazoa > Arthropoda > Insecta > Zygentoma > Lepismatidae > Lepisma > Lepisma saccharinum. The sequence goes on along the minus strand of NC_139250.1, from coordinate 23,137,195 downwards.
AGGCCTGAATATGAACAATTTGGTGGGTTTCGGCTTTTATAAGAGCTGCAAACATGGGAGGACAAGACTCATCTCGAGTTGTCGAGTGGATTGTGCATTCCGTGCATGTGTAATACCTTCGTAAAAATACTTCTGGTACATAGATGTTTTGATGCCTGAGGAGAAGAAATGGACAAACACACACACTGAGATGGTTCCGGCACACAATGTTAATGCATGGAAACAGAGGAGTTGAGTGGTAGAAAATGTCCCGATTTCACGTTCTGATTAAAATGACAGCCTTAAACAGTGACGACGATTTAGGAGATAGTTGCTCCCCATTCTTTTGCCTCCGCACTATCACACTATAGCCCCCTTAATGCTTGTCCCCTTGTCCACCCCCCCCATTTTGGAACCCAATTGCCACCACTGACCTTAAACATACAATTGTGATACACTACAGGGGGGGAGGCAGGAACGCCCCCCTATTCTCGTTCGACAATTTCTCTCTCTCTCTCTTATCTGCCCCCAGTAAAACGACAAAAATAAATAAATGAATGAATGCTCTTTTAGCCAAAATATGCATTTTTGTGTCGTATGTAACGGAATAATAAACATGATTGCCCCGGGAAAATATGATTTACTCCTCCATCTTTACTATTGCGCCGTCACTAGCTACAACATATTTTGATTTCTATTGTTCCCACATATTTATTTTAATTTTAGTATTGTGAATCATATTCCACTGTGTTACCTCACGTAGCCACCTCCCCCCCCCCACACGTACGATATCAGTTGTAAGTTTTAGACTAAGCTTGCAAAATGTCCACTTATATCTTTGTATTCTTGAGCCATTTTTTTAAAAAAATCATTTTGCCCTTTCTTCTGGACTATTTCATAGCAATGTTTTCCCACTGGAAGCCCCTTTGCAGATCGAGATCCGGGGCTATAGCCTTCCCAAGCCACCGTCCCCTCCAAATACTCTCTCGGCTTCGTGAAAGAAAAATATATGTATTTCTACGAAATATTAATTTGACTTGACAGTTTCTTTTTTCGAACAGGAATGTTTTAAATTTTAATAGCTTATAAATTTACGCTAGCAATTTTGAGTAAAGGTTTTGCGTAACCCCCAAAAGTACATTTAGAGACTGCAAGGTCAACTCTCAACATTTCAGATATATTAATAATTTTCATCACAACGTCTTGTATAATTATTTGTTACTTCAATAACCTTTTCGCAAATGTTTCTCGCATATTAAAACATATATGACATTTTCTGTTCATTTCCTTGTAATGCTGACCTCCGTGGCGAAGTGGTTAGCACAACGCTTTACGATGCCAAGGGCCCCAGGTTCGAATCCCCGTCCGGGCATGGGTCTTTCCTTTCTTCAATTTCATTATATCATCACGCATCCTCATCTTTGCGATTAGCCATATGTGACAGATAAGCGAAGTAAAATAAACTAAGTCTATTAATCAATTATTTTTTTTAAACTCTTTAATTCTTCTTTAGCATGCAACGTTTTTGTTAAAATTATATTACAATTTGTAAAATGACGAAATTCTAAAGGAGAACACGCAACTTTCTTTGTAGCGCATCGGTCAGAAATGGATTTTCAGAATACATTTTTTCACATGTACTTTGCCCCCTTTTAAAAGTAGCGCATTTTCAATTATGTTACTAATCATTAAAAGGATGCCTGAATACCATCTTGGAGGATGACAATTAATATTTTCCCCCTCCTAAAAGTAATAATATACTTTCGCTCTCTGAATCTCCCATATAAATGCTAGGGGCCGTGTGCTTCAGCCGAGCTCACTGCTTCTCCGGTGACGTCACGCGTTCGTGCAAGATCGGCAATCTTCGGATGGCTTTACCTAATCTCTATATTCCTTGCGTGTACACATGCGCGTGAATATGTAGAGGGAAAGTGATACATTGGTTATGTTGCGTCTTTTAAATATATCTTTGAAGCTTGCAACACTGTAAAATAATGGTCCAAATTAACAAATACTGTCGGCATAATAAATATTGAGCCGTCGGTTTACATGCTTGTAAAATTGTGCTCACGTGACGATAGCCATGATCATGTTTATTAATGCAATAAAAGACAGACCGTCTTGTTCTCACATTTACACTGGTAACTTTGGCAGTTTTGAAGACTGAATGAATGAAAACAAAAATTAGATCCTGAAATGACCCACGATCAGATTATAAGTTTTTCACTTGTGTCAGAATGCGCCTCACACATTGAAGGTCCTTTCTACTGTTACGGCGGCAGATCCTCATGCTGGCAAGGGAAGTGGGGAGCGGTGAACCGACCAATCCAGCATAATAAGAAACGCAGCAGCCAGTAAAACGAGCTGCACGTAGTACTTCCTACCGCCACGTCGTAACTATCGGCGCCAGAGCTGTTGTCTGGTTGGTCTGCGGCGTAATCTCCGCTCTCTACTTCCCTTGCCAGCATGAGTACCGCCCGCCGTAAGAGTGGAAAAGACCTATAGTACAATTGAATGTATTAGATATATTTGGGGAATCCAGAAAATAAGTTTCCCACTCGCCCACAGTTGGCAGGCCATGCGTATTGAAACCGATTTTGCGCATGCGTGAGAGGCACATGCCCTGGCTAATGAATGTCCTAGAAGACGCCTCTCGAAAGTCCTCAGTAGCGTCGCGGCAACGATGAAACATGGCGGCTCTTATTCCATCTCCCGCCGCGTGCGAAGTTCGCTCGGTGATCAAGTTCATGAACGCACAAAACACACAGCCGATCGAAATTCATCGTCAACTGTGCCAGGTGTATGGGCCTGACGTCATGAGCGAGCAGATGGTGCGTCGTTGGTGCAGGACATTTACTGAAGGCCGGCAAAATGTGCATGATGACGAGCGCAGTGGGCGGCCATCGGAAGTTATGGACGAGCTTGTGGAGCAGGTGCAGCAGCGCATATTGGAGGATCGTCGCGTCACAATCACGGAACTCAGCAGCCATTTCTCGTAGATTTCTCGGTCGTTGTTGCACGACATTGTTACCAAACGCCTCTTGTTCCGGAAATTGTATGCCCGGTGGGTGCCGAATCAACTGACGCCCGAACACAAAGGAAAACACATGGGCACGGCGCTGACATTTCTGCAGCGTTACCCTGGTGATGACGATTTTCTCAACCGAATCATCACAAGGGATGAAACATGGGTTGCATACAGCACTCCAGAAAGCAAGCAGCAGTCCATGCATTGGCGTCACAGTGGATCTCCATGCAGGACGAAGCTCCTCAAAAAGACTGTGTCGGCGCGAAAAGTTATGTGCACGGTGTTCTGGGACAGATAAGGCACTGTGCTAATCGAGTTTCTGCCCAGATGTGAGACTGTGAACCCTAACCGTTACTGTGGAACACTGGGGACATTGCGATGAGCCATTCAGAATAAGCGACGCGGTAAGCTCAGTGCTGGGGTGATCTTGCTGCACGACAATGAGAAGCCGCATATGGCTAGGCGCACTGCAGCCCTTCTGGACAGGTTCGGTTGGGAGGTGTTCGATCATCCATCGTACAGCCCGGATCTCGCTCCCAGTGATCACCACATGTTCTTCCACCTGGAAAAGTTCCTGTCCAGTCAACATTTTCACAGCGACGAAGAGGTTCAGACGGCTGTCACACAGTGGTTCGGCGCCCAGGCGGCGGACTTCTACGACGCAGGTATACAGAAGTTGGTCCCACGCTATGACAAGTGCCTGAATTCCGGCGGGAATTATGTTGACAAGTATTGTATTTGTGGCAATAAATCATTGAATGAAATAATGTTTCCTTTGTGTGCACGACCCCAGGGAAACTTACTTTCTGGATGCGTTTAATATATGCTGAATGTTAAGTTGATGTGTATTTGCTGTGTGTTGTACAGCAGTGCTTCTCAACGGCCGGGCACTGGCGTCAATTATACCAGGCCCCAGAGAGTTTCTCCTGAAGTTCGCGACTTGCAGCCCGAGCTGGCAACCACCTGGAAAGATGGCCTTTCGTTCGGAGGTTCACCAGCGATAAGAGGAACTCTATCTAGAGATAAATCATAGCCGCTTAGTGGGGAGTGTCACCCTTGTAGCCACCAAACTTGAATTTTCTCGAGTTTGAGTTCGACTGCGATAACCCAAAATGGTTTTGCGACACTGGCGGTGAGCCGCCAAACAATCTGATTGGGGGCACGTTGCTTCCCGCCTCCAAATTTGAATATTAATGGACGGTCACCACTGTGAATTTCGTTTTCGCAGCAATTTTCATTAGCAAATACGTTGAAGTAGAAATATTGTGATTCATGAATTTCTCAGTGTCTGAAATATAACATGGCTGTGAAAATCAGCACTTCCGAAATAATTGATTGGCCTGGTATATTTTACATCGCTTTTCTGTCACTTGTGGCTAATCGCAAAACTAGGATGAGTGATGATATGGTGAAGCTAATGAAGCGACACTCACAAAGACCACTCATGCACAGACCGGGATTCGAATTCCCAAATAAATTTAAAGATATTGGTCAGAGGTAACTTGAAGATTCCATTAGATCCAGTCGTTGTCAACTGATTTAAACAAAATGTTAAATTTGTCAACAATCCTAGACATACTCGAACTAAGGCTCTCTATTATTATATTTTATTTATTAATATTAAATTCCAAGGGTAACAGGCACGTAGAAATATATTTTGGGAGGTCAGAACCAAGTGTCTCCATAATAATAATAATGTTTAAATTAAAATAAGTTATAATTAAATAAAACATTAATTAAATATGTAAATTTATTAATATTGTGTTTTTATTATTACACGGAAACGTAATAATATGCTATAAGAATATTATATAATATCATGTATTATTTTCCAGCTTGCGTGTACTTAAGATCGCCAAAATTTGTATAAATAGATAATGCATGGAATATTTATCAAATAATAAAGAAAGGATATTACATCCAGGTGACGAAAAGTAAAGTTCCTGATTAACACTTTTTGCATATTATCATTAGTAGTACTGTGCATAAATCTTATTTTGTATTGTCCTTCAAAACAGTATGATCCAAATATAATAATAATAAATACAATAATAACCCTTGCCTTCTGAGTTCATAGGAATTTAATAACTATCGATTTCATTATTTTATTTTAGTATTTTGTAAGTCTTTCAGGGGGGCTGGATACCCTGGAAACCCCTAAATACGTATTTGAAGGGTACATATTGATTAATGTATAATGCTAAGAGAAAGAGAAAGCTGTTGTTGAGATCGGGTCATCGACTTTCAAAAAACAAATTAACCAGAACAATTTTGATATTTACTGTCAGTTATAATGTAATGTGAAGTTAATGCGGCTTGAAATTTCTTATGCCAATTAGATAGTGCTATTTCAAATTATAAATATGTTATTTATTGCGTTTCGTTTTTGTTTAATAAGTTGAACTTTACCCACAGGTTACTACGCAGAAACACTATCCGTTGGTCAGGAGATTCGAGGAAACACTACAGTGAAAGTGAAAAATGAGAGTCGAGGTTTTCATCTGAACAACTTATCTTACGCAGGGCCTATTATTATGGGCGTTGGAGGCAAGTACTGGTTTTATTTCTGTCTGTAAGGAAAGTGTATGTATACTGGTCGCATTCCCAGCAGGCGGCTGTGGAACAGCGAATCAGCGATCAGCTGAATCCTGTTCGACTGACATCGGGTATTTTCGAGTCACAAGGCACCGAACGATGTTTGCGAGACCAAATAAATGAGCATCGGTACCAAACGTACTTTAAAGCGAGAGAGTTCTCCGACAACGATATCATCTCTACCAGTAATCAACGGGGATTAATGGTACAGTGTCTCTCAAAAGTTTTAGTACAACAACATTTTAAACTAGGCAACGCAATTTACACAAGACGTTGGTGGGTTGCGTGTAGAGTTAGGCTCATTTTCAGGGTTGCGACATGCACAATATATATTTATGAAATACGAAAGAGAAATAAAAACAAGTATTATTGTATAAAATTATTAAAAATATCACTATTATATTGCAAATGACAAAATTATTTCTGAAAAAAAAAAGGATTTCTAGTATTTCATTGCTAATGAGTCTACAGAAAGGAAAAGAGGTGAAAGGAAACGAAAGATGACAAAGGAGAGAAGAAAGAGAAAGCGAAAGGATAAGAGAAAAATTAGAGATAGGAAGAGAGGATAGATGAGGAGAGGAGAAGTAGTGAGAACAAAGGGAAAATATTCGATGAGAGATGAGGAAAATGGAGTAAAGAAGAGAAGAGATTAGGAAAACGAGAAGAGGGGAGTGGAGATTAAAGTAAAAGAGAGAAAAGGAGAAGAACGAAAAGAGGAGAAGAATGCAGTGGAGTCGGAAATCGAAGACAGGAGAGGAGATCAGAGGAGTATAGAAGGGTGGGATGCAGACAAGATGCAAGAAAAGTAGGGAAGGCGATATGAGATAAAAGCAGAGGAGTAGGAGGGGAGAGAAGAAGGTGAAGGATAAGAGAAGAACAGAAGGGACTGGGGAGAAGAGGTACTTATATAAAATATCGTCTCGGCGTCAAGAATTGTTGCATTGATACAATTTTCGAGATGAAACATTCAATAACATTTTGAAATGTATTGGAGAATGTATTAGATCGGTGCGAAACGCCTTTGGACTGAGTTCGGAGTAAGATAAAATTTTCCACGTAAGATCTTTGATTTTGTCTGCGATTATATCACGAAAAACATGAATTTAATTTTAATATTTATAAGAATTATCCAATTTTTCTCCACTTCTCGGTTCGTTGAAATGGAGATTTTATAATTGAATATTTCCCGTTCCCCCATCGTTAATTCCAAACTGAATCATTCCGTTTTATAATGTATACTAAGGGATACTTCTAAAAGTTACGAAACTTTTCTGCTAACGGACGGGTTTGAACCTACGACCATCACACACACTCTTTTAATTACGCAATTTACAATTAGTAATGGCTAGTGCAAACTAATTCATATAACATGCAATCTCAGGTATGTACAATGCAAGACCACCATACTTAGCAATCTACTTTCTATTACACCGACCATATGTTAACCAAACACATTCATTCAGCATTGAAAACACGTGCATCGTTAGCGGGACAGAGGGGAGGACGCGTCCAGTCCAGAAAAAATATTTTGTGTATGTAAGATATTTGGGTATTATACAGAATGCCCTCGCCCCGCCCACAATAACTCGGTTGGGATGCTTATGATTGAATTTGGGAGTACTTGCCTATTGAACAATGCAGATGTCAGTCTGGTGAGGGCCCATTCTTTTTACTTCCGTTCGTTCTGCTTCGCTTATTCGCGAAAATGAAGTTTCTTTCAAACTCCTAACAGAATTCATAGTGAACAAAACACAACACAACACTACACTATAAACACACACGGCACAACATACACACACACATACACGCACGTCTGAAAGCCAATGCACATAAATTCACCCAACCGCTTGCCAATATCGCGCTCTCAACAGTCGACACCACTCTAACCGCGTTTTGCGGGTTGCCGCCAAAGAGCCAAGGCTTCTTTATTGCCCCGCAAAACGAACGGAACTTGACCTTTCCAAAAATAACGTGCCCCCTTTGCAGTTCTCCTACAGCAACAGTGTTGCCAATAATTGAAACGCAGAAGTTGCTAAATCTTCAACATGCGCTAAAAGTTGCTGAATCAAATTTGCAGGTGAAAAATGCAAAATATATTTTTAAAAAGTGATGTAAAGAACAACTTACATCAGGTTTATTCCAACCAATAAATTAAATTTCAATGTTTGTGCATTTATATGTAGATTAAAAAAATAACTTAATTTCAAATGAGATAATTTTATGCATATTTCATTTTAACTTTGTAACTTCAAATAAGAAAATATTATGTGTAGCAAAAATGCATCTTTAGTATTCTGAAAGTTATATTTTGTTCTTCACAATAAGCATACCTATTCTAATAACGTAGAGAATAGTAAAAATAATTTACTAACATCAATTGATAACTGTTTTCGGTAACAGCTATTTAGGCCTAGGACTCCATACTAGTCTGAGTATAGTTACCAGAAAAATGCACGTTCAATTGATGTAAATATAGTCCGCACTTTCCTTTGCAATTTAAGTTGGTGAGAGTTCTTTTTTTGCATTAACACGTCGATTACTAAAAAAAAGTTGGATAGTCTGAATGGCCCTTAGACGCACATGCGCAAATCATATAAACCTTGAAAGATATGTAATTCCTGCAGACTAGATTCTAAAGAAAAGTCGCTCGTCACTATTCCGTGAACTGTAGCGCCAACTGGAATTTAAAATCCGCCAGGATTAGCGATTTCTCACTAAAGTTTGCAACTATGTAGCGCAGGCCGTCTCGAGCACAGAGTCCCCCTAGACATGCCTTGTATATGCTGCACTCTGGTGCCGAATGCAAAAAGTATTACCACTTGAATCAGGGCTCCCAGCAGCATAAGTTCGCACAGCCCAGTGAACATTTTCGCGGTATAGTGGCCAACAATCCCTTAGCAGTCAGTTTGATGCGAAACGCACAGCAATTGTGTTCAACGCAATCCGTGGAACACCGTGGGAGTCAGTGTTACCAACTATCTAGAAAAGTTATCAGACATGAAAGACGTCAACTCCGAGTAAATTGTGTGTATATAGTTGAACATCAAAGAAGTATTTTTTTCGAATAAATATATATATATATATATATATATATATATATATATATATATATATATATATATATGTGTGTGTGTGTGTGTGTGTGTGTGTGTGTGTGGGGGGGGGGGTGTGTGTGTGTGTGTATGTGTGTGTGTGTGTGTGCATTTAATATGTACGTAATTTAAAACATTTACATGAGTGTTCACGTGCTCACGCGAACATTATCACGCGACGCGCCTGCTTATGAAATGTATTTGCTGTTGCTTAAGGTAACACGGAATAATTACACCGTTTGCGAATTGCCAAATGTACGAATTTCTCTCGCGTATTTCATAAATATACATTGTGCATGTGGCAACCCTGAAATTGAGCCTAACTCTACACGCAACCCACCAACGCCTTGTGTAAATTGGGTTGCCTAGTTTAAAATGTTGCTGTCCTAAAACTTTTGAGAGACACTGTACAACTGCACAATTAAGTTTCCTGAACGAGCACTCACAGGTCGGTATGCAACTGGGAAAAACAGAAATACGCTTGGAAATGTTGCTCTCACTTCACAACTGAGGTTGTTGCCGTCAATCGAGCCACACACCCCGAAGACGATTGGTCGGCTGGAAGAGCGAGAAGTAGCCATGAAGGTCAGAAACGAGTTGCAAATATGATCAGTACAGTAACTGAAGACTGTAATTAAGAATTAAGGGAATACGGCTTATGGGTAAATAGAAATTGGACATCTGTACTTATATTCACAATACAGTGACAAGAAAGAAGTAAAATTTTAAGTGCCCTCTCTCCCCGCCTCTGCCTCTCTCTCTCTCTCTCTCTAGGCCTGCCCTATAGCGCAATCGTAGCATCGTCGCCTTGTAGTCAAGGGGTGCCGGGATCGATACCTGGTGGAGGCACATAGTTGTTCGGATCCCACTTTAAAACTTAGGTTCAGTCCCGATTATCCTTCCTGTGCAAATAGTGGACATAAAACACCAAATCAACCAATCACTCCGATTAAAATTCCTGTGCACGTAGTGGACTTAAAACAACACCAAATCAACCAATCTCTCTCTCTCTCTCTCTCTCTCTCTCTCTCTCTCTCGCTAGTTAATTAATTATTTCGCATGTTTGCTTTAACGTAGGTTTTTATTCATCTAGCTTAAGTTTCCTTGTCTTGAAAGATTATGAACTTTCCTACCACTTGGAGTTTGGGGAATGGATTACTTTATGTTTCTAAGGAGATTACTACGAGTTTTTAATTAATTTTAATGTCCAAAGTTAAGGTCTGAAATGCTCGACAAAATTTCGCATAAGCTTTGCAAGTGACGTCAGAGCTTGGTTTACCTAGATTAGAAGTCCCAAGTACGCGCATATACAGGGTGTCCCGCTTATACGTATAATAAAAGAAAAAATCTTAACTTCCAAACAAACTGTCAGAATGATGTGATTGTTGTTTCATTTTAAAGAATGACTCAGAATGTTTTAGCAGCTCATTCAGTGGTAGTTGCGCATGCGCAATAGCCAGAATGTCTTGAAAACTGATATTATCAGTTTCTCAGTAGCCATTCGTCAAGTGGTCGTCACATGGAAAGGTGTTTTGTGTTTTGTGTTGTCTGAAGTGAAGTCTGTGATACTTGTGCAGAGACGATTTCGTGCATGTTATGGGTAGGGTGCTAAAGAAGAAGTTGCATCGTACATGTCAATAAAGAAATGGGAAAAACAGTTACGCGAAACCGGTTCTTTGTTGCCGATAGCAGGTAAGCATTCAAAATGGAAAGTGTCTGATGAGAATGTGGAGCGTGTTCGTACCTCATTTAGCCCGAGTCCGAGGAAATCCATACGCAAAGCTAGCAGGCAACTCCAAATTACTAAATCTACGATACACCGGCTACTCCACAAGAGACTGCACCTTCATGCATAGAAACTTCAACTTCATCAAAGCATAAAACCTGGTGACAAGCCTGTCAGGGTCCAATGTTCTAACGAAATGCTTAGGAAATTTGATCAGGACGATTTATTCTTGAACCGTGTTTGCCTTTCGGATGAGGCCATCTTCCGTGTTAGCGGTCATGTAAATCCACACAATTGTAGGGTTCCGAAGATCCTCACGAGGTTCGTGTGAGAGAACAAGGTTCTCCAAAATTGAACGAGTGGTGCGGCGTGATGAAGACCAAAAATATCGGTCCCTTCTTCTTCGCCGAGGGAACAGTGAATTCCAACAATTACCTGGACATGCTACAGCTTTTCGTCGTACCAAGATGGAGCATCCTGTACCAAGATGGAGCACCATGTAATTTCTCAAATCTCTTTAGAGACTTCCTGGACGAGCATTTCAATGGAAAATGGATAGGAAGAGGTTCGAATTTTATTGAATGGCCCCCACGGTCACCAGACCTCACTGTGTGTGATTCTTTTTCTTTTGTGGGGGTATGTTAAGGACAAAGTTAGAGATTTACAAGGCTTGCGTTAAAGAATTGTGGTTGCAGCAAGCAACATTACCCCGCACATGCTTCAAAACGTGTGGCTTGAGGCTAACAACTGGTTTGACATTTGCAGTACCACAAACGGTTCACATGTGAAAGTGCGCTAGTTTCCTTGATTTGTAAAACTAAGTTTCTGAGTTGTTACATGTTTGTACAAAGTTTGGACAAAAAGTATTGGTAAGTAAAAAAGTTGTGATTTTTTCTTTTATTATACGTATAAGCGTGACACGCTGACCACAATCATGTAAAAGATAGGAATTAAAGAATATAGTCCCCACTTTTCGCAATATCGTGTCATTCTACTGAATGATGGGATCGAAACCTACCACTCCCACAACTAATCGATGGTTGATGTAGCTTATTCATCATTCATCCTCATAAATGATGAGAGCACTTGTCATTAAGATGACAAGTCTAAATGCTTGACTGTGAAAGGCAAATCTGAAATAAAATCTCTAAGCAACTAGAAAAGAAAATTTTCACTCATTCGGTTTTATGAACCTTCAAACCTGAATCATGCATGTTGGTTGGATAAATACCTGTCTATCTGAAGAATGATAATGACGAATTTAAAATAACGTAGAATACAATTAATCTAAACTCTGTTTGGAATTCGTTGCTTGTTGACTAGCGACACTCTCCTCTCAAGTTCTTTCTCTCGACCTCCTCTCTCTCCCAGATCCAAGTCAAAAGTCCGTCCTCTCCCAGCCTGTCTGCCCTCTAAAAACCCAGGCCATGAAGCTCTTCCTCCATGCTGAATCGTGAGTTTTCTGCCTGTTTACTGCAAACAGCTGACCACCTATTTTCCTGATCAAACTCCTGTTTCCTCAACACATCAGGAAGTTGTGAAATATTGAAATACCACAGAGGATAGACGACTGGTGTAAACAAGTGAATGCCCTTCAATATGAAGCTTCCCAAGAAAGTTTAAATAAATTACAATCTTATGGATTAATACGATATGAAGTAATTTCTATGGCCGACACCAGCAAAGTTGTTTTAAGAAACTTTAATCCATTCGAAAAGGTGCTACGTTCATCCAAACTAGCTTAAAAACCAAGTAAAATAAATCAAATCAATCAATCAGTTAACCGTGTGAGGAGTAAGGAATAAGTCGGGGAGGGGGGAGGGTAGCATAGGGTAGAAAGTAAAAATGTGACCTTCAATGTTTGGTTCTGAAGTAACCAAGTTTAGACATCGAAATAATGTTGCACAAAAACAAACTTTTTATCAATTAATATGATTTGGAACCACCCATTCAAGCTATCCAGAAGCAAGGACGTTCAAAGATTCAAAATTCATTCTAATCTTTACATGAAGTACACAAAATTGACGGACCTCGCCGATGGTGCAGTGGGAGTATTGTCGCCTTGTAATCAGGGAGTCCCGGGATCGATACCCGGTGAAGGCACACAGTGGTTCGCATCCCAATATAAACTATTGCTCCAGTCCTGATTAGCCTTACTGTGCACAAAGTGGACTTAGAACACCAAATCACCCAACCAACAAAAATGAATGCTACACTGTATTTAAACTTGTAAAGAATTACCTTATACAAGTAAAGGGGGCTCTCCCCGATGGCGCAGTGGTAACGTTGTTGCCTTGTAATCCCGGGTTCGATTCCCGGTGGAGACACTTAGTGGTTCGGATTTCACTTTAAACTGTAGGACCAGTCCCGATTGACCTTTCTGTGCATAAGGTGGACTTAAAACAAGAAATCGAACAAATAAGTAAAGCGGGAATCGCTGCGTCTTTGACATTGAAAGCAAATTATCTTTGCACTCTGTAGGTCCACGATTCGGCTCACTTTCAGACTGAAACACATTTCCTACAGTCCACATTAGACACATACGACTATCTGCACTCACAACGAGCACGTACATGTAAAAAAAACATGAAAGGAAGCTCTGCAAAAACGCTAACAATCTATGTTTTGTTACATCAGCCTTGCAAAACCAACTTTGAGTTTCGAAATTTTCTCTTTTTTTTCATTTTGGATAGAAGCCAATGTAGGGAGAGGAAAATATATGCAACGAACAAACGCGTAATGAGTTTTCATTTAAACTCCAACTATCGTTTTAGATTGTTTTTGCATGTGTAATAAAAAGTTCGGTACAAAGGCATGTGTTCCAGATTGTTTCAAACAACACGAGAGTCTGCTGATTGTTGAAGGCTCAAGCTCGTATTTACCTCAAGGACAAATTATATTTAGTTTCTCTTTTGTATATACAGCGTGTTCCAAAATGATTAACCTGATTTCAGACTGATGCTTTTTCAATGTAGTCTTTACTTTAGACACTCAACAGGGGCACCTCCAGTAACATGCAAGATGTCCAATCGGTATTCCTCCCGACGAAAATAAAGATATCTCCGATAACTACAGTCTTTCCCCACAATCTCTGCGCAGGTAGTGGCTCGACAGGAACAATGAATGCGTGAGAGGGGAAGTGGAGGGGAAAACGCGGCTGCAGCTCCCACTCGCTTTCTTCCCTTCTCTACTATTATGCGCTGTCTTGCTCCACAGATACTAGAGACGGGGTACGATAGAATAGAGTTGGAGCATAGCAATTGTATTTACAAAGAGAGAGAGAGAGAGAGAGAGAGAGAGAGAGAAGTATACAAAATGCAAGTTTAAGTAAAACAGGGCTCCACGTGACCAACATGTCAGACAACGTAACTTAGTCTGCCTATGTCTTAAGAAAAGGTCTGCAACAAGCAGCCATTCTTTGAGTATCAAAAAAGTCCACAAAGAACTTGAGACATGGAGCAAACACCACAGTGTCATTAGTATCTACACCACGTCTCTCCTGTGAAGCCCGAATATAAAACCACTCTCCCAGGAGCAGACTTTGTATTCCGTCAAGCAAGATGCAGATTAGGAAAATTCCACCAGAACCACTGTTCAAAACTCGGCCCTCAGTACATTAAAAAGACACATTTCTCCATCTTAGCAACCGACCCAGGTTGCTGGAATTTGCAGTCAAATTTCCAGACGGGGTTACAAGATATAATCTCCCATTCCCTTTAGTGTGAGAGGTTGGAGTAAGAATTTCATATTCGGAACGTCGTCTCCAAAATAACCGGATGCATGATTAAGTTCTGGCTTCTTCTCCGAGTCTTGCCAACAAGATGAAGGTGCGGTGAATATCAAGAGCGGCTCAAGAGCTTCTTCCCACTAATTTCTACTCAACATTAATTTTAAATATATATTGTAAACTTTGCAAGAAATAACGAATCTACATTTTTGTCATAACAGTGGGACAGAGTAGAAAGCAGAGGCGAGTTATGTTAATTTAATTTAACTCCATCTGACGTTAGTTAATCTCAATGTACTTCAATTTTGTTTAATTGAGTTTAGTTAACTTTAGTTTAAATTCAGTTTAGTTAACTTTAGTTTAAATTCAGTTTAGTTAATTTTAGTTTAAATTCAGTTTACTTAGATTGAGTTTTTAGTTAAACTAAATTGTTCAATTTGTAAAACTGTTTTTTTTTGTAATCATTTATTAAATTATTCAAGGCTAATTCGTAAAAGTGTTACTTCTATCGTCAGACGTAGTGGAAGGTGTGTGATGACGTCAGGATGAGTGGTTGCAAACTTAGCACTTAGTAACCACATTTCGATAACTTTAGTTACCCCACTTTTTGCGGTTGCAACACTTCATATGTCTTTCATATTCCAGCAGTTTACTGGAGAGGATGTTTGCAAGGTATGGTGGCAACTAGTACTAGAGCTTCAGCGATGGCTTTAGAGGTTCTTTTGAGTTCGGAGAGAATAAATAATGAGTAAAGCCCCTATCACACGGAACTGGCTTTCTAGTAGGAATGCCCTAGTTGGCGCTGAACTAACGTTCTAGGTAGCAATCATAGCCGCCTGGCTGACTGCTTGATTGGTTTGGAGGAACAGGACATATTCTAATTGCTACTTGCTTTCCTCGACTGGATTCTGTCGAACAGCCAATCAGAGCAAAGTTTCGCCATGTGAAGATAATCTGTGAGTGTGCAAAGGAGCGTTTTTGTCTGTGGTTTCCGAGTGTTACTCCAGCAATGTATAACGTATACAGCATGAAAGGCGAGTTGAGTTACACCAACAACTAAAATATTCTTCCATACGTGTCCAGTAAACGTTGTAAAGTATGTATTTAATCAGCGCCATTGTTTTTTACCTGATATTGTTTTATACGAAACGTTATTCCTCTCGGTTGAATAGTTATCGGCTTTTAAAAATGTGAAGTGATACATTGTTTACATCTCACGCGGCCGCCATTACAACTTCTCTCGTATGGGAACAAAAGTCTATCGACAAGTACGCTGATAAGTATAGTGTGAGGCGAAAACTAGCAAATTGGTAGCGAGTCCAGCACCAACTAGGGCATACCTACTGGAAACCAGTTCCGTGTGATGCGGGCTTCAGGATTTTCTTTGAGGAGATTTCTGTGCTTAGTAGTGAAACAGGTGAACGTTCACGTTATTCACGACTTGTGGCAAACAACTAATTCAGCTGACGGATAATTTTCTTATCTAGTCTGCACTCATGCTATCAAATGGTCAGTGCTCCCGCCTTCCGTGCAAGCGGTCTTGGGTTCGATCTCCGGTGCTGACCAAGAATAGTGAGTACCTGAGCTACTTCAGAAGAAGAAGCAACAAGCTTCCATGTCGAAAGCCAGAAAACAGCGGCGATGGGACTCTATATACTAACGACGCGTCATCCAATGAAAAAAAGCAGCTTGGTAGGATTTTAATTTTGTTTATGGTCATAACAACCAAAAACAACTCAAATGTGAGAATTGGTAATATAGAAAATTCACACTGTTAATAAAACATATAATAAAATTTAAACTTTAAAGTATTCGTAGGATTTTTTAAAAAATATGCCCAATATTGATATATACAAAGTTGATACTACACATTACACATGTTCTTAATATTCCTTTCGAATTATTATATCTCATTGGCAGTGGTAACAATTGGCAGATTAATTTCAAAACACACTGTTTCCTTGTTCGTTGGGCTGTTAGTTTGATTAGGAACGACTCACCATAAAATATGCAATACAATAATAGAAATATAAGACCAGACGATAAAACCAAATATACATTCCTATTCTTCATGTCGAGATCGCTGTATAAGACATTGTCTCTGGTTATATTATTTTTACACTCTTTGTTTCTTCTTCCAATTTCGGATAATCACGAAGATCAGGGTGATTGTTGATTTAATTATATTGATGAAAGGGTTCTCACAAAGAACACCAGGCCGTGACTCGAACTCGGAAACTTCGGTGACAAGATAGAAAGTCGACCCCATAACTCGCTCGTTCACCTAGTTGGTACACTTCCTGGTTCAAATTTCACCACCAACAGAATGTTTGTAAGAGAGTGGCTTTGCTTTTGAATGTACACTATAAAACCCAGCCGAGTTCAGTTAATGCAAATCTTAACTATTAGTAAAAAATTAGTCGCTAGCATCTATTGCAAGCATTTACTTTAAAAATATATATGCATTCATCCTATTGTTCTTCATTCAAATTCCTCTATTGATTGGAAGGGTGTATTAATCACAGTCATTAGCAGTGTTGAATCCAGGTACTTTCCTCCGGAAGAAATATCATAGCTATAACACTATTTAAAAATTACTAACATTGTTAAATTGCCCCGTACCTCTGATATGTAATTTAATAAAATTAAGTGTAAATTTTGAGAAAAGTGTACAAGCACATCAAACTGTTGACTGACTAACAGTTGAAATACCTGAAAGAAGTTGAAGTTCGTTACAACAATTGAAGCCTATATTACACCAGTCCTACAGCTCTACAAGTGTCCACTGTTGATTTTCAATGACGGACGATCAGTGGCGGCGATTGGGTTCCAAAACTAGAGGGCAAGGACTGTTTACTTTCCCTTGGTAGATAAGGTTTAGCATAGTACCAGGGCAAAAGTGGCAAAAAGTGGAGGGAACTGCCCCCACGCCCTCCTCAAATCGTCGCCACTCCGGACGATAATTTAAATTCAGTTATTATTTTGACTTTTAATTACAAAGTTAACATAGTTGCCAAATTTCTTAGCTATTGCCCAAATGGTCTACCATGTTATTGAAATTTTCGAGGGAACTTTTCTATTTTCGGAGGTGATTTCTTCCCCCACCGGACTAACACCTTAATTCATCGCAGGTCTAGAGCCTCCCCGATGTAACGTTGTCTTCTTGTAAACAAGGGGTGCCGGGTTCGATACTAGGTGGAGACACCTAGTAGTTTGGATCCCACTTTAAAATATCCATGCTTGAAGTGAACTTAAAGACAAAACTTGAGCACAATTTAAGACAGTCCGATTTAATTTCCAACAAAGGGATTCAGGGTTCTTAAGTCTACAGCAATACGAGGAGGGAATATCTTCTTCATTTCTAGCTTGAAATTTCTAGCAGGAAATCTTCTTTGAAATCCATCTCGCGTTTCCTGAAATTAACTCTCTGAAGAAAAGGAAAACTAATTCCGAAGCTCATTGAAACCCAAGAACTCGAGATATGAGAGAGCGCTAGCTATTATGCGTGTGTAACGTTTAGAAGCAGATGCTGAACTCTATATTGTCATCATATTATATTCACTTTGGAAAATGGCTTGATGGAAAATCTTCTGAAGTGGGATGGAGATGCCGTCACCGTAAATAGGGCTTTTCTCATCTCACCCGAAGCAACATAATTTGCAGAGTCAAGGGTTCTAAACTTTCTTTAAAATGTGTAAGGTAACCAACTGTACTTCGTCCCTTTCTAAAAACATTCGTAATAATAATGCAGTTACTAATAACTGGTTAAAACCTATCTAATGACAATTCGAATGAACTGAGTGTGTGATATGCTTTTTATATCTCCAAAGGAAAATTATTAATATTATGGTTCTTCTCTTAGAGTCACTGGCGTACGATTTCATTTCGGAGGGGGGTGGAATTGTAAATGCGAATGTTAGATACCTGCGTTGAGAGAGGGGACGGAACGCACAATAAAATATTTCGTTTTCAAAGTTGTTCAAAGACCAAAATGATAATTGGTGCTCATTCTAAGAACGGTTATGACTGTACTTTTCCAAGTTCTTAACTGATTTCATTTAAAAAAATATTTTGTCAACATTTCGGGAACCGCTGTAGCTCCACTAGCTCCCCTCTGTGTACGCCAGTGTTTGGAGTCGCGCCCATTCTCAAGGAAGTCATCGAAACTAGGCGAGCCCTCTCACCTGACCTATTCGCTAAAAATAAGACAACGGCCAAAATAGGGCCTCCCGGGTGGCATAGTGATAACCGTCGCCGCCTTGTAATCAAGGGGTCCCGTATTCGATACCGGTGGAGGCACATAGTGGTTCGGATTCCATTTTAAAGGGAAGGTCCAGTTCCCATTAGCCTGTCTGTGCATAATGTGGGCTTAATACAACAATTCAATATTCAGCAAAGGGCCATAATAGGGAACATAGGTTTGATAGTTAAAAAAACAACATTAGCAACTATAGAACTGACGGCATTTACTTCTTCTCTGCATCGATGTTGAAGGGAAAGCCTTCCAAAAAGAAATCATCTCTATGTAGATGTAACCGCAAATTCGTTTCATCATAAACAACGTAAAAAATTACTATATAAAAACTTGTCGCATAATGAAGCTAGGAAAGCATTCTGTATGTACGCTTTGCCGCAAAGTGCAAAAAGCAGGAAAACAGTCATTACCAAAAAATAGTATTTTTCAGGAACCGACAAAGTATTTAGAATGGATTTTTTGCTCAAATAGACGAATAAAAGCACGATAAAGTTATATATATAAATGACTTGCCGGAATACAGCAACGTTCATTTTGGAATTCTGTCTATATTTATATAGGGTGTATCAGAGCGAACCAGACACTACCCTTTCCTTGAGAACGGGCCCAAAGAATCCGTAGAAAGTATTTGAAACAGCCCGAAAGCCACCCTTTGTTGTTTTAAATGGGAGGCACATGCCCCGTTCGTGCGATTTTCAAATGGGAAGGGTATGTTTGGAATGCAGATTCAGAAAGGCCGGGAAAAATACGATTGTCATATGAAACATTTGTCTGTACCACCTACCGTTTTCCGTGTAGAAAATGGTTTTGCAAAAAAAGGAAGGTGAGCCAAATCGAGTATACCGAGCTTAACAATTCAGATAAGTGCAGCACCATAACAGTTTCGGAAAGTGCAGGACACAAGCTTTCCAACGATATGCCACATGATGAATGCGGGACTAAAAAAGGATGAAACCGTGTGACCCAAAAAAGGGGGTCTAAAGCTAGGGAAGAACTCGAAAATTTTAAATGGCAAGGGGGGGGGTCGAGTAATACCTCGTTTTAAAGGTCACAGAAAACGTGAAAAGGATGCGAACATGATTTTGTACTCCATTAAACGGTTTCAAAATGGCGACCAAAACAATTCCGACCCTTGATGTTGGTGTTCCAAAGTGAGGAATTACGTACGTAAATAGCAGAACACAAACACTGGACAGAGTACATAAGATCCTGTACAAACAATTATGGTAATGAGTCCGCTCTTGAAACACCGTACTACTGTAAGCTTTGTTTGAGCTGTAACTTTGACCGCCCTTTACACTTTCTCCAGGCTTAGGACTGGCAACGCATGGGTTACTTTCACGCACAATAAGGAATTCGTTGGCGTGTTTAACGACTGCTTCGCCAACAAAAAAGGTCCTTTTCTCAGAATTGATTGCCAAACCATTGTTTGTGCCTAACTGAAATGATGATAAGGAAAACGAAACAGTAATCAGAAACTAATGAACAACGAAAACGAGAAGAATAGGTAAAGCACCCAGTTTGATGCACATTTACCAACTTACAGTAGATGTTCGAAATGTCTTCCCTCGGTCTCAATGCATTTCTGCACGCGGACACTGAAATCATTCTGCCTGCATGCAGCAACTATGCGCTCGATCATGTCGTCCCTCGTTGTAGGGCTATTTTGGTAAACGATTTCTTTCAGTCGTCCCCAGAGGTAATAATCTAAACATGTTAAGTCTGATGACCTAGGAGGCCAGGGCACAGGCCCACCTCTACCTACCCATCAACCACGGAACATTGCATTCACCTGATTCCTCGTTGTCAGCTCAAAATGTGCTGGGCAGCCATCTTGTTGTAGCCACATGTGTGTTCTGATGTGTAAGGGGACGTCTTCGAGAAGACTGGGCAATTGTTCCTGAAGAAATGTGCGGTACACAACACCCTCGCTTGAAAAAAATGAGGTCCAATTATTCGTCCGCCGATGATTCCACACCACACATTCACAGAAGATCTACGTTGATGATCAACCTCTTGCATCCACCGTGAGTTTTAGGCGGCCCAGTAATGAATGTTGTGCCGATTTACCTGATCATCACTTTTAAATGTAGCTTTGTCAGACCACAACATTTCGTTAAAGAATCGAACATTTGCATTCACTTTAGCTTGAGACCACATGCAAAAGTCTAGCCTGCTTTGAAAATCAGTTCCGTGTAGCTCTTGATGCAAGGACGGATGAAATCTGTGATCCTTTAAAATCCTTCTCACTGTACTTGCGCTGACACCGGAATCACGACCAACTTGCCTGATACTCACGTGAGGATTGAGATGGAAGGCTGCAAGTACACCAGCAGACCTCTCATCTTGAACAGGCCGAGCAATGCGTTCATGTTTGTGACTGCTAGAAGGCTGAACATTGCCCCCTCTGCGTACACGATCGGCAAGGGTGCGAAAAACATGTCTTAAACGATGTTTCTGATCGGGATACCTTGCAGCATACACACGATCAGCAGCAGAACTATTTCCTTGGCACTCACCCAACACCATGAGCATATCAAATGCTTCTTCGTTCGTGAAAGGCATTATTAGTTCACATTCAACAATTTGCCACTGCGAATTATGTACAGGAATGCACACTACCCGCGAGGAATGCACTGTAAAACGTCCTGAGGTACCACACAATGCCTTCGACGATGCAACCACTTGTACAGTGTAAATATTTAGTAAGGCCTCACTGAAGCCTCAACTTTTACAAAGAAACAAAAACAAAAACCGATATTGAATTGGAAACACTGCAGCGTCAATGCCGAAACTCTATCCAAGATAAGGAAGAGCTGCACAGCTGTGAGTCGTGAACACCACACAGAAGAGCAATGTTAACCATGAGTCATCAAGGAATTAGCACAGCATTTCTTCCTGTGGTCATTCGGCCTCGGAAGAAATATTTGTTGTCCATTTTGAGCTTTCAAGAAATCAGGTTCTGAGCTTGAGATTTATTTCCTTCATGAATGAAAATAGGTTGTTCATTTTTTCGTTTCTTTTCTCTCTTTTGTCATTAGCTCTGAAACAAATATAAAAAGTAAAAAGTGGTAACTTTGCTATTTTTACGACCATATTATATCCCTCTTGTTTACTTTCAACGATAAGGACGAATGTTGGAGTGACCAGAAAAAATGAACGAACACAATAAGCTCTTAAATATTACCCAAGCTTCGAAAATAGATGCCGGCCCCAGTGGCAGAGTGGTTATCGCATCGCGCTACGACGCCAGGGGTCCCACGTTCAAATCCTGGCCTGGGCATGGACTTGTGAGTGTCCAATCATCAATTTCATCATATCGTCACTCATCCCCATATTTGATTGAGTTTGATTGATTGAGTTTGTGTTTGAAGTTCACTTTATGCACAGTAAGGCTAATCGGGACTGGACCTACAGTTTAAAGTGGGATCCGAACCACTATGTGCCTCCACCGGGTATCGAACCCGTTAACCCTGGATCTCAAGGCGATGATGCTACCACTGCGCCATCGGGGAGGCCTCCCCCATATTTGCAAATTAGCCAAAAGTGGCACAAGAAGCGAAGTAAAATAAAGCAAATCAATCAATCGAACATAGGGTCTCCGGTTTCATAGAGCAGTATGCAAAACACTCGGTCATGAAGACCCTCAAAATTGAAATAATAAGTGGAACAGAAAAGAGTTTAGGCAGATTAACAATTCACGTCAACCTACAACAATTTCACCTGTATTGTGTGATATATGGTTGTGCCCTAATATAATTGAACGTGCTCTTGCGATAATAGTTACACATTTCCGTCTTGCAACACACAACCTCGACTCGACACGATATGTGCATTTCCTTGCCCCTTTTCTGTATTTTTTTCTATTTAGGATATATTACGTTGCCTTTTTGCCTCTTGGTTAATCCATGGCGTGAGAATGATTGTCCAATTGATAACATGGATGTGATGGGGCAAACATGCCTTAATTATGGTTCGAACTTAAGACCACTGTCTTCAAAGTACGTTACAATCTGCCACGTGTGTCTTTCCATCTCCAGTCACCATTAATTTCAAGAGGTAGAAAACGACGTTACTCAAACAAATTGTATAAATAATTTCCATGACCATAAACATTTGTTGCACTTGTTGAGAGAAATTCATACCCTCGTAACGTTATAAGTAAACGTCGACCTAGTTGATGTCCCAGGAACCCTTCCTTGCACGAAAATCACACTGTGTCCACAGGATTTACGACTGAACGCTTACTAAAATAATAGAAATTTGCATCCCCATTTCCATTAATCGTTCACTCTTCGTATATTTTGAGGTCAGCTAATTCGAACATACGACCCTAAGAGAGCTACACACTGCCAAAAAAACTGCAGTGTCAACAAAGTAATTACTGTATTTTATATATTTTATTTCTCGTAATGGAATATTTTTTCCTTCAGCTTCTTATTTATGTTTGATTTGGTTTATTTTACTTCGTTTTTCTGCCACTTTTGGCTAAACGTGACGATGAGGATGAGCGATGAAATGATGAAATTGATGAAGGGACACTCACAATGAACACAATGTCAAGGCGGTGTTTAAGCAAGCTGTGTTAACCACTCTGCCACGGAGGCCGGAATCCTTTTTAGTTAGGAGAAATCGTTCCTTGACAGAGAACTAAGAACAGTTAATATGCGTCACGTCAGAGTTATAATATTTTAAATTTCTAACAATCAATTGGGATTTACTCTTAACCATTTTTTTGCCTACATTAAAACTTCCACACAGTTAAGATCGTTTACACTAAGGACAACAGCGTTAAAGTCTATGCTTTAAGGAATGATTAAGCACACTATGATGACGGAAAATAATAATTCACATGACTATAGTGATTCATTACATCGGTGAAACATTAATTTTCGATCAGGAAGAAATATTGAAAGACGCAGGGACGTAATGACCAATTGATTTATTTATTTTACTTCGCTTTTCTTCCACTTTTGAGTAATCACATAGATAAGGATGAAAGGTGAGTTAAGATGAAATTTGTGAAAGGCAATCACAAACGTAGAACACAGCCCAAACTCCACAGACCATTATACTGACATTGTGTCTAGACGCCAGATCGTCGTTAGTCTACAAAATTCACCCCATGGTCACAATGACTTAAGCATTCGTAGAATAAATTTGTATATCATTCTCCCCCCTCCCCCCAAGAAACGTGAGCTAAACTATTGCGCATTCTGCGCATTCTGTGGTATGTTCATTACTTCTCAGGAACCACTCGCGGCCTTCAACTAGTTTATCCTGAAAAAAACTGTTGTTTGTTTACTTCAGGGACAATATCAAAAGAATACTGTCACATACGCAGAATGCAAAACATTTCTATTTTCTCATTTCTACTACAACCCTGTCGAAAAAAAGGCGGCTGGAGCGTGGTGCTGATCGTATCCCCTCTAAAATGGACGAGCTCGAGAATATGCGGTGCCCTACTACCACATCCCCTAAATGTGCCTTCATGGCACGTTGCTAGACGCACAAGGAACTTTACCTAACCTTTACTACTACTAACTACTCATGCCAGGAATTTTGATATTTTTTATAATTTTTTAATTGCCCATTGCTAACCTGGTTCATTCCCAGCCATAACAGCAATTAGTCGATGCAATAAAAACTTAAAAAGAAACAGGTGTCTGCGTGCACGCGCGCTCGCGCGCACACACACACACAGAAGGGCGGGGGAGGTGGGTAGGAACACAAAATTCTTCCACAAACTGCCCAGATCAGCCTGACAAGACTCCAACAGAAAGCTTTCCGGAAACACGTTTACGTGCGCAAAGGGTAGTGATGGCCTTGTCTGCAACTGCCTTCCCCCACTTTCTTATCCAATACAGGAGTAATGAAGTGTTTCCAACTACCTTCCAATCTAACTAAGAGGAGGGAGACCTTTTTTTAAAGTTCGCCAGTGTACCAGACAACGGTGAATGAGACCAAGATTGGAGGGGCGTATTGGCGTTATCAGTGGAAGCACACTGGAACCGACTGCCATGCAGGAGAGCTCGTCACACCTCGACCAGTGGTACTTTCCGATTGCCTTTGTTGAACCGGGCAGTGGGAACAGCGTACGTGCAGTCAAATGGAACTGGACGCACAGGCAATTGGCGTACTTTGTAATTTGTCGACTGGGCCAGCATGCTGTGTTGTGTACTGCAGCCTACCCAACACGTGGGCTTATGCTTATTCCTACTCGTACACAATGGACCTGAAGTTCTACTCACTGCATGTTGTACACTCATAGAGGCATGTACTAATACGAAACCGCAAACCTCTCACCCGGACATTCAGTACACTGAGGTTACATGTGACGGGTGGCATGGTCTGACAATGGCAGCGAACCAGTAACCATTTAGAAACCTTGTCACGAATAAACAGCTGTTCCGCTGGCATTCGTTGTACAGGATCTCATGTACTCTGTCCAGTGTTTGTATTTTGCTATTTACGTACGTAATTCCTCACTTTGGAACACCAACATCAAAGGTCGGAATTGTTTTGGTCGCCATTTTGAAACCGGTCAGTGGATTACAAAATCATGTTCGCATCCTTTTCACGTTTTCTGTGACCTTTAAAACGAGGTATTGCTCGACCCCCCCCCCTTGCTATTTAAAATTTTCGAGTTCTTCCCTAACTTTAGACCCCCTTTTTTGGGTCACGCGGTTTCATTCTTTTTTAGTCCCGCATTCATCATGTGGCATATCGTTGGAAAGCTTGTGTCCTGCACTTTCCGAAACTGTTATGGTGTTGCACTTATCTTAATTGTTAAGCTTGGTATACTCGATTTGGCTCACCTTCCTTTTTTTGCAAAACCATTTTCTACACGGAAAACGGTAGGTAGTACAGACAAATGTTTCATGTGACAATCGTATTTTTCCCCGCCTTTCCGAATCTGCATTCCAAACATACCCTTCCCATTTGAAAATCGCACGAACGAGGCATGTGCCCCCCCACTTAAAACCACAAAGGGTGGCTTTCGGGCTGTTGCAAATACTTTCTACGGATTCTTTGGGCCCAACTTAGTGGTGCATTTTTTTGTTTCAACTTGATACGATCTCCCGTTCTCGAGGAAAAGGTAGTGTCTGGTTCGCTCTGAAACACCCTGTATAAGCTCCCCGCAAAATGGGCCATTTTTAGAGTGTATATATAGTTCCGTCGCAGGTAATAGATGTATATTTAGTTATATTGAAAATATCATTGTGTATCAGAATATTACAGCAATTGATTGAGTTTTATTCAAATCATTCAGTAGATCATATTCATATCTTTGCTTTCGAATGTACACGTTCAACTAGATATTATCTACAGCTTTCACGTATTTAGAGTAGCTTAATTCTGGAATTGAGTTTCAACCTCAGCGTGTCATTCATTGCAGAATTTTGGCAAAACGTTATTGTTTGTCTAGTTCCATCTGGTGACCATATTCGCAACTTCAAGCTGCTCTAGCCTGCTTTAAATTAACTGGATATAAAAAATAAGCCTTCCCCACGTTACAATCCATGGAAACTCATAGAGGGTGCTGAAGAAGCTTCGCACATTCACGATCTCGACTATTTTCGAGGTAATGTGTTACTTATAAATGTAATATGTAAAATGTGACATATGTAATATATGTATTATATTTTTAGACACAACATGATACATGTACTATTGTAGAAATTTTAAAAAAATACAGAACATTCCAATGCTTGAATCCAAATCTGTGCCAGTGCTTAAACAAAAACTGATCATCTCGGTAGCTCAGTAATATAGTTAGGGGTCTCAAGATCGAATCCTTGATAGGATATAGAAGTATGCTATCGTCGTGATGGAAAAAGGGGAAAATAATTTAGAAAATGTTGTAACTATGGCAAAGTGTGCCATGTAACCTAAGTTTTTGCAGCTTCTACAATATTATCATCTTGTTTAAAACTATGACTATTCGTCAACAGAACTTCACGTCGACTTCAATATATTTTAGGTCGGGATTCAACATGGATTTTGGCTCCACTTAGAAAACTTTAGGCCATTTGGGTTTCACAGGTATTTCTGACAGAAGTACGGAACATTTCATTTCGAAAATCAGCTCAATGATATAAAAGTGACAACCGATGTTTACCATGAAAGCATTAAAAAATCTCTAGTTAGGTTATTATTTGTATTTTTATTATTTAGTGTCGATTTCCTGCTACTTTTGTCTAATCATAGGATTAAGAATGAGTGATGATTAGATGAAGCTGATGAAGGAACACTCACAAAGAACACTTATGCCCTATATTCGAACTATCCGAATATCCGAATGTGTACATTATCCGAACAGTTTTATCGTTAATCCGTTTCTCGTGTTATCCACATACTTTTTTATTCGTCATGTTCTTATATCACTATACGGACTTTCTACAAATTCTTCATCAAATCAGTACTATCCGGGTATCTCTATTACCTAATATTCGAATATCCGAGTTATCCGTTGCAACCTACACGGATATCAGTTAATTTGAAATCCTGATTATTTTACCATCCTTAAGGCAAGTAGCTGTTCGGTATGCAGAGTTGAATTCTATCCGTGTTCCAATGCTCTTTAGGCTTCTGTTCCCCATTCTGTCTCGCCTCAACTTCACCTTTATCCTTTTCATTTTCATATGTTTCATCCCTCCAACAGACTCTTTCTAACCCTTCTCCACCGAGAAGGCTCAGCCGAGATGAAGCTTGGTTCCACAGCAATTCTCTTCTCTTCTTTACGTCTTTGGAAACCGCAAGTTCGATCATAATAAAGATCTTGTTGATCTCCCATAGCAGTTAATGGGGAGAGGGAGCTTCAAGGTGGATATTGTGTAAGGATACCAGACGAAAGATAAGGATAAGGAAGGATAAGGACGAAAAACTGCTGGGTCTATAAATCAAATACGACGTAAGGATGCCTTGGGATCAGAAGAAAACAGGACAA
The DNA here is from genome assembly GCF_977018435.1 of Lepisma saccharinum. NCBI lineage: Eukaryota > Metazoa > Arthropoda > Insecta > Zygentoma > Lepismatidae > Lepisma > Lepisma saccharinum. The sequence goes on along the minus strand of NC_139250.1, from coordinate 23,109,843 downwards.
TGTTGACATTGATCCATCTTTCAGTGGATTTGCAATTGCTCCCAGCCTCAAAATATCATATCTTCAAGAATCTTGAACGAGGAGCTCTATTTTTCCTTTATTAAAGGCTGAAATGCGTCTAAATTTCAAAGCAATGGGTTACGTTCGTTTCCTAAAGGTATTGACAATGTATTACATTGCTGGCCTGAGGTACAGTCTTGGAAAAAAGTTCTTCCCCATAAGGCTTTAATAGGAGCAAGTAATGCAGGAGGGTAGACAACACATATTGCACCCTTCGATGATCTGGTGATTTTGCCTGTCTTAACACCGAGAAATGTGTTCCACGCGAAGGTCAACATGACAGGAAAGCAAAGAGGGTCACGTGACTATTGGTTACGTGGAGTGTTGTGCTTCTCCACGTCCCCAGTTCTTGATCCACATTGCAGAAAAAGTAGAGCTGCATGCAATATATGAAAATAGGTTGTTTTCAACTACACGCTTAATTATGATTTTCCCAATTGTAAATCTATCAGACGTGTCTCCCGATTTAGTCGGGACAGTCTTTTACTTTGAATTCCTGTTTGTCATAGGCGTAACTTGACGGGAGCAGAAAGGGCATTTGTAACCCCCCCAAAAGAATCAGGTTTCTTAAAGCTGCTAAAACAGGAATTAAATACTATGATTTGACGCATCCAAAAAAAGTATTATATTGAAAGATTTTTCCCAAATACGTAGATAGCAATTTAATACTTTGAAAGTGTCTCAGATTTGTTTATTGTCACAACTTAGTGTGGCCAGGTCTACTACAAAAGTGGAATTTCGTAACAGAAATATGAACCCACTCCTTTTATTTCGTAGCCGATTTCATCTTGAAACTGAAATTAAGAATATTAGTTAACAATGTCATTGTTAAACAATAAAAAAATGTGTTAGACCCAATTCTTTAATACCTTATCATAATCTTTATCGCAAGTTTAAATTTTGTTGTAAGTCCACTTTATGCAAAAAAGAAAGGTAAAGTTCTCACCTGTGCTTGGCGCTACGGCATGAAGGCGTATAGGGGGTGTGGGGGTAACGCCCCACACTTTCTTGATTCGTTCGTGAGTGGGGGTAATGTGATCAGCATCACGCCGCCCAACACTTTCTTGATTCGTTCGTGAGTGGGAGTGATGTGATCAGTATCACGCCCCTGACCGTCTTTACCACCAGGGTTTCCCCCAGGTACCCATGTCATTCGACGCTGGGTGGGCGCTGGGGCCGGTTCCAACGTTAGAAAAGTTCCCGGGCTTGAACCGGCCGGGAATCGAACCCGGGGCCTATAGCATGGTAGTCAGACGCGTTACCGACTGAGTCACCGGTACAGATAGACTAATCTGAATTGCATACAGTTTAAAGTGGGATCCGAACCACTATGTGCGATCACCTGGTATCGTACCCCATACCCCTTGATTACAAGGCCTTACCACTACGCCATCAGTGAGGCGCACACAATCTTTGTATTTCGACCTTTTTAAACCTATATGTATCATATAAGAGGTTGTTTAACGTTGCTATGCCTCTATGGATTATATTTAGCCAGTATTCGAGCACATAGCGCCAGGTTTCATAGAATATAAGCTTCTCTTCCATGTTTATGGTTTCCTGTCTGCAGTAGAAAAACTGGCAGGCTCCCATAGCTTTTCTTTCAATAGTCTTCCAATGGTTGAATATCATATCACTCAAATTTGATTCATTCGTTTCGAACACAATCCCCGATGGCGCAGTGGGATCGTGGGCGCCTTGTAATTAAGGGATCCCGGGTTCGATACTCGGTGGAGGAATATAGTGGTTCGGATCCCCCTTTAAATTATAGGTCCATTCACGATTAGCCTAACAGGACATAAAGTGGACTTAAGACACCAAATCAAGCAACTAACACAATCCCGTTATTGTCCAGATTATCGAATCCAGAACCTTCGTCGCGAATAACATAAGCAGGAAGACAACGTGAAATAACCGAACAGAAACAGAACCTAAAACCTACATCGGATAGATTGGATTAATTCGACGATACAGCACATGTTCTGAAATGAAAAAGAATACGAAAGTTGAAGGACCTCTATACGCACCCACTTTTCCTCCACTCAATGGGGAAGATATCCTTCTAGCTGAGAAGCCTTTACGTAGGAGTGCCCTGAGGGAACTTCAAGGCCACGACGATAAAGTGCAATGACGGGACCAAAACGTACGGCAGATAGCTGTGTTCCTCCTTATTTCGTACGCCATTGATAACTGGAACACGTGACCTCGTTTTTGGTAGAGCAGAAGCCTGCTTGCTTGCCACCACCCTTTAGTTCAGTGACCTTCGCCCGTAGTCAGCAAGAGTGAATGACTCACCATATACTTGTCTGTGAGGCTACACAAGAATAGATATTTCGTTAGTGGCTGTAAGTATTGTTTCATCTGCAGTTATATCAGTTAACATTTCAATAGTTTCCTTCCTAATGGTTACTTTAGTGATAAACATGTAAATTAGTTCTCGAGAGTGAACGTTTTATCTATTTGAACGGGGGATTTTTATACAGCCTGCATGTATTATTTTTTCCTGAAACAAGAAGAAATTCGAAGACGCAAAAAGAGTTGTATAAGAGTAGTTAACAAAAGGAAAAAAGAAGAAGAAATCGAAAATGTAAATGCTGAAATAAATTATGGTAGAGATCGAGTGAATAACATTTTGTCATGGGGCCTCCTCGATGGCGTAGTGATAACGTCGTCGCCCTGTAATCAGTGGATCCCGGGTTTGATACACGGTGGATGCACATAGTGGTTAGTATCCCACTTTAAACTGAAGGTCGAGTCCAGATTAGCATATCTGTGCACCAAACCAAAACTAAGAAAGAAATTGTCGCAGTGTAAGAAAATGTCATGTTCAACCAGATACGAAACAAAAGGGAATAATATATTGCAGGTTGGAGTTCACATCTGTAGCATCTAACCAGCACAATTATGAATCGCAACATATCGTATCAGATCCATTTTTATTATACATGTATGATAATATAAGAGAAGTAGAGTAAAGAGAAAACCAAGCGAAACACGGACGCCTTCTCCAGAATTTCAAATCTCGTTACATATGGTTCTGGGTTGGAGTCCCGAATAGGCATGACTTTCTTGTTCTTGCCCTTTTATCTGCTTTATTTCATCATAATTCATCGTTATGGTTTACCTGCAGGGGAAGAATAATGACAATAATTGCCAATACAAAGCCAATGACAAACAGAACAACTCGATTACGGAGGTGCCAAGAAGAAACGAGACTTGACAGTGTCTCCGTCTCTCGGTTTGTCGAATTGAAAATTGCTCTCCCGTTCTCGGTCTCGACTAGTTAAATATAGAAATCGAAAATGTATGTGAATGAATATACATGTATTTCATATATTCCGGTTTTGTAGGAGATTTCGTGAGAGATGAAATAAGTACTCTTCCATCGTATTTATTAGGGCCTCCCCGATGGCGCAGTGGTAGCGTCGTCACCTTGTAATCAAGGGATCCCAGGTTCGATACCTGGTGGAGGCACAAGTGGTTCGGATCCCACTTGAAACTGTAGGTCCAGTCCCGATTAGCCTTGCTGTGCATAAAGTGGACTTAAAAAACACCAACTCAAAAACCATCGTATTTATTTTTATAATTTTTATTCCCTGTTCGATGATCGCGACGATAAGGACGAGTGACCATTACATGAAATTGAAGACGAAATAGTCAAACACCCCCGACAAGGACGGTACTCAAACCCGGGAACTTTTGCGACGATATCGAATGTCAATCACTTAATGAGCTTGACCACCGAGCCTGCTTAATGTTGTTTCTGTCAGGTAATTCGTAATAATATCCCACATTCACTATCATTTGCTTCATAACTTATCTTATTGTTGTGATTAACCTGAATTCAAAGAATAAGTTGAAAGGCAAAAATGCAAGATTGAATGTCTCTGATGTTACTTCGTGCCGAATAATATGACGTGGTATTATGATATGAATTTATTAATCATATAATATGCCTATTCATTCCATTGATTGATCCCAATTGAGCACACAAAATATGGTATAATGTCCACTCCATGGAGGAGTGGTTAGCACAGCGCGCTACGATGCCATGGGTCCCTGGTTAGAATCTCGACTTGGGCGTGGGTGTCCTTGGTAAGTGTCCCTTCATCAATTTCATCATAGCATCACTCATCTTCATCTTCGCTATTTGCCAAAAGTGAAAGAATAGCAAATCTAAATAACAAACATCCAATCAAATCGAACATCTCTACCGATTTAATTCTATACGGTACCGAATTCCCACTTTATTACTGCATCTTAAGTCATTTTACAGCATCTCAATTGTTTTCCGATTCGAAAACATTTGGAATGTTGTTTTGTGCAGTTGATTGTGCATTGTTTCGTTGTTTGGATTGTTTAATTAACGTCGCATTAATTAGTTTTAGACCAATCGTGACAGGGGAAAGCAAGAGCACAAAGGAAGCGAAAAAGACAAGGAAGAGACCACGGCTTTCTTTAAAGATAGCATCCCGTGAATGCAACTCAAGTGACTGCAGAATATTATGAATAAAATTTATTTCGCTTTTTCCTTTTATTTCTGTTTCAGTTATTTTACTTCGCTTTTCTTCTACCACTCGCGTTACTCGTGTCGGTGAGGAAGAATTATAAACTCGTGAAATGGACGATGGTACAAAAAAATATATGCCTCTCCCACGGTTCGAAACTGTCAGTACAAAATATTGTCTTATTTTTAAAATTTACGGTCAAATATGGTTTGTCACGCAGCAATTTTCGCTTATCTCTTTCTCAAGGGGTTCCATTGCCTCTCTGATGTCGTAGTGGTAACGTCTTCGCCATGTAATGAAAGGCTTCCGAATTCAATACCAAATAGAGAGGCATTTGGTTCGGATCTCATTTTAATCTGTAGGTCCAGTGCATGAACTGGACTTAAACAATTAACGTGTGGCATGTGGTCTGTGATGAGAATCATAATTTCAGCGAACCTTCTTGACAATGACTCTAATATCACTTGAAAGAATAGTATTTCCTTACGAGTAGCTCTTGTCAAGAAACCAGTTCCTGAAATTTTCTTCTGGAGGCATCGTAGCACCCAGCTGTTTGTTGTGGCTGGGGCACAAGTCATGTGACTCATGCTATCAAAGCTCAATCCTTCCCGAGAACTCAGAATCACCAGGCAAACTTAAGCGAATATCTTGTTATTTGGGTTGCATAAACAACAGGCTTTAAGACGTTACGAAATTCTACGTCCCGTGGCCCAGGTATTTTTTTCTAAGACTGTACACACCATCACCAAAGTTATGCCACATTGTAGGTAAAGTCCGATTATTTTCGGAACATCTCCAGTTGACTCCTTGAGTCTAGCTAGCGAGCCTACCAACAGCTTAGAGAGTGAAGAGAAGGTTAGCGATAGGTGCTCGGTTGAGTTGACGTCAGCGGCTCAATTGTTGATTGGTGACTTCGGAAGTTGTAACTCGCTTCAAAGCTGCAAATGCATAACAGCCAGAGATGTTACGGAATTTATGTCACTATACAAATTGTTTGTCCATTTAATTACATTCTGTGACACGTAATTCTACCGATAGAAAATCTAAAGCAATAAGGATGGACATCTTTCCAAGATTTGAATATGTTATTTTTTAACATAATTTTTGTTCAGGCACTAATTCGTATTTGTAGTTGTATTTACCCTATTTTATTGTAATGAATATGATCTTTGTATGACAATTGTAAGAATCACAATTTTTCTTAATATCATTATTATTAGTAATAATAATAATAATAATAATAATTTAATATAAAAGATCTTACTTCCTTAATTTGTTGCAGGATAAACATCTCTCTCATACATGAAACCACGGCCCATCTCTGTATAATATTACATGTATTTTTCCCTTGTAATTCCTAAGAAGAAGATCTGTAATGTGTTAGTATAAGTGCCCATCTGTGTGGAACAATTACCATCACAGATCATTGGACAATTATGTAGATAGATAAATCTTCAGCAGTTATAAATCTCAGTCCAAGAGTGTAGCATATCTATTTCATAGATAAATTTACATAAAAGACTGAGTTGCGATAAAAATAACCAATAAAAAGGTCTTATATACATGCATGCTTACAGGACATGCTGTACCAGAAAAAATCTAGATTCGCCTACGGAAGCTTCTAAACACTAAAATTGTAAGTCACGCGCAGAACCTAATTTTATACTACTCTACCACAAAAGGAATGGAATGTTTAAATGAAAATTTGGTTACCAAATTAGACATTACCTAAATTGGTACGAAGTCCTCGACAAGAAAGCTGTAACTAGAAACGGAAATGTGAGAGTTATTTTACACTAAAATTGTTAAAATAAACAAATATAATGCAATAACTGAAATGTTTACTCATGCCGAGCTCACTGCCTGAGTGGTAGTATTCATTTTACATTCTTTACTTAAAGGTGTGAGACAAGTAATGCTATTGAATTCTAGCAAGTAACATGATATTGCTTTGCAATACTTCGGTGGATATGTGTCACCATCTATTGAGAAAGAAAGGAATAATAAAGGGTAAAACTATCAAAGCCGGGAAATGTCTGTAACTTGTTTATTCTGTAATTGTTGACATTCGTACTTACCTATTCTGCATTGCGAAAAATTGTTTAACAAGGGATTTCTCTTTTTTTAACGAAATTAGTATCTATTGTCGACATATAGAGTAATTGTTCGTTCTTTTCTCACTTCCTGAACACGCAAAATGGCGGGCAAATATTGACTAGCGTTGTGTTTCAAACGGCAAAGCAATCTTCTTAACAGAAAAATTCCCGCATAGCCCCGAAAACCATTCCCGCATAGCCCAAAAAACCATTCACACATAGCCCCAAAAACAATTCTGGATCGTATAACCATCCACGAATAGCACCAAAAACCATTCACGATAGCCTCACGCACCATCACGGTAAGGTTAGGTTAGGTTGCTTTAGGTTGGGCAATATAGTTAAAAAATTTTGTGTTTGGAAACACTTACCGGGGATTACGTCATCAGATACTCGCGACATCCGGTTCAAGTACATGGATGCAAATGCAAGCAACAGCTTTCGTGCATCGGATGGACATTATTATAGAAAAATACATGATTTAGCGGCCAAATACATTGTAAAATGCGAGAAAACACTTCTACGAACTTCCAAAATTACACAGAAACTCAATTCCGTAAGTACTTTCTCCTTTAAATTTGAAGAAATCCATTTCCCGGCTATGACATTTTTACCTAATAAAGAAACTAGAAGGAACCACCATTTTGAACGTGAGCAACCACTGTTTGAGTTGGTAGATTCTGTTACTCAACAAAACTGAAATTGGAGGATCTGATATCCACAGTTGAAAGTTAACGTGTTGTTTAAGTTTGGAATTTTCACGAAACCGAACTCTTTATTTTTCTTTAACATGCTAGTGCCTGTTTTTGTTTCCGATTACCACAGTGACGAGACGGAACGCGTAGGTTTCAGACATTTACGAACCGGAACGCCGTTCCGGTCCGCTGGTCCATTTTCTAGCCATTGGGAGAATAAAACGTTGTAGGATAGCATCTTTTCAGAAATCTTCTGAAATGTCCACGGTGGGACTGACGAAATATGTTTGTGAAAGCGTCATCGTGGAACATGTTACCGCTGGCCTTTGCAAACAAGATATCACACATTTTCGCCGTCTAGACTTATCTTACTTGTTTTAGTCAAAACAAGAACAAGAATATTTGAGACTTGCTGGAAAGACCGCAATTCCATTGCAGTTCTGAAGGAAGTGTACGGTATGGTGGCCAGTGTTGCCAGCATTTAGAAGTTTACTGGTCTTGTTGCTCCCTTCTCTGGAGCCAGGTGTGCCCCCTCCGTGGAGCTACTGCCCCGTGGGACAAGGTTTCAAGTGTAATGGGGAGACATAAACCTGTTTATATATGTGTGAACGCACAGGACTAATATATGTCTATGTTGGATTATAAGTATAGCCTTTCAATGAACTTGTCATATGGTTAGTTCTACAGAGTGTCCACCGTGAGACTCCAACATTTTAAACAAATATAGCGGAAAGGAAAATTTATATACCATCACTACTGTACATGAAAATGATAATGTAACTCATAATGTTTTCAGTGTAACTCACAAAACTCAGTTCAGTGCACCTAGATGCCTTTGGTGGCACGAAGAATATATTTCGAACGATCTCCGCATATTTTCTATAACCTCTTCCTGGATGCTGGGTTCGAGCCGCGGCGGCGCCAGGATTATCTAGGGGTGCGGAATGTAATTTAGGGGCTGCGATGTTGAAAATGAAGAAAAATTAAACATGCATGCATGTTTTAGCCACTAAATTAAATACCACCGTACAGCCTGAGCACGTTCGTTTGGAATCGCCATTTTAGAAACAATAGCGCCTCTGTGGTTCTAGCGCGAACTACAATATTGCCACATAAACTTTTTGAGTTTCTGCTTCTGTTCCTATTGGAATCACAACAGTATGATCTGAATTGAAAAAGAAAGAAACTTTTAAACTGTTGGAGTTTCACTGTGAACACGCTGTACTTTTTTAAAAAACAATGAAATATCTCACTTTTTAAATTTTGAGTCCTTTTCAAATCAAATTTTCTGCATTGTACCCTTACATCATTAAATCCGGAGCTGATCGTTATACATGGAAAACCAGACGGCACATTATTTTCTCGAGCGTTCTTGCAAATTGTCTGTATTATAAGAATGTGTGTTTTTCATAAATTCTGAAACATTGAGCACATTTATTTTGTCATTTCAGGTTTCATCGTGGTGGCCGCCTGCGTGATGACATTCGAGGCCAGGGATAGCGCTGCCAAGGTCGTCCCAGCGAGGTTCAAGGCCAAGTCGAGCCCCCATAAACCCTCTCTGCAGGGGTCGGTTAACGGGAAGCGAAGCATGAGCAGCCAAACCAAGTGGGACAACCTAGGCGTGTTCAGGGTGGTTGGGGGCGGCGGCGACGCGTCGTCCGGGTGCAGCGTCTCCCCAGCCGTGACGGACGCCGGACGACGCGCTCTCACTGCCGCCTTCATCCAGTTCTCGTGCGCCATCCAGGCTTCGGTGGATTCCACCAGCGGCCGGTCTCCTGTGCCGACCAGAAAGAGCCTCCCCAAGTGCCCGTCGGCGCCCAATTTGATCCTCCCGACGCCACCAGAGCAGCAGAGGCGCTCGGTCCAGAGGCCCAGCGCTCGACCTAACCAGCCGCTACTCAGCGCTCAGTACCTCAACAGCAAGTACCTCCTTCCCTGTCCGGTCCTCCAGCGCCAAGCCGTCTCCATGGACAACCCTGCCGTGCGCCCTCACGAATACTCCTCGCCAATCTTCAGGAGGTCTCGGAAGGACCAGGAGAGGGATGGTGACGTAGAGTCCCTGGAACTTGGCGCCAGCGCGAGCGTCATCCACAAGGCTGACTCGGAGATCTCGATGGCTCTAGACCTTCACATCCCCAACTGTCCGGTAACCTTAAGGGTCCACGACGAATCCCGCTCACCATCCAGACGCGGCGACAGCGTAGCGGGCCTCGAGCGAGGATGGTCTGGTGGGAGCAGCCGCGGCTCCAGACCGTGCAGCCCCTCTTCCAGAACAACCGGATCACGCAGCAGGACTTCCAATTTCCAAGAAGTTGATGTCGAATCCAGGATTCCACGTCGATTCGAGACCACCCGTTCGGAAACCGCCAAGCGACACCTCTTCGTACGACAAAGCCCGGTAGAGGCGTCAGATTATGACCCCGTGAGTGAAATTATAGCCGAAAGTACCGAGATAAGAGTGATACTAACTCCTGAGACCAGTATCACAGAAAGTGAAGTACACGAATAATATAAGTTACTATTGCTCCCCGATGGCGTAGTGATAACGTCCTCTAAGCAAGGGTTACCGTGTAGAGACACATAGTGGTTCGGATCCCACTTTAAACTATAGATCCAGTCCCGATTAGCCTATCTGTGCATAAAGTGGACTTAAAACACAAAACTCAATACATCACAAAACCTATTATTTGTTCCTGTACGACCAAAGAGAAGTGATTTTTCTAATGTTCACTCTCCGAATTGTTGGCGAAACTGTTACATGTTGTTGTTTCATAAACGTTTACTATATATATTTTTCCCATGATCATTCGGATTGCCTGACGTGTGTATATAAAGCGCGAACTTGAAGACCTTAATACTTACAGACATGCAGTCACACACCTGCACAAGGAATCGTTTCATTGCCTTCTGGTAATATGTTTTGTTCTGTTGTTTGTCGTTGAAACTCATATGTAATGAATATTCGTTTGCGAAAATGGTAAGATGATTTATGTGTTCCATTTGTAATATTGGACTATTAATGTTCATATTTGTTTTCGTGGATGTTAGTTTTTCGAGGTAAGCTTTTTGAACTTTCTTTGAAGCGATTGATTTCCACCATTTTGCAAGTTATGAAGTCAAAAAGTGCACTTTCATATGTAAGCTCGGCGATTGTTACTCATGCAGAAATCGTAACTTATCCCACAATCTTATATCCTGGAACTGAAGTCTACACACGGATATTGACTTGACGCAATACATGCTAATCTACCTTTTACTGGCCCCATGAAAAATCTCAGTGCTAAGTACCAGAGTGCTGATTGGAAAGTATTTCGCTCGAGCTCCAAATAGTTCGCACGAACGACGCTAGATAGAATAAGGAATTGAGAGCTGCTTCGCTCGAACGAATAACGCTCGAACTGGCAATCCAAGCGGTATACACTCGAAGCCCATTAGTGCACGTATAACCGCACTTTATACGTGGTAGTTTGCCCTCAAATGTGGATGGTGATTCTGGGCTGAAACTACCAAGGCAAATATTTTACATAGCTATACATATGTGTCTACGGTTATTGTCATATTAAAATGATATTCCATTTATACGCTCGAGAAAGCGAGAATTAACCGAATACGAGCGAGCGAATGTAGTCTCATTCAGTCTACTAACAGGGAGAGGTTATCTAAGTGCCCCCTCCAATTTCCATGATACATGGCAGGTGTATAGAGGGGGGCAAAGGAAGAAATACGTGTTTTTGTGTTTCAGCTAAAAAACGTTTTTAGGGGGCAAACCCCCACTCAAATGTCAAGATGAGAACAAATTGAAGTGGGGATCTGACCCCTGTGTCCCCCTCCGATTTCCATGAAACTTGATAGGTGTATAGAGGGGCTCAAAGGAAGACACGTGTTTTTGTGTTTCAACTAAAAAACGGTTTTAGGGGGCAAACCCCCACTCAAATGTCAAGATGAGGACAAATTGAAGTGCGGATCTGACACCGAAACCACGTAAATATGGCATAGGAAGAACACGCACATATAATTGGAACACACACAGCACAGAGCTGTGTGTGCCAGTGATATGCACTTCATATTTCAAGTGCCCCACTTGTGTATCTGCCAGTACTATTAGCACAGAACTTCAACCGCCATCGTCCTTCACGATAGCACTTGCGTTTGGTACCGACAATCTTACAGTTTTGTACTGTGTGTGTTCCAATTATATGTGCGTGTTCTTCCTATGCCATATTTACGTGGTTTCGGGGTCAGATCCCCACTTCAATTTGTCCTCATCTTGGCATTTGTCGGAGGGGGGGGGGGTTGTCCCTTAAAACCGTTTTTTAGCTTAAACAAAAAAACACGTATTTCTTCCTTTGGAAATCGGAGGGTGACGCTTAAATAACCTCCCTTGTAAGTACAATAATTCTCATAAATTAATCTCTTCTGATTTTACAATAACCTTAAACTAATAGATAACACAATTATTGATTCATTTACACGTCAGAGTTATTCCTATAATTTCTACGCAAAATAACTCTTCACCAAACCAACTTAACTGATTCAAAGTAATTCCAGACTCAAGAAATTCATTACTACACTACACGGGTAAATCAAATGATCATACCCAACCATAAAGCTATCTAACATAAGATTCCATTATACTAACTACGGACCGACAGTTTTCGGATGACTGACGATTCGCGATTGAAATTACCACTTCAGGGCTAGTGTCGTTTCCAATATGGCTGCTACATGTAGGATACATGCTTTTGTTTACGTTCATTTAGTAGGAGATAGTAGTAGCGTGTGACTTTCGTGGAAGAAACGTTTTACGTTACGTGATATTTCTAAATATAGCGAATGCTATATGAATTCCAGGAACTATAATGAAGGTGAAGCTGAGAGCAAAGTATTTAATTGCAATTGTCAAAAACGACACAGAAAACGCAGAGGAAACTAATATTTACGCACTGGTCCTTCAATCAGAGTGTTGCATCTCATGTTGTAACTAGCAGGTGTCTCGATAATATGATAAAATAATGCAATTCACCTGCACTTGCAAAGCTGGGGCAGGAGAAAAATGCAAACATATGCTTGCCGTTTAATCATAATAATAAAATAGGCCTCCCCGATGGCGCAGTGGTAGCGTCGTCGCCTTGTACTCACAATTTCATGCTAGCTAGACTGTTAACACTGAAAAAGGACATCATACTGAATGAAACAGCAATATTAACATTCTTCTCTTTTTTTGGTTACACTTCAGACATTAATTCACTCTCAAACTATTTTCATCTTCGCACTTAATCAACTTGCATTTGTTTCAAATTTCATACATAAAACATAATATATTATTTATCTGGATGCTTTGGCCAAAATGCTTCACGGCTTTTCGAAAAAAAAACAAGTTTTATTTGTAATGTACAATTTAAAATTTAACTAGTCTGGTAATATGTAATCTTCTTTAGAAAAATTAAGCGAGCAGACTCCTGCAATCTTCGTAATTGTTTTGCCACATTTCAGTATCATCTGCAATGTCAGTACTCTGTCAATCAATTCTCTTTTCCATGATATATTTACAAATTTCAATTTGTTGATTCCTCGGGGTGGGAATGCATGGAAACCTTTCACATGTTCTGACCCATAAAATGATTTACAGTCAAAAACTGAACAGCACACGTTACTTTTTTTGCACCTTTCCCATGCTTTGAATTACTTCAACATAGCTTGCTGTCCTACATATAGTAGTTTCAACAAATCTCACCAGATGGCATATCGAATAATTTGAATCTCGAATAGGCAAGGCAAAAATTTTCGCCTCATTTCTTCAACCAATCACGAGCATCTGGTGACATCGTGCACCGTTACAGGTCTCGACAACTATTATCAGAGGGTATTTTTAATGCTTGGCTGTCTGTTATTCTGGCACATCTAGTTTCTGAGCAGTGGCCCTTGTGTTTTTAAAGCATGCTTCTGAATTAATTAAGCATTATCGTAATTCACACATTCACAAACTTAGCCTCTCCTAGATATCCACCTTTGGTGTCTTGTGCATTTTCCATGCCATTTTCTGTCATGGGAAAAATATAAAAATTCCTTTCTTTTTTACAACTAACACATGCATGCTAATTTTATAATCTATGGTTAGCTGTCTGAATACAAGCTTCACGTTTTCGCTTTTATGGTTCGCTTCTCAAACTTTAATTTCAAACTTGAACTATATTGGTTTACAGTGATATCGTTCACTCTAAAATTACGTTGTCCTGTTTACATACACAAACACACGGACACACCTTCATCAATATCATCCTCATTACCATAAGGGAGGCACTTGGGAATTGTTTTAAGCTTTACAGTTAAGACAGGTTCCATATACTGACATTTATGGTTCACAACTGTAGCATAAACTCATTAGTTTTTAGTCCGCAACTAGAACATGAACTCAAGTTCATTCTTCACATGTAGAACATGAACTCAAGTTCATTCTTCACATGTAGAACATGAACTCAAATTCATTCTTCACATGTAGAACATGAACTCAAGTTCATTCTTCACATGTAGAACATAAAATCAACCCGTACACATATATTGTTTACAGTTAGAATATACACTGAAAAATATTTGTTACATATGTACATCCCTACACACTAAAGTTTCTGAGACTAGCTCTGCCCCCAATGGTGTTGTGGTGACGTCGCCGCCTTGTAATCATAGGGTCCTTGGGATCGATGTGCGTTGGAGAGAGATAACGGTTCACATCCCTTTCTAAACTGTATCTCCGCTCCCGATTAGCCAATCTGTGCATAAAGTTAGCATTAAACAAAACTCAAATAAAAAAATACTCTTACTGGTCCCTTTCTTGAGGGTAGTATTTCTTATAGGGTAAAGGAGGGGAAGTTCGCCACCAAAATGCTTTTCATTTTTTTTCCTTCTAAACGAATTGGAGCAAGAGGACAATTTATACGATTCAAAAAGTAGTCATTGTGGATTATGAGGAATATAACATAAATACTGTGTTACGTGTACTTATGATGAAATATTAAAAATACTAAAATGAAAAAAAGTGGCGAAATTCCCGCCACATGCTGGCAAATTCGCCATATAACTTATTTATCATTTTATCGTGAGTTTAAGTGTATGAAATACCAAGTTGTTGCCAATAAATCAGACAACAAAGTGTAAAAGACCTACAAATGACAATACCAAACTGCTTAGAAAGATACAATACAAACATGTCTAAGAAACATAGGCCTAAATGTTCATATGCATTGTGAACAAGTTGTGTTAAAGATCGCCTGTAAGAAGGGAAATTCGACACATTTTCTGTTACTCTGACGAATTTACCAGCAAATGCATAGTCTAAAGAAAACAACTTATGTTTACTTGTACATGCACTCTTTGCAAAGCAAATCTTTTCACGACATTCTTAAGGTTTGAGGTTACGATATCAATAATTAAAAGGAAGAAAAATAATTCAAATCTACCACGAAATGACAATTTCCAACGTAGTATTGAAATTCGGCACCTTTCTTTGTCTTCTGTGTAGACGCAACTCCCCATTCCAAACTGTACTTCTTGCTTACTAGCTCGCTCACCACACTGTAGTTTTCAGTGGAAACAAGGCCATGTTACTTGATTTTTTAGAGGCATTAGTGAGTGTTTCCAACCTATAGTTTCTATCTACGATTACAAAAACCACAAGTACGGCGAGATTCCCAGCATGGCGAACATCCCTTCTTTTACCCTATGTGTTCATACGTAGCTAGTCCTCGATTATAGGATGCAAAACGGAAGGCAAATTGAAGCTAAGTTAGTGTAGGAAACAGGGGTTATAATGCCAAACAATTCATTATGGATCAACAACCACTAATGAGTTACAAGAAAGATTAAACGTAAGACATTCACACTTATAATTCACAGATAGAACACAAAATGCCAGGGGTTCGGCTAGTTGACTGCTTTGAATGCCAAAAATAAAAATACTCGCTATTATCCCAATTATGTTTTGAAGCTATAAATATTCGTAGTTTACTTATGTAGGTGTTCAGTGGATTTAATTCAATACAAATTGGGATGAAATTTGGGTTTTGGATTTCAGCTCTTAAAATGAAGCATAAAATGTCACCTAACATATGGTGGAAAAATAACAAATGTAAGAATAATAGAATGGGCGAAAAAGCGCGACAACTCGATTGATTAGATGCTCGGGGAGTAGGGGACAGAATGCCTTGTACAGTCTTCTGGGTTGTAGCGATTCCATTGAAAGTAAGTGAGATCGATTTAACCTAGAAGGATCCGTGGCTGTTCAATGCTTTCCCAGGGAGGGTAAGGAATACATACTTCGAAATTGTGGCAACGTTTTTTTTTTTTATTATTTGAAAAAGGGAATATCATTTATCTTACTTTCTAATGTATAAAGTAAATGAACCAAAATGTTTTTTTCATCACTTGTTTTCCAGGGCGGGCAAGTTACCCCCTTGTCCCCCGCCGGATACACACATGGTCAATGTCTTTTCGTTTTAGACTTATATTTTGCTGAAGCAGATGGATGGTGTACTATTATTATTTTGCTCCATTTTTAATTTTCATAATTGAATTCACAATTGGGTTGTCTTTATATTACTGGGACACTCTCTATTATTTTTATTCGTGTACATTTTTAGCATCTACAGAAATCATGCTATACAGGCTCCGTCCATTTTCAACATGCAATTATCTGTGCCTAACTAAATGATTACCTTCACATGTGCATGAACACATTCAAAACGTTGGGAATTGCCATAGATATAACCACTGGAAAATTATAACAAAATCATAAACATTTTCAGGTTGTTAAAATGTTGGATAGCAGATTTTTGTGTGAGTTAACAGTGGTCGACTGTGGTACGAACTCTTCTTTGAGAAAGACGTATACGGAACTCAAACATTCTGATCTTAAAGAGTGTTAACACGACAATCATTTTCACATTCAATTGTCAGAAGTTAATGTTTGTATATTGGCTGTGCAACATTTTGTGTTATTGTTGTGTAAGACAAATAAATGTGTTGACATCGAAAGGGCAATAAAAGGACATTTACAGGAAAGCAAAGGAAAGCTGTGTTTGATTTCTACTTCTGGTTGATTGTTATGCGATTAAGGTTTAGACACAAAACCCCAAGATGTCATCAATGGTCTCTTGTCCAAAACAGCACAGAAACAAATTCTAGACAGTGAAACGTGTCCCAAAAATAATAAAAAATATATATAATTTGAAATGCATTAGTATTTGATGCTTAAGGTTTATAAAATTATCAAATGATTACACACTGTAAAACAATTTAAGCGCTTTATTTGTCAACATGTTTTCTTTTTCATATTCCTTTTTTAATTTTCTGTTACTGATTGCATCTAAAATATGGCTATAATCAAACTGAGATTACAGTTAAACTCACTCAAGCTACAAAAGTGTAAATGAAAATTTGTTTTATACTTGTATGCAACAGGAACAAACATAATCCTCTCCATGGATCGAATGTCTCGCTCAAAATATTGATCATGTGTTTATTAACGTCTTCCAAATTTGACTTTAGATAATCAAGTTTTCTTAATTATAGATACTCCACAACACATTACATAATGGTAAGTAAATCATTATTGCATCAATTTATTCTCCATATTTGGCCACTCTTCATTCCATATGTATCCAAATTTACCTGGATAAAAGTCTTCTCACACATCTCTGCACTACCTCTGGCGAATGGTCAACGAATCCCATTAAACTAAATTGTTCATAAGATAATACACCGTTTAATGAAAAGATGTAGATTTGAATTCAGCTCCGAACCTTTAATCAACAGAACATAGTAGAACATTGCATTACGAACTGTGGCAACCCACAACAACCGTAGCCGAAACTTCACAAAATTATTATCTTTATCTGCCGCTCGCCCATTTTCAACGTCACCACAGACTTGCTTTCCAAAATTTCAGTGCCACAAATAACCGAGAAAATCATTAGAGATCCAGCACGTACCGAAAATGTAGCTGGTGATTATAAGTAAAATTCATCTACTCAGATCCCTCTGGAGCCCTTTGCAAGCATCAGATTGCTGTGAAACTTGGTTCAGAAGCTATGGAGACAAGTGAAAACCGAACGATGACAAAAAATAAAACACTTCAAAGTTTCACCACCAGGTGGAAATGTGGCGCTGAAATCGGATGTACAGTGAACTTCATCCTGCTGCTGAATCATTGATCACGCCATCTTACGCTTCCAAAGGGTCATTCACGTTGGTGTAAATATTGAACATTTCTGTACGCCACATTTCCACCTGGTGGTGAAAATTTGAACTATTTTTTTCTCATCAGCATTCGCTTTCCCACGGTCCCTATTGGCTCTATAACAAGTTTCACCGCAATCCGATGCTTCTAACGGTCTCCAGAGGACTCTAAGTGGAGGAACATCAATTCTGACCAGCCGGTATCTTCTCCAACCTTCGCAATTACTTTCGCAGTGAATACGGTCGGTGCTCTAAAAGTGACAGGAATATAATGTAAGTATAGGCTTTACTCAGTAAGTATGTCATAAACGCTTGTTTAAAAACTACTAAGTGAGATACTGACTTGAAAACCGATTTTATCTTTCAACATAACCTCTACCAACATTGATACACTTATCCCATCGTTATATCAGTACCCCAAAACCTGTTGCATAAAAAAAATTGGGATGCTGTCCCAGCCACAATCGCACATCACGTTCAGCTTCATCATCTGAAAATTTTTTAGCCCCCCCCCCCCCCCCGAAGCAGTAGCGGCTTCTACCTATTCGCACATTTGCACGTGCACACCCAAATAAATCTGCAATGTAATTAATTTTTATTATACTTATTCACTGAACACTATCTCCTTCAAAACATCAAACGTTCCCACACCCCAACGCCCCCATCGGTTTCGCTTTACCTGCGCCTGCCGTTGAGATACGTTCGTACTGAACAAAAGTCGCCATGTGCTCGTCTGCCGCTGTATTATGATCTGAACTCGCACTGCTACCGTTGTGTTCACGTTACAGCAGTGTTGCAATCCCATTCTATTCAAGATCTCGTGGTGGAGTAGAGGCAGTACACGATACATCGTAAAGGGAGGGAGATTTCTATGGTATCTTCGCCCACCATGAGGGGCAAGGAAGAAGACAGGAGGGAGGGGAGGACAACTGAAAGCGAAACGCGTGCTTTCAACAATGTCTTGCATTGCGTTTGCTTGGCCAAAATAAACTGTCCTTGTGGCGCTGCAGCAGTGATGTGCGTCTACGCGTAAACAACCATAGTCTACATTCTACCCGTAGACTATTTTATACACGTAGACGACGTAATCTATGTAAACAACATGGCGAAAAATGATAACTTAGCGAGGGGCGTCGTGGAATAAAAAGAAAATTATACTGCGTATCAGTTGCTGATATGTGAGGAGAACTTTTCATACTCTTTCTTCCAAAATCGAACAATTTCTCACCTAGGAAGATACCTAATATAGGAAATATTCTAGTGTTTTATGGGAAAAAGACCACTCTTGCCTCACGACTGCCATCTGTTGTTGTTTTTTGAAAACTATTTAACTTCTTCCATAGTTGATAATAGAAGAGAAGATAAATTTTGTTGTAAATAGAATTATTTTCATTTCGTTAGGAACTAATATAGTTGAAAATGTCACTTTCCTTTCATGAAACCCTTGAAAATGCACTTTAGATTGTCTACGTAGTTTATGTAAACTACAACCCAATGTAATCTACGTAGATTACGTGTAGACAACACATGTAGACGTAAAGTTATAGTCTACGGCACATCACTGCACTCCGCTCAGGGGGAGGGGAGTGGAGGGAGACTTCGATCAGTCAGCTGTTTCCATTGTGCGGCAAAATTGTTATACTTTCAAAACTTCTTTCTGTTTAATTGCAAAGTGAGCATGATGAAAGGAAAAACTGTACATAGCGAAAGCAGAGACGTAATATTTAACGTTGTTGAACATTTGGAAGAAAGTTAGCTAGCTACTCGTACAAAGCGTAATAAGACTGCAGTAATAAGACAGATAAGGCGGAAGGGAAAGACAAATTCTAAAGTACATAGAAAGGCAGTGTGGACTGAGTGAGTGCTGTCATTTTTGTTAATATTTTTTATTTATTCTCTTGAGTTTGTTGGTTCGATCAGTCTGTCGTTAGAAATAAAGGCATGAGTTTACAGTACCGGACCACTCTCCAATTTCTATAAAATTTCGCCCACTTACTAATTTCGGTGTCCTGATGACATACCTGTGATTCATATTTGGCGGTCACTTGATAAAATTGTACATTTACGTGTAGAACTTGTAAAATAACCACGGTGATTGTCCATACACAGCAATTCGTTAATGGTCTTCCTTTAATCACAACAATCTTCCTGACGTTAGACGAGGAATGCCTACGAGGTTAGGTTAG
Organism: Lepisma saccharinum; assembly: GCF_977018435.1. Lineage (NCBI taxonomy): Eukaryota > Metazoa > Arthropoda > Insecta > Zygentoma > Lepismatidae > Lepisma > Lepisma saccharinum. The sequence goes on along the minus strand of NC_139250.1, from coordinate 23,090,068 downwards.
GTCTGTTAGGTTAGGTTCCATTAGCATAAATACAAAGAAAAATTAATATTTTAGCTAAGAGAACTATACCTTGTCTTGCCTGTTGATTTCTTGATGTTGGGAAAATGGCGTTTTCCGTGGAGCTATTGTTCTTATGGTAGGGTTACGTTACGTTAAGAAAACATAGTTTATTTCATTTGTTTTCTCGATTTCCATACTGGACCGCCAATTATTACATGCAGATTCGTGATTAGGAGTTCACAATTAGTGAGTAGGTGAAATTTCATAGAAATTAGAGAGTGGTCCGGTATTGTAAACTCGTTCCGAAATATACAACTGCTATATTACAACTGATTTGCTGCATGTGGTCGTTAGACTGGCTACCTTGTTTGCAGGAGTAGCGCAAGATAAAATTTTCACCCTGACAGGATGCATTTCGGGCGCACCTGCTTTCCACGTTCCTACAATATAAATCATAACCATGTTATATATTTACAGTTTTAATGACGAAATATAATAGCATTATTTTAAAAATACCATAATGCGGTTAATGAACACGTTTATTGTAGGTATGGATTTACTCCCGTTCGATCGCTTCTCTAAAAGTGGGCGTGGGTTGTCCCTATCCATCGCTCCTGATAACGAAAGTGTTTTTTCCGGGTCAAGTGTTCCCGATCCCTCGCTTCCGAAAATAAGGAAATGAACACTTACAGAATGTATATAAAAATCTGTCACACGCACAAACAAAACTAACAAACGTTGTTACACACATAAATATGTAAACAACTGAGCATTTCGCAATAATAAATGCAAATAATAAGCAAATAAATAAATAAATGGGGCGTTACCCCCCACACGCCCTATACGCCTTCATGGCGTGGTGTCAAGCACAGGGGAGCACTTTACTTCTATTTACAGTAGGTACACAATAAATGTAAAACATGTTTTTGCTATCAGAAAAATAATCTCGACCCTACTTTACGATGACGTGAATACGCCTAGAAGTTTGCAATGGACTACATTGTTATAGTTGTACATCCCATTCAAGACAAACCACTAGGACGCTCCAATCGGGGCCTTGTCACGTCTTTCCTTTGCAAGTGCAAGTTCTATATATTTATTTTTCTTCTGTTTGTCATTCATGTGTAATTCCGCTCATAATTGCAGTGCATCGTAATGTATGGCATCTTCCTTTAGAACAGTGGCGAGTTCGACAACATTGGGATGACATTTTGCACGTTTCCAGCTTAATCTACTGTGCCACCCTTCTGCCATATTTGTCATTCTGTACTTCTGTCCATAACAATTTTACATGTCATTAACAGTGTCATTATCAAACCACTGTTGCCCAAACCTCGTTAATCCGGACTAATAGGGGGGGTATAAGTTAACCGGTTTAACGAAAGTCCGGATTAACTGAAATAACCTGAAAGAACAATAGAAAGTGCATTAAAACTCAATTTATAGCAACAAAACACGTTTATTATGATGTATTTAAAGGGCATAGGCCTAAATACACAATGCAGTACAGTACAAAGTCTGCGGGAAACAAAATTTCATCAGTGGTTGACTGCCTTTTCTTTGGGAAGTTCTCTTTGTTGACTTCTAGCCACACTTAAAACCTTGCATTCTCCCCCTTTCTTTCCTTTTGCCTGTCCGGATTAAGCAAAGTCCGGCTTATCAGGGTCCCGATTAACGAGGTTTTACTGTATTAGAAAACAAGAACAGTAGGTGTTTCTAAAATAGAGAAAATACATAAAAGTTGCCATTTTTAACAAAACGTAAGGACTTCCAGCATTCAGTGAACACTCTTGTTCTTGAAACAAGAGTAAAACGGAAACACGCTTGTAGAGCCCTCCCGCACACATCTAAAAACTAGGACAGCAAACTACTCTGTCCTTCTCTTGCTGTCGTCGTAATCACGTCACCTGGGGTATGACGTAACTGGATGTTACGTAAGAGGCAACCCACACAGTCGAGTTTGAAATACACAGGTTGAAATCGAACAGCGGAAGATAGTGCGTAGTTAGAGATCGTTTGGTTCATTGAGCTCTCCAGCCTAATTATTGCCTATTTTTGTGGGAGCAGGAAAAGGTTTATTATCCATTTTGCCTTGACTCATCTCACTGAACAGGTCGCTAGGTGCCGTGGCTTGCCGCGAGTTGATAGCCTTGCTCGAAAAGATTTATTATCCTCGAGCAGCGGCAGTGGTGAGTTGGAATTGCCTTCGGGGCAATTTGGTATGGTATCGTGGTGTTCTTGCCTTTCTCGGCATACACGCTTACCGGGGAACATGTATTACGTATTCGTAAGTAAAGTCAATGGACAAGCAGACATGAACTTTTGACAAGAGTGCGTGCCTTGTAAAAGAAGTACAATTTTACGAAGGCAACATTTGGGAATTGGGCAAATGGATTCATCTCGAACGATTTAAATGGACTGCAGAATTTCCGAGTGAAGTAACCACAACGAATCCAGTGAACTTCAGTGTTAAATAATACAGGTACGAAACTATATTCTTGTATGCGTGTGCCCACAAAATGGTGAAAAGTGTTACGTTCCCTATCTTACGCGATTTACGCAAGTTGCGATAACGTGAACTAGTAAAAAGCAGTACGAGGGCTGCTATTTATATTTTGAGCCTTGGCAACACTGATTGAAGTTAGGCGCGATTTGACGTTTGCACGGAATCGTCTGGCATTATTGACCATAACGTACTTCAAATGTTTTGTCAATAGCTTCATTTGTGTTGTTTATGTTGCCTTGGAGATTGCGCGACAACAATAAAATGGAATTAACTCGTGAACATTTTCGTGCGATGTTTTTTTACGATTTTCGACGTGGATTATCAAGACAAGAGTGCATCGATCAACTTACTTCCACACTTGGCGATGAAGCCCCATCCTTTGCCACTGTGAAACGCTGGTATAACGAATTTAATCGTGGCCGCCATTCGCTCATCGACGAGATTCGCGAAGGTCGTCCAAAATCAGTTGTTGTTCAAGAAAACATTGATGCTGTGCAAAACCTAATACTGCAAGATCGTCATGTGACATACTGTGAGATTGAGGCAACCATAGGCATTAGTTCCACCAGCATATATAAAATATTACATGATCATTTAGCTGTGAGAAAGGTATGTTCTCGTTGGAGCACACACAATTTGACAAAAACTCAAAAAGACGCTCGGGTCAATTGGTGCAAACAAATGCTCAATAAATACAATCATGGTGCTTCAAAAGACGTATATAAGATTGTAACAGGTGACGAATCATGGATATATGCATATGATCCGGAACGTAAACAGTAGTCGACTGTATGGGTGTTTCAAGATGAACTCAATCCAACAAAAGTTGTTCGCGCTCGAAGCACATCGAAACAAATGGTCGCCTGTTTTTTTCGGGAAAACTGGTCATGGGGCAACTGTGCCTTTAGAAGAACGTCGAACGGTCAACTCTGAATGGTACACAACAATTTGTTTGCCAGAGGTCTTCGGTCAAATACGGAAAACAAACAAACGCCGTCGGATCATTCTTCATAAAGACAATGCCAGCTGTCACACATCTCGTCTAACAACCGACTTTATGAACAGTCAAAAAATCGAATTGATGGGTTATCCGCCGTACAGTCCTGATTTGGCACCCAATGACTTCTTCTTGTTCCCGAATGTCAAGAATAAATTGCGTGGACAACGATTTTCGCCGTTGATGCGTTCCAAAACCATATTATGGAGGTGTCTCAAGAAGATTGGAAAAACTGCTTTGACAAATGGTTCGAACGAATGCAAAAGTGTATTGACCATAAAGGAGAATACTTCGAAAAACAATAAAGCAGTTTTCAATGCCAAATTCCTGTTTTTTCATTGTTAGGCTCAAAATATAAATAGTGACCCTCGTAGAACAGTTCTAAGTTAATATGGTCGCTCGATTTCAAGTTTATCTTGCAAAAGTTATAACGTTAGAATGTACATTTTTTGAATGCTCATTTAAAAATTTTCAAATTACGACCACGTAATAAACTCATTATTTTCCTAATTTATCTTACGGACATGAATAATGCAAATGCAAGAGCACGTTGTATCCACTGTGATACTTGCTGCGATAAATGTTCAACGAAATACCAAAAGCTTGAAAACATCGCAAATAGTTACTTTGATTAATGGCGACACCGACTGATTTGGACTGAACATGTAAAAATGCTATTTGACCGCATTATTAAGATCCAGTTTTGACAAAGAATCTTTTCCTTGAGCACCTAATGCCACGTATGTTTCAATGCTATTCTTAATTGGTTAAGAAATAGAAAGCATCTCAATTTTTATTAAAGTTAATGCATTTGTTAGAAAGTTATCACGAAACAACCACGAGTGTGTTTAAATGAATCAAGTGTTGAACGCGTGCATGCATATTTTGAATTTGGAATTATTGCTGTGCGAAAATCACGATTTTAGTATATTTAAGATTGGTACAGTTAGGGTGTTCTATAATTGATAAATTGTGTGCACTTGCATATTTTTGTCGTTTGCAGTAAGCAACGAATGTAGTTACATCAGTGCTATATGTTTATACGCCTTTTGATATTTCCTTGTAAGTTACAGTAAAGAAAACTCAAAGCTTAGTTACAAGTAAAAATTTGAAGGAACTTAATTATTGCAAAAACGTTTATCGTAACGTATTGTTGATTTGAAATTTGCTTATCCTACTGTTCTACGAATACTAAGAAAGCTTGTTAATTGAATCTTGAATAAAACTGTTGTTGTTGTTGAAATTGAATATCGTCGTACAATCATTTGACCTTAGTACGAAATAAAAAATGAATGTGGGATTCCTGTGAAGTCTTGTAGTTAGTGGTTGAGGTAGAATAAGTAAAGGGTATATTCTTACTGTTGTGTATGTACCAATGATGTGCCGTAGATTATACGTTTACGTCTACATGCGTTGTCTACACGTAATCTACGCGTAGATTACATTGGGTTGTAGTTTACATAGACTACGTAGACAATCTAAAGTGCAATAAAATTAATTTTCAAGGGTTTCAAGAAAAGGAAAGTGACATTTTCAACTATATTGATTCCTAACGAAATGAAAAGAACCCTATTTACAACAAAATTTCTCCTCTCTTCTATTTCATCAACTATGGAAGAAGATAAATAGTATGCAAAAAACAACAACAGATGACAGTCGTGAGCCAAGAGTGGTCTTTTCCCCATAAAACACTAGAATATTGCCTATAGTAGGTTTCTTCCTAGGTGAGAAATTGTTCGAATTTGGAAGAAAGAGTATGAGAAGTTATCCTTACACATCAGCAACTGATACGTAGTATAATTTTCTTTTAATTACACAACGCCCTTTGCTAAGTTATCACCTTTCGCCATGTTGTTTACATAGATTACGTAATCTACGTGTATAAAATAGTCTACGTGTAGAATGTAGACTATCGTTGACTATCGTTGTTTACGCGTAGACGCACATCACTGGTATGTACGCAAAATTGGAAGATTTTTGGCGTTGCATCTCTTTTACAGCTACTTTTGTATTACTAAGAGGATACACTAGTGGTACTGACTTATCGTTGCTTTCCCCCCTAATTGAAAATGTTGAAATTTGTCTATTGATCCTGTATAGTAATATTGAAGTGCATTGTTTATGGGCCCTTGTACAAAGATTATTGAAGTTCTTAAAAGAGCTTTTGAGGCGTTGTGAACAACACGGCAATAGCCTCACACCTTAGCAATTTTGTACGTTCTGCGTTTCTCGTGAATTATGTATATCCAAGCTTCTCATTGTAGCTTGTAGCAGCTTCCCTTTTCTTTATATCACTACGCAAATTGAATGTTGCAATGGGTATCCTTTGTAGGAAGTTCTTTTGCCCACAAGAAACCTACAATAGCATGTTGCTCTTCTAACGTACGCTCCTCAAGCACGTCGCCATTTTTGAACTGAGTTGCCCATACGTGCGTCTGTTACCTAGCGACTGGTAACTGAATATCATCAAGCTGGATTGTGCTGCCACCTACTGACACCTTTAGAAACTGCTCACTACTATTTTCAGCTATCTCACATCAGTTTGTGACCTATTTACTGACTTCCCCTCGTATATACATACAAAATGTAAGATCTAAAACTAGTTGTTCGTTAATGTTGAAAAGTATCTTATTATTCTGTAAGGGCCACCTAGCCGGTCGCAGCATGTCACTTTCATAATGCATGTCAATTTATCTTCTCAGGTGGCAGTGTGATTTTGGAATAATAATAACTTGTTTTTACCAGAACTTAGAAAGAGGGCAGCATCTACAATCTGTATCACACCTTTGACACTTGTTCCTCTAAGACTTGTAGCAGGCATGTTTCCAGAAATGTTTCAATCGCATCTTGCGTATTTATCCCAGCTGCTGCCTGTAAAGCTCTCACGGTGGGTTGTCATGGCAACCAAGGAGGCAAATAAGGATCTTCATCTCCAAGATTAAGCCGTCGTAAGAACTGCAACAAGCTACTCCTTACTCATTTTCGAATAGTGAAACATCGGTCCGGCATCTTTGTTCAAGAACGCCATCTCCTTTGAACCGAAGACCTGAAGTGGGGCTCAAAAATTAGACTAGTGCGAAACGTACATTCGGAGACGAAACAGATGGTAGCCCCTCTCGTATATACAGTGTGTTTTAAAGGTAGGATTCTAAACACTTATAACTTTTAGAGTAATAGATTTAACTAACTCTCTAGCCTTCTTAAACCCGAAGGTTCATTGCTGCAGCAACAAAGGCCTTCCATCTGTCCCTATCTTGAGCAAGATCTATATACTCTTTTCCATCACTACCGATTTCCTTTAGGCCCATCTCAACGTTGTCCCTCCATCTTCGTCTTGGCTTTCCTATAGGTCTCTTACCATCAGGTTTCCCAACAAGGATCCTGTAAACTCCCCTTTCCTCTCCCATTCGTTCCACATGGCCTGCCCACCTAAGTCTTCTTGAAATAATTATTCTAATAATATCTGGACATGAATACAAATTATGTACTTCTAAATTATGTAACCTTCTCCACTCACCTGTCTCCTCATCCCTTTTAGGTCCAAATATTTTCCTAACGATCTTATTTTCAAATACTCTCAATTTATGTTCCTCTTTCAATGTAAGGGACCAAGTTTCGGACCCATATAATACTACAGGCAAAATTACTGTTTTGTATATTTTAACTTATAGTTTCTTAGATATTAAACGAGAAGACAAAAGTTTATGAAGAGAGAAGTAATTGATTTATTGCAATGAAATACAAAATTAATGTTTGATTGGGTTTAGTTGATCTCCAGCTGGGTACCATTCACGTCCAAACACTCTTGCAATCTTAGTTTGAATCCGAGAATTGCGGTTCTGACGGTGCTCGTCCGGAATGTTGTGGATCACATCCCGTATCTTGAACTTCAGGTCGTCAATATCTGTCTGTTTCTGCGCATACACCTGGGTCTTGACATGTCCCCACAGCCAATAATTGCAAAGCTGGTGACCTTGCGGGCCAGTTATGGTTCCTCTGGGGCCAATCCATCTCTCCCCAATGCTTTTTTCTGCATCGACGCCATCTTGGAATCATGTGATCTCCTTCACACACGTCATTCAGAAGTGTGGCCAGAACAAAATTTTAAATTTTCATATGTGTAAAAAAAAACAATATTACGTTGCAATAAAGTTACTTTAAAGTTAGAGATTTTTATAATTCTGCGGGACTTTTAAAACACTCTGTATGTATATACGAGTATCAGCAAACAGGGACTCCCCGATGCCGAAGTGGTAACGTCGTCGCCTTGTAATCAAGGGGTCCCTGGTTCGATACCCAATGGACGCACATAGTGGTTCAGATCCAACTTTGAACTGTGGATCCAGTTTCGAATACCCTAACTGTGCATAAAGTGAACTTAGGACAGAAACTTAAACTCAAACTACAGTAAAACCTCGTTAATCCGGACTAATAGGGGGGTATAAGTTAACCGGTTTAACGAAAGTCCGGATTAACTGAGATAACCTAAAAGAACATTAAAACTCCGTTTATAGCAACAAAACACGTTTATTATGGTGTATTTAAAGGGCATAGGCCTAAATACACAGTAGAGTACAAAGTCTGCGGGAAACAGAATTTCATCAGTGGTTGACGGCTTTCTCATTGGGAAGTTCTCTTTGTTGACTAGCCACATTTAAAACATTGCATTCTCCCCCTTTTTTCCATTTTCCCTGTCCGGATTAAACGAAGTCAGGCTTATGGGGTCCGGATTAACGAGTTTTGACTGTATTAGCAAGCAAGAACAGTAGGTGTTTCTAAAATAGAGAAAATACATAAAAGTTTTCATATATGTAACAATACGTAAGGACTTCCAGCATTCAGTGAACACTCTTGTTCTTGAAACAGGAGAAAAACGGAAACACGCTTGTAGCGCCCTCCCGCACACATCTAAAAACTAGAACCGCAAATGAATGCTCATTACGAGTCTGCTTGTTGAATATTTTATCCTCTACATCCGCCTCTGCTCCATTGGGTTCCATCCGAAACGAAAAAAGCAAATCACAAAGCTCCAAGATCGTTTTGCACAGCTGATGCAACAAAACCGCAGATTCCTCTTGTTTCCATGATTTGATGAGCTTTTTGCTGGTGAAACGTGGGCAATCCCTTTTAGTCCAGAAAATCACATGTCCAATGTTTTCCTGAAAAGTTCAGATTACATGTGTCACTGGACAACTTGTACATAACGAGTGGACAGTGAGTAAACTGGTTTTTCAGTCTGAATGTCGTGTGCATGGGCGTACCCAGACATATATGACATTGAAGAAGCAGTGCTCCATATAAAAGAAGAACCAGAAAGAGACAAGATTAGAAGAAGAACAGCAGCCATACTGAAGAAAGAAATGGGAAAACAAGGAAAAGTAGATAATTTGAGTAAAAAAGAAAGGGAAGGTATGAAGAAAATCAAGAAAAGAAATGATGTGGTGATAGAACAGGCAGATAAAGGAGGAGCAATTGTGGTGATGGAAAGAGAATGGTACGAGAGGAAGTTTGAAGACCTAAAAGGAAATGGATATGAGGAGATTTGTGTAAAAGGAGAAGAACAAACTATAAAAGAAAGAATCATAAAAGACTGTAGGAGGAGAGGATTCAAGAAATGCATAAAGGAGACAGGAAGACTACCAAGTTTGAAAGGCTTTCCAAAGATACACAAAGAGGAGATAAAGTTAAGACCAGTAATGAACTGCAGAAACAATATTTTGGAACCCTTAGAAAATAAATTAAAGAACGTTATTGACGTGTTAGTAAAACAGCAAGAAAGCAGAGCAGTTAAGAACAGTGAAGAAGTAGTAGACCTCATAAAAGGACTTAAGTTAAATGAGATGAAGACGACAATGTTTAGCTTAGACGTGAAAAGTATGTTCCCGAGCATCAAGAGGGGACACGTTTTGGACATTATTAAAAAGAGAATGGGACAAGAAATTATAGGAGAATGGGATAGTGAAAGGGTAGTGAAGGCGCTGGAAACCATTTGGAATAATGGTTACAGTATAATGGGAGATAAAATAATGTTAATGAGTGAAGGACTAAATATAGGTTCCAGTCTAAGCCCAGCATTGGCTGAATTGGTTATGAATGAATGGGAAAAAAAGTGATAGAAAAAGGAGGTGACAAAATAATTCTGTTTTGCAGATATGTGGACGATTGATTTGGCATATGGAAGGGAACGAAGAGGCAGCTTGTTATTTTTGCCAAAGAAATACAAGATGAAGAAAGAGGGATATTATTGGAACTTGAAATAGAAGAAGAAAACAAGTTAAGCTTTCTAGATATATTGATGAAAAGGAAGAGAGGACAAGAAATTGAAACCGCTTGGCATCAGAAGAAGTGTGCAGCAGGGGTATTCTGCCACAAAAGAAGTGATGTAAGTGAGGTGACAAAAATAAATTTTATAAAGAATATGGAGGACAGAATCAAGAAAATATGCATGAAAGAATGTGAAAAAGAAGGCAAAATAAATAGCCTATGGAAACAGCTGGAAAAGAATGGCTATGAGAAGCAGGATAGACTGGACATAAACAGAAGAAGGAAGAAAACGGGCAGGGAAGAATTGGAAGAGAAAGACAAAGAGGAAGAGAAAGAAAAAGAGAGAAGGTTTGGAATAAGGAGTATGGGGAAGACCACAGAAAAGATATGCAAAGTGCTTAAGAAAGCGGGAATTAAAACTTACAGGAAGGGAGGGAGAAGCATCTTAGGAATAGCGAGGAATGCAAACAAGAAAAAGGAAAACAGAGAAGAGGAAGGGATTATCTACGAAGTGAAATGTACAGAATGTCAGAGTGTGTACATAGGAGAAACGAAAAAGAGGCTGAAAGACAGGTTGAAACAACATAGGGATGATGTACGACTTAAGAGAGAAAGAAATGCAATATTTAAACACACGAGAGAAACAGGACATGACATAGAGTGGGATGAGGCTAAGCAGATAGGAAGGGAGAAGAGAATGCTAGTGAGAAAATGGAAGGAAGCCAAGGAAATAGAGAAGAAAGGTGAAGAAGACACAATGAACTGGAATGGGGGATTGAAGTTAAACAAAGAATGGAAGAAGATGTTAGAAAGAGTGGAAAGGACAAGAGAGAAAGAGGAGAGGAGAAGGAAGAAAAATGAAGGGAAAAGAGCGTGAGATTAAAAGTCCAACCACATTCTATATGGAAGTAATTGTGTTTAGCCTTTTTGGTGAAAGTAAAGTTTTAAAGTGAAAGTCAACTGCTAGAAAGTTCCAAACAACTTTCTAAATAGTCTGGAGGGAGTAATGTTTGTGTATATATAATGCCCTGTTTTTGTATCTTGTTACTTTTGTACTTGATACAGAGTCTGAAGAAGACCTTGCTAGAAGGTTGAAACGTTACGTTTAGTTTATGTTTTTAATAAAATAAATTACTGCCTTGGTCAGCATATTTAGTTTTTCCTACAAAAACATTTTTACGCCTTAGTATTGTTTAAAAAAAATCCTCATCAGTGGCGGCGATTGCATTTTAAAACTGGGGGGCAAGGACAGTTTATTTTCCTTTGGCAGATAAGGTTTAGCATAGACCTGGGGCAAAAGTGTCAAAAACTGGGGGCAATTGCCACCAACTACCTCCTAAACGCCATCACTGATCCTCATAGACAAACTTAATACCCAGTGAAAGATTCAAATCTCCATCGATTTTTGTTCAAAAGTAACATACGTGCGAAGTCTCGGTTGAGTAACTTTTTGGACACCCCTTATAAAGACGTTCTGTAAAATTTAAATTATAAAATTCAAACAGAAATAATGTTCATTAATATAGAGGAGATAAAAAAACTTGATTAACATTTTAGTTGGTAGGCTTTAAGGAAGATAAAATACATATGACTCATTTGTAATTTGGATTATGCCCAGAAAATACAAATTGCGATTCCGGCATTGCATAAAAACGGAAGGGAAATAAAATTTCCGAACCTATTAAAGAGCCACGAAAATGGAATGAGGGATCCTGAGTTTCATCTCCCCTCCCACTTCCCCCTGCTGTATGTAATGGAGAATTAGGAAAATGGAGCTTAAAATTGCTGACTTCAGGAAAAGAAGCTTGAAACCACGAGACCGTGGATTTTCCTTTCCATTCGATATCACCGTTTAATTGTTCGTTGATTGGATGACGGCAGTTGCGTTAATGGCCACAGCGCTTGAGATCCAGTGATAGAGATAGGGGGAAAGAGAGAGGAGGATGAAGTGATGGAGAGTGGGTGAAAGAGTAACAGAGAGAGAGAGGAGAGAGTGAAAAAGAGAGAGCGAGACTGTGAAAGAGAAAGCGAAAGAGAAAACAGAGTGAAGAGAGAGATAGGGTAGGTGAAGTCGAAAACGAGAGACAGAGACAGGATAGAGAGTCAGGGCAGGTGAAAGAAAGAGAGAGAGTGAGTGGAAGAGATAGTAAGTAAAAGAGAGAATGAGAGGAAGAGATAGTAAGTAAAAGAGAGAGTTAGTGGAAGAGATAGTAAGTATAAGAGAGAGGGAGAGGAAGAGATAGTAAGTAAAAGAGAGAGTGAGTGGAAGAGATTAGTAAGTAAAAGAGAGAGGGAGAGGAAGAGATTGTAAGTAAAAGAGAGAGTGTGAGGAAGAGATTGTAAGTAAAAGAGAGAGTGAGAGGAAGAGATTGTAAGTAAAAGAGAGAGTGAGTGGAAGAGATAGTAAGTATAAGAGAGAGGGAGAGGAAGAGATAGTAAGTAAAAGAGAGAGTGAGTGGAAGAGATAGTAAGTAAAAGAGAGAGTGAGTGGAAGAGATAGTAAGTAAAAGAGAGAGTGAGTGGAAGAGATTAGTAAGTAAAAGAGAGAGTGAGTGGAAGAGATAGTAAGTATAAGAGAGAGGGAGAGGAAGAGATTAGTAAGTAAAAGAGAGAATGAGAGGAAGAGATAGTAAGTAAAAGAGAGAGTGAGATAAAGAGATTGTAAGTAAAAGAGAGAGTGAGAGAAAGAGATTGTAAGTAAAAGAGAGAGTGCCATTAAGAGATAGTAAGTAAAGAGAGAGTGAGCTGAAGAAATTGTAAGTAAAAGAGAGTGAGATGAAGAGATAGTAAGCAAAAGAGATAGTGAGAGGAAGAGATAATAAGTAAAAGAGAGAGTGAGAGGATGAGATAGTAAAAGAGAGTGAGAGGAAGAAATGGTATGTAAAAGAGAGAGTGCCATTAAGAGATGGTAAGTAAAAATAGAGTGAGAGGAAGAGATGGGTAAGTAAAAGAGAAAGCGAAAGAGAGATGAGAAAGTGAAAGAGAGAGAGTATGTACAAATAAAGGGAGAGGGTGAGAAAGAGTGAAAGAAAGAAGTAGAATGGGAAAGTTAGGTGAAAGGGAGAGAGTAGGTAGAAGAGGGAGAGATAGAAGGAGATAGTGAAAGAGAGAGGAAATAAGAGCAAAAAGGGATATATAGAATAAAACGAACTGAAGAAGTAGAGAGAAAAAGGGAAAGGGAGAAGAGAGATTGAAAGAGTAGTAGAAAGAATGACGGGTGAAATAGAGTGAAAAAGTAGGAGAGGGTGAAAGGGTGAAAGAGAGAAAAGAGAGTGGGTAAGAGAAGAAAAGAAAGAGAGAAAGAAAGGAGAAAGAAAGAGAGAGAAAGGAGAAAGAAAGAGAGAGAGAGAGAGAGCCATAAATAGTAGGGATGGGTCGATATGAAATTTTGGCCAATACCGATAAAGTACCGATATAAAATTTACCGATAGCGATAACCGATATTCTACCGATCCGATATAAAATTAGAAATTGTCCATGAAGACCTGAAATGTTCATGGATCTCCTTAATAAATATGTTTCGAGGTGACTGCAGAGGAAAAGAAGTTGAATATTTAGACAATTACTTTTTTAAAAAGTAGGTCATCAAGATTATGCATAAAAATTACAACAAAATGGCAGAATTTTGCACTAAATTATAAGGTATTTATCGATATATCGGATCGGTAAAATAATCGGTAATTTTACCGATAAACCGATACACCGATATGCCTATATCGGCCGATACCGATAGGGTACCGATTAATCGGTCCCATCCCTAATAAATAGTAATCGACCAGGTAGATTTCAAATTATTACAGCTGATACGAAGTGTTTCAATGAAATGTGCATTTTTAAATGTCAGAAATGTACATTATTTTAACGAGATGAACATTAAGAACACTAGAATTGCAACCGTACACATTGTTATTTGTGACACAACCGTCGTCACGTTCTACAGCTCGGTGGCCGAGGCCTTGAACTTGTCGACTTTCGATCTGGCCACCAAAGTTCCCGGGTTCGAATCCCGGTCTGGACGCCCTTCATCAATTTCATCTAAGCTTTACTCATCCTCATCGTCACGATTAACCAAAGAAGACAGAAAAGCGCTAAGATAACCACTTAAGTAAATTATATTCACACTCGGTCACTGTGCACGCGAAAACAATTTATATTCATTATCTGTTTTATGCATGATAAAATATTCAAATTTATGTAAAAAAGGTAGAAGCATACTGTTAAATTTCAACCGTAGAATAATGCACAATCTACGTTAATGCTTATCTCAGTACGTGGCTCCGCGTAGTGGTAGACTTTTGAGCTCGCCACTGATGTTCCCGAGTTCAGATCGCAGCCTGCCCATGAGTGTTCTTTGTGATGCCCCTTCGTCAGTTTCATCCAATCGCCACTCATTCTCGTCGTCGTGATTAGCCATAGTGTCATAAAAGGGAGATAAAAATGACGAAAATACAAAACAAACAAATCGTTTCCTACAAGCAAATACAGGGTGGCGCATATTGTATCTGCCAATTTGAGTTGGCAACCCTGCCAGAATGCACGTGTGGCATACCTATATCCGTGGAAAGTTGGGAGTCGGGCAATTAGTATGGAACGCTGGCCTGTGCAGACGCGGATTGTGGCGGTGGAAGCCTTCATTCAATCAGGAACAGGACACTGCGGCGGAACAATGAAGATCGTAATGCTCCTGTTCCAGAAATACATAGCATTCTGAGGTAATGTTGTGAACCGTCAGTCACTATTATATACGCGCTATTCCACAGGATATCTTGATACACGCGTCATGAAGGGCTTCCCGAATCACATCGAACAGTGCATCCAAGCAGAAGGAGGACATATAGGGAACCTTATATTCAATGTGGACTGATGTCTGTATTGTCCATATTATACACTGCTTTAAATGCCTGTGGTGTGTGTATTTTTATTTGATAACCACATAAAGTTACTACAAGCATTCACCATCTTTCCTTTGCAGGGACTGCGACAGGGGTGGGCACGGGTGGGCAAGCGCCCACCCGATTGGCCAACCAATCAAATTCAATAAGTATATACTTGGGGATATATGAATGATTCAATAAATAAGTGGATTCTGGTGTTCATAACATGTACATTTTAATTGTGAATATTATCTATGCTAGAAATGTTCAAATATTATCAACCCATAAAAAGGTAATTTTGTCATAAGAAAGTGAAAGTAATTACTAGAGCTATTGAAACAAAAACTGTGATAAAATTAATACTTTCATGATTAAGAGCAGCTAGTAGGCTTAGGAGACTCAAAATTATGCAGGGTATGATCAAGATTAGATCAGAATTTAGGTTGAACTTGAGGACTGCAGCTCCGAGCCTCCACATACGTATATAAATCGCGGCCTGAGTATGGTTAAAATAATCTCCAAATAAAAACTCCCTCCAGCAGCACAATAAATTATTTCGACTTTTTAATTATTATTAAAATTATTTAATCAAGAAGACTTAAATGGGCAGACCATGTGACACGAATGGCAGAGGAAAGAATAGTTTACAGGATTCTTGTTGGGAAACCTAATGGTAAGAGACCAGTAGGAAGGCCAAGACGAGGATGGAGGGATAACGTTGAGATGGACCTAAAGGAAATCGGCAAGGATGGGAAAGATTGGATTGATCTTGCCCCGGATAGGGACAGATGGAAGGCTTGTGTTACTGCAGCCATAAACCTTCGGGTTTAAGTATGCTAGAAAGTATAATATAGTTTTAATTACCTCTGCATTGAAATCCCAGAAGTGTTCCTTTTTTTTATCTCATTACAATTTTTATATACCTGTTATTTTCAAACATCAATATGGTATGCGAAATATCAACTTTATATTCATTCTACTAATAAGAAGGAATCACATCACAATAATCACTACAATACCGAAGTGAATAAATTTTAATAAACCAGTTATGTATGGAAAAAGCTACAGAATTATTCAACTGCCAATGAGTGGCTTCTTCTATTTAGAAATCCTCGTTCCACACAAATTTTGCCACATGAATCAGCCGAAAATATCAACAGAATTTGTAGACGCAGCTGAAGTAAAGAAAGAAAGTTATGTCCCAAAGTTTCCAGGGTATGCTGCACAGGATAGAGGTGACATTTTAGTGTGTTCGAAATGGTCACGCTATTCAACCCAAGTAATCTATGAAAATAGATAAATTATTACTGGTACGGTGATCAACTTCAATGAATTCCTTGTGTCCTAAATCATTTTGTTACCTCAAAAAATATGTTCATGAAACAATACGTGTATTGCTTCTCCCGCATTGGTAACATTGCAGTACAGAAAACGAATAGCAACTTAGCTATTAATCTCTTCAATTCTGAATAGATTTTTCAATCTTACTTGTTTATTACTTATGAGTGATAAGTAGTGTATATTGAGCGTTTCAAAGTCGTACTTAGTAGGTATTCTTTTTTTTTATCAATTGAATATCACTTTTTGACATATTTTGACAATTTTTTGTCGATGTTTTAGCGTTTGACGATTTTTCAGTGCAATTTTCACCGCATCTCATTTTTTTCCTACTCGTACTTGGTAGGTATGCATTTGTAGCTTTTTTTTTATCAATTGAAAATCAGTTTTTGACATATTTTGACAAATTTTTGTTGATGTTTTAGCGTTTAGCGATGTTTTTGTAAAATTTCCTATTTTTCTCTTTTTTTTCCACTCGTACTTGGTACGAATGCCACGATCTTACGTGATATAACTTAACCTATTCATTTTTTTTTCGTGCTAAACTACACGAGAGACTCTACGTGCTTTGACCTATTTTAGAGTAGAACCATAAAGACAGAGCTGCAACCGAAAGTGAGGCTCGAAGTGAGGCTCGGTGAGGCTCGACTTAATAGTTTGCTCTTGTAAGACATAAGTCTTATTTTCTCGCAGTGTTGCCAACATTTTACTCGAAATAAAATCACCAAGGTTTTTTTCTTGGTCTAACCTATGTTATTGAACTGCGTCGTCACGTCCAAACCTGCATGACTTCCGAACACTATTGGTTTTATTCATATTTTACTTACGTATAGGTGTATATGATGAATCCCCAAACAGATTTTTTAAAAGTCTTACTGTTTCCAAGATAACCCCACTTCCGGTTGCCATTTTGGATTTCTGAACATAGGTTCTATTCATATTTTACTTACATATAGGCGTACATGACGAATCCGCAAACAGATTTTTCCTAAGTCTTACCGTTTCAAAGATAACCCCACTTCCGGTCGCCATTTTCGATTTTCGAGCATAGGTTCTATTCATATTTTACTTACATATAGGCGTACATGACGAATCCGCAAACAGATTTTTCCTAAGTCTTACCGTTTCCAAGATAACCCCACTTCCGGTTGCCATTTTGAATTTCCGAACATAGGTTCTATTCATATTTTACTTACATATAGGCGTACGTGACGAATCCGCAAACAGATTTTTCCTAAGTCTCACCGTTTCCAAGATAACTAGTAGTATAAGTGGCCGGGTTCAACGCCCGAAAATGGAGCTCGGTGGAGCTCGCAGTGTTGCCGACTCCATACTCGAAAACTCATTTTCTCTCCACGTTCCGCGCCTCATTTATTGCGCTGACGATGTTTCACAGCGTAGAAAACAGCACCAAAACATCAAAAACTCATTTTGATTATTTGGAGCTCACCAAAACCTCAAAAACTCATTTTTATTAATTGAGGTTCACCAAACCTCAAAAACTCTCATTTTCTCTCTATGTTCAGCGCCTCATTTATTGCGCTGACACAACGTGATGAGTAAATAATGCAGTCTCTTATTCTTGAAGGATGAATGCACCTTATCGTAATTTTCCAAGCCCCGGTCAAATGTTTGTATATCGTGATTTTTGTAAACCTCTCTCTCGGGAACGATGTGCCACACACACACGCGCGCGCGTGCCTCTTATTACTTCCGTATTGTGATGAATCCGCAAACAGATTTTTTTGCTAAGTCATGAATTTGAGGGTTCTATGACAACCTATATTAATTCTCGTAAGAGAACAGAAAACACAAAAAAAAACCAAAAAAAAACAAAACAATACTGTGGTCACTACAACAAATAGTCTTCTTCAACCCCTATCTAACAAACCAAAAAAATCATCATCCTAACTAGAACCATGTAACTAATATTGTGATGACTCATATTAAGTACCCCTTAATTGTATTACTTATAAGGGTATACTATTGCACAACGTTTTTGCAACAAGTTATTACGTAATATTGTGATGACTCATATCTAATGCCCTTCGTTGTATTAACTATAAGGGAGTAAACTATTACACAACATATTGTAACAAGTTATGACGTAATGTGATGAGTTATATTTAACGTGGCGTCTTCTGATTGGTTAATTATTACAGGTGTTTTCAATACGGTCCGTGCTTTTATTATATAAGACGGTATACACTGCAGATCAGTCAGTCTCGTGAGAGTAGCCGAAGAGTACGGACGTCCTGTCGTAGCGCTTCTTGTTTTTGTAAAAATAATAGGTATTTAATTTTTTTTGAGGCTACATACCATCTATTATTTCAAGTTTAAAGGTGTTTCACGTGGTTTTTCATAGTAATTTCGACCAGATTGAATTTTGACGTGATCGTGCATTTTCTATTTCACCTCAAGAAATTCTATATAAATAACATACCTGAAAATTGTATCGCTATATACTAGATTTTTTGATTTCTGTGATTTTGGAGAAAGCAATGGCATCCACCACCAGTTTCAATCGTAAAAATTATAAAACTGAATGTGTTACTTGTGGGAAGCTAATCTCAAGGAACAATTTATCAGTACACAGGGCAAGATGTAGCGAAACAGCTTCGAGAATTAATCGTTCGTTACCTTCTAAGCCTTGTGCTCGATGCGGAAAAATGATTAGCATTACAAATTTAAGTAAACATCTCAAAATTTGCAAACCATCGACCGGACAAGCATCGAAAAGGAAAATCGATGATCCAGAAACGGAAGCTTCCACTTCCAAGCAAATTAAATTATCCGATGAACCCAAACCAATTAGATCTGCATTCAACGACCAACTCCAGGATTTTTCAATTAAGTCAGAAGCAGGCCGTGACATCCTTAGTTTCTTGGACGAAACGAAAACATCTGTACTAAATATTTTGAAAGATAAACTTGAAAACAACTCTATAAAAGTATATGTTGTTCTGTTTTCCGAATACGAGAAAGTTGATGGCACAACGAGTATTTTTTATCATCGTACAAAAAACCAGACTCTTTATTTTGCTGACGTCGAAAATTTGGACAACTTCTATTATAAAGTTTCCAACGAGCTGGTTAAGAAACATGACGATTTCGAGGCTAAAGGGTCGGGATGGTCTCTGTGTGGAAGTCCTCACACGTTAACCGTTTACGTGAACCGATTCTCGCCTCTTCGCGCTTCCAGCTACGTTCCTCTTCCACCGAACATTCAACACAAGAGGGCTGTGTTAAATATACAGAACAACGATAACAAGTGTTTTCTCTGGTGTATATTGGCTGCACTGCATCCTGTTTATTGGTCAAATAATCCAGAACGGGTTTCTAATTACAAACAATACGAGTCCGAGTTTGAAAGTGTAATGTCTGGCATCGAATACCCGGTGACATTGTCGGATATAACAAAGTTCGAAAATCGTGCAGGAAAACGCATCGCTATTAATGTATATTCCTTCACGTCAGATAAATATCTCGTGCATCCAGTCAGGATAAGCGATATCGACGATGACGATGCTTGTGTAATAAATCTCCTTCTCATTTCCAACGAGGATGTTCATCACTACACGCTAATTCGTTCACTATCACGTTTGGTCAGAAGTCAAACTACCAAGTATAAACATTGCATCGAAGTTTGCCCAAGATGCCTAACCATGTTCGACGATCGAAAACAACTCGATTATCAAAATTACACCGGACGTCAAATTGCTATCGAGAAACTTGCCGAACATAAAATTTATTGCGGCAACAACAGACCGGCTAGAATGTTGATGCCCGAAACGAACGAAGTCGAAGAATTCAAAATGCACAAAGCATTGTTGGAACATCCCGCAATCATCGTCGCAGATTTCGAGGCGTTCCTCAAACCACTCTCGTACTGCGAACCGGATCCTGAAATTTCCTCCACAACGCCGTACCAGCTTCATCAACCAAACAGTTTCGGCTATGTTGTTGTGCGACGTGATAAAATAAATGAAGCATATATATACCGCGGGCCAAATGTAATCGAACACTTCCTGGAAAAAATGGTGGAGGAGGTTGAGGTAATTGGTAGCGTACTGCTTACATCAAAACCGATGGCACCTTTAACTGAAAATGAACTTCAAGATTACAATTCCACTGAGGTGTGTCCGGTATGTGATCAAAGTTTCACTGATGAGAACAAAAAAATATTCCACCACGATCATTTCAGCGGAAACTACATAGGTGGAATTTGCAATACGTGCAATCTTAAAATCCAGAAACCTAATTTCATCCCCATATTCTTTCACAACGGAAGCGGATATGATTTTCACCACCTGGTGAGACATCTTGGCTACGATCCGAAACGTATAGGTGTCTTGGCCGAGAATGAAGAACGCTACATTAGTCTCAGCAAGCAAGTGTCGATTCCGGGAACGAAAAATACCATCGAGATGCGCTTCCTGGATTCGTATAGATTTCTCTCTGCAAGTCTGGATGCTTTAGCGAACAAACTCACCGACGATCAATTTAAAATAACTAGAGCTAGTTTTCCCAACGTAGACATAGAACTTGTTAGACGTAAAGGGGTTTATCCTTACGAATACGTTAGTGATGGTTCTAAATTTAACGACGACGCTCTTCCACCTCCAAGAGAATTTTACAGCAGACTCAGAGAGAAAGGAATCACGGACGAAGAATACCAACACGCGCAACTCATGTGGGAGAAATTAGAATGTAGGACACTCGGAGACTACCACGACGCATACTTAAAATTAGACGTGACGATACTTGCGGATCTTTTTCAAGCGTTCAGGAAAACGGCAACGAATATTTATAAATTAGATCCAGCGTATTTCTACAACCTACCGGGATTAGCGTGGTCGGCAATGTTATTCCAGACAAAGGTCAAGCTGGAACTGATATCGGACGTTGACATGTTGCTATTTATCGAAAGAGGGATACGAGGTGGAATGGTGCAATGCGTACAGAGACATGCAAAAGCTAATAACGTACACATGAAAGAAGATTACGATTCAAATCGAGCATCGAATTACATCTTCTACGCCGACGTTAATAATCTCTACGGACATGCCATGGTTCAGAAACTTCCTTACGGAGGATTCGAATGGTTAGATCCCACTTCGATAGATATTATTCATTTCGACGATAGCGAGTGTGGTTTCTTCGCAGAGGTAGATCTCCAATTCTCCGACCACCTGCACGACACGTTTTCGGATTTGCCTCCGACTCCCGAAATCAAATGTCCACCCGACTCGGTTCAAGACAAGCTTTTGTTAACATTGGACCCTAAACAGAGATACGTCGTCCACTACAAGAATCTCCGGTTTTTGATTGGGAAGGGTGTTCAGATAGTAAATGTTAGAAGAATACTAAAGTTTAAACATTCCACGTGGTTAAGACCTTACATAGAAACTAACACACAACATAGAACAGCTGCCACTTCCGATTTAGACAAGGACTTCTTTAAATTAATGAACAATGCGGTGTACGGAAAGACCATGGAGAATGTTAGAAAGCACGTAGACGTGAAATTAATTTCCGATAAGAATAAATGTCGGAAGTGGATAGCCGATCCTAGATTCAAGTCGAGAAAAATTTACAACGAGAATTTGGCATTTTTCAATCTAGATATAAAATTGATGAAATTCAGAAAACCAATTTACGTTGGCGCAACGGTTCTCGACTTGTCGAAACTTTACATGTTCGAATTTCATTACGACGTGATGAAACCCTTCTACAATGATAAAATATCACTTTTGTACACGGACACCGACAGCTTTATTTACAGCATACAAACACCTAACCTCTATGAAGACATAAAAAATCCTTCCATGCTTGAGTATTTGGATACTTCTGCGTATCCTCAACCCAACAGATTTGGAATTCCATCTCGTAACAAAAAAGTCCTAGGTAAACTGAAAGATGAATGTAACGGTGATATTATTGTCGAGTTTGCGGGTTTGCGTTCGAAGATGTATGCCATGAGAACAGAGAGTAGCGTCACGAAGAAAGCAAAAGGTGTGGGCAAGAATACGGTGGAGAACAAACTCACCTTCCACGATTACATCGATTGCCTTTACTCACAATCGACGATACTAAGTATAGAACAAAGAATCCAAAGTGTAGACCACGTGATTACAACAAACAAAGTTAGGAAAGTAGCATTAGATCCGCATGACGATAAAAGATGTATTTTGTCTTGTGGAATCCACACGTTGCCTTGGGGACACTATCGTTTAGAAATTAGTAAAAATTGTAGGCAATGCAATTGAAAAAAAATAAACTTAAATAACTATAACTAAAATAAAAAAAAATTTAACTGTCTCACATACACAATAAAGAACTAGCAAGGACAATGAATCTTTTTGGTTTCCGAAAGCAAACAATGGAGACTGTACACCTCACGGCAGATCATGAATTTCTACCTTCCATGTTATCTCAACTCAACGGCCTGTTGATCAATCAATTTTCGGAACGCTGCTCTTCTTGCTCGAACAGTGACGATTTCGGATTCGCGACGATCGACATGACGAGGAAACCCAACGACGGAAAATACAGAAACAAAATCAACGACTTTCTAAACGTTGCAACGTTTTGAGAAACGTTTCTCAAAACGTTGCAACGTTTAGAAAGTCGTTGATTTTGTTTCTGTATTTTCCGTCGTTGGGTTTCCTCGTCATGTCGATCGTCGCGAATCCGAAATCGTCACTGTTCGAGCAAGAAGAGCAGCGTTCCGAAAATTGATTGATCAACAGGCCGTTGAGTTGAGATAACATGGAAGGTAGAAATTCATGATCTGCCGTGAGGTGTACAGTCTCCATTGTTTGCTTTCGGAAACCAAAAAGATTCATTGTCCTTGCTAGTTCTTTATTGTGTATGTGAGACAGTTAAATTTTTTTTTATTTTAGTTATAGTTATTTAAGTTTATTTTTTTTCAATTGCATTGCCTACAATTTTTACTAATTTCTAAACGATAGTGTCCCCAAGGCAACGTGTGGATTCCACAAGACAAAATACATCTTTTATCGTCATGCGGATCTAATGCTACTTTCCTAACTTTGTTTGTTGTAATCACGTGGTCTACACTTTGGATTCTTTGTTCTATACTTAGTATCGTCGATTGTGAGTAAAGGCAATCGATGTAATCGTGGAAGGTGAGTTTGTTCTCCACCGTATTCTTGCCCACACCTTTTGCTTTCTTCGTGACGCTACTCTCTGTTCTCATGGCATACATCTTCGAACGCAAACCCGCAAACTCGACAATAATATCACCGTTACATTCATCTTTCAGTTTACCTAGGACTTTTTTGTTACGAGATGGAATTCCAAATCTGTTGGGTTGAGGATACGCAGAAGTATCCAAATACTCAAGCATGGAAGGATTTTTTATGTCTTCATAGAGGTTAGGTGTTTGTATGCTGTAAATAAAGCTGTCGGTGTCCGTGTACAAAAGTGATATTTTATCATTGTAGAAGGGTTTCATCACGTCGTAATGAAATTCGAACATGTAAAGTTTCGACAAGTCGAGAACCGTTGCGCCAACGTAAATTGGTTTTCTGAATTTCATCAATTTTATATCTAGATTGAAAAATGCCAAATTCTCGTTGTAAATTTTTCTCGACTTGAATCTAGGATCGGCTATCCACTTCCGACATTTATTCTTATCGGAAATTAATTTCACGTCTACGTGCTTTCTAACATTCTCCATGGTCTTTCCGTACACCGCATTGTTCATTAATTTAAAGAAGTCCTTGTCTAAATCGGAAGTGGCAGCTGTTCTATGTTGTGTGTTAGTTTCTATGTAAGGTCTTAACCACGTGGAATGTTTAAACTTTAGTATTCTTCTAACATTTACTATCTGAACACCCTTCCCAATCAAAAACCGGAGATTCTTGTAGTGGACGACGTATCTCTGTTTAGGGTCCAATGTTAACAAAAGCTTGTCTTGAACCGAGTCGGGTGGACATTTGATTTCGGGAGTCGGAGGCAAATCCGAAAACGTGTCGTGCAGGTGGTCGGAGAATTGGAGATCTACCTCTGCGAAGAAACCACACTCGCTATCGTCGAAATGAATAATATCTATCGAAGTGGGATCTAACCATTCGAATCCTCCGTAAGGAAGTTTCTGAACCATGGCATGTCCGTAGAGATTATTAACGTCGGCGTAGAAGATGTAATTCGATGCTCGATTTGAATCGTAATCTTCTTTCATGTGTACGTTATTAGCTTTTGCATGTCTCTGTACGCATTGCACCATTCCACCTCGTATCCCTCTTTCGATAAATAGCAACATGTCAACGTCCGATATCAGTTCCAGCTTGACCTTTGTCTGGAATAACATTGCCGACCACGCTAATCCCGGTAGGCTGTAGAAATACGCTGGATCTAATTTATAAATATTCGTTGCCGTTTTCCTGAACGCTTGAAAAAGATCCGCAAGTATCGTCACGTCTAATTTTAAGTATGCGTCGTGGTAGTCTCCGAGTGTCCTACATTCTAATTTCTCCCACATGAGTTGCGCGTGTTGGTATTCTTCGTCCGTGATTCCTTTCTCTCTGAGTCTGCTGTAAAATTCTCTTGGAGGTGGAAGAGCGTCGTCGTTAAATTTAGAACCATCACTAACGTATTCGTAAGGATAAACCCCTTTACGTCTAACAAGTTCTATGTCTACGTTGGGAAAACTAGCTCTAGTTATTTTAAATTGATCGTCGGTGAGTTTGTTCGCTAAAGCATCCAGACTTGCAGAGAGAAATCTATACGAATCCAGGAAGCGCATCTCGATGGTATTTTTCGTTCCCGGAATCGACACTTGCTTGCTGAGACTAATGTAGCGTTCTTCATTCTCGGCCAAGACACCTATACGTTTCGGATCGTAGCCAAGATGTCTCACCAGGTGGTGAAAATCATATCCGCTTCCGTTGTGAAAGAATATGGGGATGAAATTAGGTTTCTGGATTTTAAGATTGCACGTATTGCAAATTCCACCTATGTAGTTTCCGCTGAAATGATCGTGGTGGAATATTTTTTTGTTCTCATCAGTGAAACTTTGATCACATACCGGACACACCTCAGTGGAATTGTAATCTTGAAGTTCATTTTCAGTTAAAGGTGCCATCGGTTTTGATGTAAGCAGTACGCTACCAATTACCTCAACCTCCTCCACCATTTTTTCCAGGAAGTGTTCGATTACATTTGGCCCGCGGTATATATATGCTTCATTTATTTTATCACGTCGCACAACAACATAGCCGAAACTGTTTGGTTGATGAAGCTGGTACGGCGTTGTGGAGGAAATTTCAGGATCCGGTTCGCAGTACGAGAGTGGTTTGAGGAACGCCTCGAAATCTGCGACGATGATTGCGGGATGTTCCAACAATGCTTTGTGCATTTTGAATTCTTCGACTTCGTTCGTTTCGGGCATCAACATTCTAGCCGGTCTGTTGTTGCCGCAATAAATTTTATGTTCGGCAAGTTTCTCGATAGCAATTTGACGTCCGGTGTAATTTTGATAATCGAGTTGTTTTCGATCGTCGAACATGGTTAGGCATCTTGGGCAAACTTCGATGCAATGTTTATACTTGGTAGTTTGACTTCTGACCAAACGTGATAGTGAACGAATTAGCGTGTAGTGATGAACATCCTCGTTGGAAATGAGAAGGAGATTTATTACACAAGCATCGTCATCGTCGATATCGCTTATCCTGACTGGATGCACGAGATATTTATCTGACGTGAAGGAATATACATTAATAGCGATGCGTTTTCCTGCACGATTTTCGAACTTTGTTATATCCGACAATGTCACCGGGTATTCGATGCCAGACATTACACTTTCAAACTCGGACTCGTATTGTTTGTAATTAGAAACCCGTTCTGGATTATTTGACCAATAAACAGGATGCAGTGCAGCCAATATACACCAGAGAAAACACTTGTTATCGTTGTTCTGTATATTTAACACAGCCCTCTTGTGTTGAATGTTCGGTGGAAGAGGAACGTAGCTGGAAGCGCGAAGAGGCGAGAATCGGTTCACGTAAACGGTTAACGTGTGAGGACTTCCACACAGAGACCATCCCGACCCTTTAGCCTCGAAATCGTCATGTTTCTTAACCAGCTCGTTGGAAACTTTATAATAGAAGTTGTCCAAATTTTCGACGTCAGCAAAATAAAGAGTCTGGTTTTTTGTACGATGATAAAAAATACTCGTTGTGCCATCAACTTTCTCGTATTCGGAAAACAGAACAACATATACTTTTATAGAGTTGTTTTCAAGTTTATCTTTCAAAATATTTAGTACAGATGTTTTCGTTTCGTCCAAGAAACTAAGGATGTCACGGCCTGCTTCTGACTTAATTGAAAAATCCTGGAGTTGGTCGTTGAATGCAGATCTAATTGGTTTGGGTTCATCGGATAATTTAATTTGCTTGGAAGTGGAAGCTTCCGTTTCTGGATCATCGATTTTCCTTTTCGATGCTTGTCCGGTCGATGGTTTGCAAATTTTGAGATGTTTACTTAAATTTGTAATGCTAATCATTTTTCCGCATCGAGCACAAGGCTTAGAAGGTAACGAACGATTAATTCTCGAAGCTGTTTCGCTACATCTTGCCCTGTGTACTGATAAATTGTTCCTTGAGATTAGCTTCCCACAAGTAACACATTCAGTTTTATAATTTTTACGATTGAAACTGGTGGTGGATGCCATTGCTTTCTCCAAAATCACAGAAATCAAAAAATCTAGTATATAGCGATACAATTTTCAGGTATGTTATTTATATAGAATTTCTTGAGGTGAAATAGAAAATGCACGATCACGTCAAAATTCAATCTGGTCGAAATTACTATGAAAAACCACGTGAAACACCTTTAAACTTGAAATAATAGATGGTATGTAGCCTCAAAAAAAATTAAATACCTATTATTTTTACAAAAACAAGAAGCGCTACGACAGGACGTCCGTACTCTTCGGCTACTCTCACGAGACTGACTGATCTGCAGTGTATACCGTCTTATATAATAAAAGCACGGACCGTATTGAAAACACCTGTAATAATTAACCAATCAGAAGACGCCACGTTAAATATAACTCATCACATTACGTCATAACTTGTTACAATATGTTGTGTAATAGTTTACTCCCTTATAGTTAATACAACGAAGGGCATTAGATATGAGTCATCACAATATTACGTAATAACTTGTTGCAAAAACGTTGTGCAATAGTATACCCTTATAAGTAATACAATTAAGGGGTACTTAATATGAGTCATCACAATATTAGTTACATGGTTCTAGTTAGGATGATGATTTTTTTGGTTTGTTAGATAGGGGTTGAAGAAGACTATTTGTTGTAGTGACCACAGTATTGTTTTGTTTTTTTTTGGTTTTTTTTTGTGTTTTCTGTTCTCTTACGAGAATTAATATAGGTTGTCATAGAACCCTCAAATTCATGACTTAGCAAAAAAATCTGTTTGCGGATTCATCACAATACGGAAGTAATAAGAGGCACGCGCGCGCGTGTGTGTGTGGCACATCGTTCCCGAGAGAGAGGTTTACAAAAATCACGATATACAAACATTTGACCGGGGCTTGGAAAATTACGATAAGGTGCATTCATCCTTCAAGAATAAGAGACTGCATTATTTACTCATCACGTTGTGTCAGCGCAATAAATGAGGCGCTGAACATAGAGAGAAAATGAGAGTTTTTGAGGTTTGGTGAACCTCAATTAATAAAAATGAGTTTTTGAGGTTTTGGTGAGCTCCAAATAATCAAAATGAGTTTTTGATGTTTTGGTGCTGTTTTCTACGCTGTGAAACATCGTCAGCGCAATAAATGAGGCGCGGAACGTGGAGAGAAAATGAGTTTTCGAGTATGGAGTCGGCAACACTGCGAGCTCCACCGAGCTCCATTTTCGGGCGTTGAACCCGGCCACTTATACTACTAGTTATCTTGGAAACGGTGAGACTTAGGAAAAATCTGTTTGCGGATTCGTCATGTACGCCTATATGTAAGTAAAATATGAATAGAACCTATGCTCGGAAATCCAAAATGGCGACCGGAAGTGGGGTTATCTTTGAAACAGTAAGACTTAGAAAAAATCTGTTTGCGGATTCGTCACGTACGCCTATATGTAAGTAAAATATGAATAGAACCTATGTTCGGAAATTCAAAATGGCAACCGGAAGTGGGGTTATCTTGGAAACGGTAAGACTTAGGAAAAATCTGTTTGCGGATTCGTCATGTACGCCTATATGTAAGTAAAATATGAATAGAACCTATGCTCGAAAATCGAAAATGGCGACCGGAAGTGGGGTTATCTTTGAAACGGTAAGACTTAGGAAAAATCTGTTTGCGGATTCGTCATGTACGCCTATATGTAAGTAAAATATGAATAGAACCTATGTTCAGAAATCCAAAATGGCAACCGGAAGTGGGGTTATCTTGGAAACAGTAAGACTTAGGAAACATCTGTTTGGGGATTCATCATATACACCTATACGTAAGTAAAATATGAATAAAACCAATAGTGTTCGGAAGTCATGCAGGTTTGGACGTGACGACGCAGTTCAATAACATAGGTTAGACCAAGAAAAAAACCTTGGTGATTTTATTTCGAGTAAAATGTTGGCAACACTGCAAAAAAATAAGGCTTATGTCTTACAAGAGCAAACTATTAAGTCGAGCCTCACCGAGCCTCACTTCGAGCCTCACTTTCGGTTGCAGCTCTGTCTT
This sequence comes from Lepisma saccharinum, assembly GCF_977018435.1. Lineage (NCBI taxonomy): Eukaryota > Metazoa > Arthropoda > Insecta > Zygentoma > Lepismatidae > Lepisma > Lepisma saccharinum. Next base: position 23,061,360 of record NC_139250.1, on the reverse strand, counting down.
TATGGTTCTACTCTAAAATAGGTCAAAGCACGTAGAGTCTCTCGTGTAGTTTAGCACGAAAAAAAAATGAATAGGTTAAGTTATATCACGTAAGATCGTGGCATTCGTACCAAGTACGAGTGGAAAAAAAAGAGAAAAATAGGAAATTTTACAAAAACATCGCTAAACGCTAAAACATCAACAAAAATTTGTCAAAATATGTCAAAAACTGATTTTCAATTGATAAAAAAAAAGCTACAAATGCATACCTACCAAGTACGAGTAGGAAAAAAATGAGATGCGGTGAAAATTGCACTGAAAAATCGTCAAACGCTAAAACATCGACAAAAAATTGTCAAAATATGTCAAAAAGTGATATTCAATTGATAAAAAAAAAGAATACCTACTAAGTACGACTTTGAAACGCTCAATATACACTACTGTGATATTTTGTCAAAATAGCCTTTCTTTAGCCTAGGAATACTTCATGGACAACAAAGAATTGATTTTTCGCGTGTGTTTTAAATCAATCCTAATAAGACGTTCATTTTAATCCAAACATTCAGTGGTGGCGATTAGGAGGAGCAGTAAGTGGGAATGCAGTTTCCCCCGCGACATTTTGCCACTTTTCGCCTCCGCACTATGCCATATTTATGCTAAGCCTTTTCTACCAAGAAAAGTATATTGTCCTTCCCCCTCAAATGTTGGCTCCCAATCGCTGCTACTACAACCATTCAGATAGGTTTGTCAGTTGTACAAACCTTGTAAGCTAAGAAAAGTAACCCCCAAGGAGTAACAAAACTCTTTCAGTCAAAAACTCATACGATGAAAATACTATCCTCAGGAACATTTATTTAAATTACAAGAAACTTCACGATTGTCAACCATCGCACTTTCTATCATTGTCGCCGAATACATAAAATCAAGTATGTGTCTTGTACTCGTATTTGCAACACAACCTTAAACCTAATTCACATTTATTTCATTGTATTAACATGCAGTGTGGTATTTAAGAAATTTCCAGTGGGGGGAAATTCTACTGACTGTCTAGGGATAGCATGAGATAATGACTTTATATCATATAACATTTCCCTCCCATGGATAAAATTTATCAAGCAGAGGGGGTGACACAAGTACCCATAAGGGGGAAATCTCCCCCATCCCCTTACAAATACCACCCTGTTAACATGAATGAAAGAATGGGATTAGAATGCATGGCTGCGCATAGGTAAACACTTCCTTGAAATAATTGTGTCCATCTCAGAGACAAAGCGAAAGGAAATAGGACAAGATGGGAGACTAAATTAAAAAAGAATAATGAGGACAACAAGAAAGGGAATAGAAGTAAGAGGAAAATCGAGAGTGTAAGAGAGAGGGGGATACATATGTCTTACATATACATATATACTATATATGGTCTTACATTTATACTGCCCACCCTAATCTATCAATATGGAGCTTCTGCACACCCGGTCCAAAATTTCTGGCGCCGCTCCCGTTCCTTTGCCATTTGAAGTTTGTGTATACAATATGCGCCACCCTATAGTACAGAGGAAGATCCTAATTGGCGTTAGGAGTTATGCACTTATTAAAATTAATGGAGTAACATATAACAATAATTTGAGATAGAACTACCAAGCAGCGTTACATTGTATAACCCTACTGAAATTGGAATTAGAGAACAATCTACGAATAACTAAGAAAGACATTGGTTCCGAAAGACACCGAACACCTGAAAGATGGAAAGGAAACTGACCGATGAGAATTTGGGTGTTACGTAAAACTACGAGGCGCATCCAGAAAGTAAGTTTCCCTATTTTTATCCCGTGAAAGTAAACATAATGAGCCGTGTAAATTGCGCATGCGCAGCAGAGCTAAGACGTATCAATCATATGTCAGGCGGACACATCCCGCCCGGCGCCAGTAGCGAGGCAGCAGTGGTCCGAAGTGGAAGCTCGTATTCCTTCTCCCGCCGCATGCGAGGTTCGGTCGGTGATAAAGTTCCTGAATGCACAAAGCCTTGCGCCAATTGACATTCATCGTCAGCTCTGTGAGGTCTATGGGCCGAACATTATGAGTAAGCAGATGGTGCGTCGCTGGTGTCGGCAGTTTTCGGAAGGTCGTCAAAGTGTCCATGATGAAGAGCGCAGTGGGCGTCCGTCCCTCATTACTGATAATCTGGTTGAGCTGGTGCGGCAGCGCATCGTAGAGAACCGTCGCTTCACGATTACGGAGTTGAGTAGCCTTTTTCCGCAGATATCGCGATCCGTGTTGCATGAGATTGTCACGCAGCGCCTGCTGTTCAAAAAATTGTGTGCCAGGTGGGTGCCGAAAAACCTGACACCCGAACATAAAATGAAACGTTCAGGAGCAACACTGACATTCCTGCAACGGTACCATGATGACGGCAATGATTTCCTCGACAGGATCGTCAATGGCGATGAGACGTGGATTTCACACTTCACCCCGGAAACCAAGCAGCAGTCAATGCATTGGCGGCATAGTGGATCTCCGGTCAAGAAGAAATTCAAACAGACGCTGTCGGTACAGAAAGTGATGTGCACCGTGTTTTGGGACAGGAAGGGCATTTTTCTCATTGCCTTCCTCCCCAGAGGTGAAACGGTGAACGCTGACCATTACTGTGAAACACTAAGGAAATTGCGACGTGCCTTTCAAAACAAGAGGCGTGGCATGCTTACTGCAGGTGTTGTGCTCCTCCATGACAATGCTCGTCCACATACGGCTCGGCGCACAGCAGCTGTTTTGACGGAATTTGGCTGGGAGTTGTTTGATCATCCACCTTACAGTCCTGATCTGGCTCCCAGCAATTTTCACGTTTTATTGCACCTCAAGAAATTCCTGTCCTCCGGTGAGCGTTTTGGCAACGACGAAGAGCTGAAGACGTCTGTCACACGCTGGTTCCATTCACAGGCGGCAGAGTTCTACGACAGTGGGATCCAAAAGTTGATACCACGATACGACAAGTGTCTCAATTCTGGTGGTTGCTATGTTGAAAAATAGCTGAACCTTTGCTGTACCTGTTGCCAATAAATGGTTTCCTCAAACTGTGTTGTTGTTGTTTTTTTTAAAAAAATAGGGAAACTTACTTTCTGGATGCGCCTCGTACATAGTAGAGCAGGAACAACATAGAATATTGAATGGGCAGTTATCAGTAGATAATTGGTGGGTTGCTGAGAAGCTGACAAATTAGTGACCGCAACTTGATTAGCTACTGTATCAAACTTAAAAGACGACACACACTAGTCAACAAGAGCTTAACCAAAAGAAAATGGAATATGCGTGACCAAGAAATGCTACGCACTCTCGTGGCAAATGAATTAAGGCACAATCCGATAACCTTGGATAACACGATCTCTCGAAATGTAGCTACAGTTGTGAGTAGTGTTATTTGACCTATTACTTGCGCGATAAATGATGAGCCCCCTCAGGCAGATTTGGCTACACTTAAAACTAGCTCAAGATGTGCATATGAGCTTATTGCTCAAGTGTGGTACTCTGTCTAACCCAAGATTTTTGTAAAAATGCCCTCGGGAATTTCCCGTGAAATGATGAGCCCCCTCAGATTGATTTGCCTACGCTTACAAAGCTACATCTGTGAGATTGTTGTCCATAAGCTTGTTAAAAATATGGCCCTCTTGATATTGTTTTTGCTACACTTAAAATTAGGCTAAAGAGCTACCCATATACACCCACATCCACCCACACATATTTACTTCCGGTCCACTTCCGGTCTACTTCCGGTCCACTTCCGGTTTACTTCCGGTTTACTTCCGGTTTAAGTTCAGAGAATCAATATGTTAACCCGAATATTTTAATTGAACACCAGGCCCAACTTGCATATCTAGTACTAGGACAATGTAATATGCAGAGGCTTTCTAGAATTGCTCTGTGACTCTCTCATTTCTTACATCATAAACATATGATTTTTCACCTATAAGAATAACACTACATATGGTGTCATCAAGGAGTGTATCGTGGAATTCACAGATAATTTTAATGTTTGTCCTGTCATTAACCACAACCTGTTTTCTTTTTGAGGTGTTGATGACAAACATGGGTCTCTGTGCTTTGAATTCATCTGGTGAGTAATACATGTCGGTATTCCCGGTTGTAACTCTTTTGTATGCTGTATATGCCTCGTATAATTTAAGAAAATCATCCTTGGACATGTTTAAATTATAATTTTCTCTAGGGAACACCTCATTTCTGCCATTTTTAAGATATATGTTCTTGATGTTGCAGCTATCAAATTTACTTGAATTTTTTTCTTGATTATTGTTTCTTCCAGTCTGAAACAGTACCACCACAAAATCTGGAGCAAAGGGCTCAGAGGTTTATGTATATGACATTTACAATCTAACAACAAGATTGTTTGCAAGACCCTACATGAGAACCCTTGATGTATTGAGTGAGGCTGGGTTCAAGAATATAATTAAGGGCAGAACAGTGCACTTAAATGATGATTTCTGGGCAAACATAGTCTGAAAAGTCAATTTTGTTCCCACACTTGGATCAGATAGAGAGATTTGTGTTCTATCACAACTCGGCTCACCCTGTTGTTGCCGATTGCAAATTCCAGCAGAACATATTTAAATACAAAACTAAGTGGTACAAGAACAGGACACTGTCTGGAACACCTGTGGCAGTAACCAGGGAGCATTGCAGTAGGTTTTTTGGAAAATATGACATACTCCAGCATTTAAAGGATGCAGATGAGGATGTCAGGGATAAGTTTGTGGAAGATCTGCTGTTAACATCTCTAAGAGATTATATGGATGAGTGCAACATAGATGCAAACCAGGTTGCAGCTTTGAAGAGTTACATGAATACTTTCTTGTGGCCTGTTAAGAATCAAGAGAAGAGAATTTTAAAGCACTGGATTATTGCCCAGATACAGAATCCATATATTGATTAACATATATATAACTCTGAGCACTCAATTACATATTTTACCTGTGTTATAAGCAATTAATTACATAGAAAGCATTGCATGCATTAATTATCTAAAAGCTTTGAACTATACATGTTCTCTGAGCAGTTTTCCTGTATTCAGATACATGTGATCAATGTTTCCTAATTACATAGAAAGCATTGCATGCATTCAGATACATGTAAGCACTTAATTACATAGAAAGCATTGCATGTTGAGGAAATTAATTATCTAAAAGCATTGAACTTTACATGTTCTCTGAGCAGTTTTCCTGTATTCAGATATATGTGATCAATGTTTCCTAATTACATAGAAAGCATTGCATGCATTCAGATACATGTAAGCACTTAATTACATATAAAGCATTGCATGTTGAGGAAATTAATTATCTAAAAGCATTGAACTTTACATGTTCTGTGAGCAGTTTTCCTGTATTCAGATATATGTGATCAATGTTTCCTAATTACATAGAAAGCATTGCATGCATTCAGATACATGTAAGCACTTAATTACATATAAAGCATTGCATGTTGAGGAAATTAATTATCTAAAAGCATTGAACTTTACATGTTCTCTGAGCAGTTTTCCTGTATTCAGATATATGTGATCAATGTTTCCTAATTACATAGAAAGCATTGCATGCATTCAGATACATGTAAGCACTTAATTACATAGAAAGCATTGCATGTTGAGGAAATTAATTATCTAAAAGTATTGAACTTTACATGTTCTGTGAGCAGTTGCCTGTATTCAGATACATGTGATCAATGTTTCCTAATTACATAGAAAGCATTGCATGCCTTCCTGAAGCAATTAATTCATATAGAACTGCCTTCAGATACATGTAAGCACTTAATTATATAGAAAGCATTGACATTTGCATGTTCCTGAGCACTTAATTACATAGAAAGTATTGCATGCCTTCATAAAGCACTTAATCACATTGAATCCTGAATCAATTAATTATATAGAAAGCATTAACATTTACATGTTCCCTTTATAAAGCAATTAATTATATAAAAAGCATTGACATTTGCATGTTATATGAATACTTAATCACATAGAAAGCATTGATTGTAATACAGAGCTAGGGTTGTGTTAGATTCACTCCTTCACAATTTTACCTACCAGGTGGATGTGCTTCCTGAGAGCAGGTAAATATTGTAATATATACCTAGCATGGAATATTACAAAGAAGAGCAGCCTCCACCCTATAGGGCAGAGGAGAATAGGGTGAAGAGGGACTGTTGCTATTGCCCTGTTGATCCTGAATCAGGGGATTCTCAGTGCAGTACTACAGTTTTGAAAGTTATGCTGATATTCTTCTCTGTGCTGTCACTGATTCTGATTCTAGGCCAGTTGTATTTCTGGTGACTAGGTATGGTATATATTTGTGAGTACTTATGGGCTGCCAACATGATTTTATATTGCTGTATAATTATAAATATTTACAGCCTATTCTGTTTAGGCAGGCAGACCCTGTCAGGATGAACAGTAGTCAAACATACAGATTTGCACAGGATGAACAGCAGTCAAACATACAGATTTTCACAGGATAAACAACAGTCAAACATACAGATTTTCACAGGATAAACAACAGTCAAACATACAGATTTGCACAGGATGAACAGCAGTCAAACATACAGATTTTCACATGATGAACAGCAGTCAAACATACAGATTTTCACAGGATGAACAGCAGTCAAACATACAGATTTGCACAGGATGAACAGCAGTCAAACATACAGATTTTCACAAAGTGAACATGTAAAATGAATAACAGTCAAACCCCCTGTCAGTATAAGTATTCAAACCCTGTCAGATAAACAGCAGTTAAATTCTGTAAAGATATGTACGTATTACCTAATATAAACTAACAAAATTCTAATATTTATTTTTGTTTAACAGGTACAACAAGTTCCTGAGTACATCAGCAGTTGCTGAGAAATACAAGGCAGCAGGCAAGGTAATATGAGATTACTATCAAATATTTATATGCCAGGATATAAACAATATTAGCTTATAGAAGGCAGTGTGTATCTTATCTAATTGCATGGATAATCTTGACACAGGATTTTTTTGAGAGAAGATGCATTTCAAAGTACATAAAATCCAAGTCTCTTGTTGAGGATTTCAGGATCAGATTCTCTGGCCTGTCTGAATATAACCTGTTTGCTGTACAGAATGAGACTGAGATGCAATGGGTGCTTATCAGTGACAGGCCATTCCAATACCTGTGTCTCAAGTTTATCAACAAGTTTGAAAAATGTGTATACAACAGGTGCAGAAGAATTGTTGGATTCTTTGTTAATTTTTATACAGATAGCTGTTATTACTATTGCATGCTGAAATTGTTTGATAATCACTGGTTCAACAATTGCTATGAATTGTTTGCAGAGTATAGGATGTACATACTTGCAGATCAGAGATTAAACTGGAGTGACAGAATTTTTCAATGAGAAAATCTGTATGTTTGACTGCTGTTCATCCTGTGAAAATCTGTATGTTTGACTGCTGTTCATCCTGTGAAAATCTGTATGTTTGACTGTTGTTTATCCTGTGAAAATCTGTAGGTTTGACTGCTGTTCATCCTGTGCAAATCTGTATGTTTGACTGCTGTTCATCCTGACAGGGTCTGCCTGCCTAAACAGAATAGGCTGTAAATATTTATAATTATACAGCAATATAAAATCATGTTGGCAGCCCATAAGTACTCACAAATACAAAGTGTCCGAAAAGTCACGCAACCCGGTGTTTACGACCGTATAACGGAATAGCGAAACGGAATGAGAAGAAACGCTTTCTGCCAAGAGAATGCCCTGTATATTGGGAAAATTTAGAGAGACAAACATATGTAAGAACATGCATGTTTTAATAACAAATAAGCAAAGTGTTGCCAAAGGCGGAAAAAAAATATTTGCAAATCGTGTATATTGATGCACAGAACTCACTGAGGTAAATTATTGCAACATTTCACAATACCAACGAACAATTTGGATGGCCATCTAATGAATTTGACAGAAAAAGAACTTTGACGAAGTTTCAAAAACATTGCAGAAGGGAATAAATGGGCTGTTCCAAAAATCGATGTTTTCACAATATTACGAGGGACACTGGCAACACTGTTGGTGTCACGTGTCACTAACAGACGTGTTTCACCTCAGGCTATCACACTAAGGCACTTTTAACGACAGAGGAGAAAGTTGGTTATTCTCGAACATATGCAATAAATTACATACACCTTGCAACCCTGAAATGTGGTTTCAATTGGATAGGTATGTCAACAGCCAAAATTCCAGGCATTGGTCGACAGAAAACCCACATCAGTTGCATGAACTACCCTTGCACTCTCCGAAAATCGGTGTATGGTGTGGAATATCGCGACGTCGTATTGTGGGACCGTTATTCTTTGAGACAACAGTGGATACTGCTGTGTACGGGGATCTCATAATGCAATTCGTTGCTCTCCTTGAAGAAGACGAACGTGATGTTTGGCTACAACAAGATGGAGCAACTTGCCATACATCTAATGAATCTCTTCGTATGCTGAGATAATTTTTTGGTGATCGTCTAATATCCAAGGATTTGTGGCCCAGTCGCTCGCCCGATTTAACATCTGGAGATTTTTTTCTGTGGGGTTACTTAAAGGGGAAAGTATACCAAACGGGACCCAGAACATTGGAGGAGCTGAAACGAAACATTACACAGGAAATTAATAATATCGGTGCTGCAACCCTCAGAAAGGTATCTGAGAACATGATCAAGCGAACTAACTTATGTATCCAAGAAAATGGTGGACACTTCAAACATTTGCTTTAATTTGTAGTGATACCCGCATTTCAGGGTTGCAAGGTGTATGTAATTTATTGCATATGTTCGAGAATAACCAACTTTCTCCTTTGTCGTTAAAAGTGCCTTAGTGTGATAGCCTGAGGTGAAACACGTCTGTTAGTGACACGTGACACCAACAGTGTTGCCAGTGTCCCTCGTAATATTGTGAAAACATCGATTTTTGGAACAGCCCATTTATTCCCTTCTGCAATGTTTTTGAAACTTCGTCAAAGTTCTTTTTCTGTCAAATTCATTAGATGGCCATCCAAATTGTTCGTTGGTATTGTGAAATGTTGCAATAATTTACCTCAGTGAGTTCTGTGCATCAATATACACGATTTGCAAATATTTTTTTTCCGCCTTTGGCAACACTTTGCTTATTTGTTATTAAAACATGCATGTTCTTACATATGTTTGTCTCTCTAAATTTTCCCAATATACAGGGCATTCTCTTGGCAGAAAGCGTTTCTTCTCATCCCGTTTCGCTATTCCGTTATACGGTCGTAAACACCGGGTTGCGTGACTTTTCGGACACTCTGTATATACCATACCTAGTCACCAGAAATACAACTGGCCTAGAATCAGAATCAGTGACAGCACAGAGAAGAATATCAGCATAACTTTCAAAACTGTAGTACTGCACTGAGAATCCCCTGATTCAGGATCAACAGGGCAATAGCAGAAGTCCCTCTTCACCCTATTCTCCTCTGCCCTATAGGGTGGAGGCTGCTCTTCTTTGTAATATTCCATGCTAGGTATATATTACAATATTTACCTGCTCTCAGGAAGCACATCCACCTGGTAGGTAAAATTGTGAAGGAGTGAATCTAACACAACCCTAGCTCTGTATTACAATCAATGCTTTCTATGTGATTAAGTATTCATATAACATGCAAATGTCAATGCTTTTTATATAATTAATTGCTTTATAAAGGGAACATGTAAATGTTAATGCTTTCTATATAATTAATTGATTCAGGATTCAATGTGATTAAGTGCTTTATGAAGGCATGCAATACTTTCTATGTAATTAAGTGCTCAGGAACATGCAAATGTCAATGCTTTCTATATAATTAAGTGCTTACATGTATCTGAAGGCAGTTCTATATGAATTAATTGCTTCAGGAAGGCATGCAATGCTTTCTATGTAATTAGGAAACATTGATCACATGTATCTGAATACAGGCAAACTGCTTAGAGAACATGTAAAGTTGAATGCAATGCATGTCATTAAGTGCTTACATGTATCTGAAGACAGGCTCTATATAAATTAATTGCTTCAGGAAGGCATGCAATGCTTTCTATGTAATTAGGAAACATTGATCACATGTATCTGAATACAGGCAACTGCTCACAGAACATGTAAAGTTCAATACTTTTAGATAATTAATTTCCTCAACATGCAATGCTTTATATGTAATTAAGTGCTTACATGTATCTGAATGCATGCAACGCTTTCTATGTAATTAGGAAACATTGATCACATGTATCTGAATACAGGAAAACTGCTCACAGAACATGTAAAGTTCAATGCTTTTAGATAAATAATTTCCTCAACACGCAATGCTTTATATGTAATTAAGTGCTTACATGTATCTGAATGCATGCAATGCTTTCTATGTAATTAGGAAACATTGATCACATATATCTGAATACAGGAAAACTGCTCAGAGAACATGTAAAGTTCAATGCCTTTAGATAATTAATTTCCTCAACATGCAATGCTTTCTATGTAATTAAGTGCTTACATGTATCTGAATGCATGCAATGCTTTCTATGTAATTAGGAAACATTGATCACATATATCTGAATACAGGAAAACTGCTCAGAGAACATGTAAAGTTCAATGCTTTTAGATAATTAATTTCCTCAACATGCAATGCTTTATATGTAATTAAGTGCTTACATGTATCTGAATGCATGCAATGCTTTCTATGTAATTAGGAAACATTGATCACATATATCTGAATACAGGAAAACTGCTCACAGAACATGTAAAGTTCAATGCTTTTAGATAATTAATTTCCTCAACATGCAATGCTTTATATGTAATTAAGTGCTTACATGTATCTGAATGCATGCAATGCTTTCTATGTAATTAGGAAACATTGATCACATATATCTGAATACAGGAAAACTGCTCAGAGAACATGTAAAGTTCAATGCTTTTAGATAATTAATTTCCTCAACATGCAATGCTTTCTATGTAATTAAGTGCTTACATGTATCTGAATGCATGCAATGCTTTCTATGTAATTAGGAAACATTGATCACATGTATCTGAATACAGGAAAACTGCTCAGAGAACATGTATAGTTCAAAGCTTTTAGATAATTAATGCATGCAATGCTTTCTATGTAATTAATTGCTTATAACACAGGTAAAATATGTAATTGAGTGCTCAGAGTTATATATATGTTAATCAATATATGGATTCTGTATCTGGGCAATAATCCAGTGCTTTAAAATTCTCTTCTCTTGATTCTTAACAGGCCACAAGAAAGTATTCATGTAACTCTTCAAAGCTGCAACCTGGCTTGCATCTATGTTGCACTCATCCATATAATCTCTTAGAGATTTTAACAGCAGATCTTCCACAAACTTATCCCTGACATCCTCATCTGCATCCTTTAAATGCTGGAGTATGTCATATTTTCCAAAAAACCTACTGCAATGCTCCCTGGTTACTGCCACAGGTGTTCCAGACAGTGTCCTGTTCTTGTACCACTTAGTTTTGTATTTAAATATGTTCTGCTGGAATTTGCAATCGGCAACAACAGGGTGAGCCGAGTTGTGATAGAACACAAATCTCTCTATCTGATCCAAGTGTGGGAACAAAATTGACTTTTCAGACTATGTTTGCCCAGAAATCATCATTTAAGTGCACTGTTCTGCCCTTAATTATATTCTTGAACCCAGCCTCACTCAATACATCAAGGGTTCTCATGTAGGGTCTTGCAAACAATCTTGTTGTTAGATTGTAAATGTCATATACATAAACCTCTGAGCCCTTTGCTCCAGATTTTGTGGTGGTACTGTTTCAGACTGGAAGAAACAATAATCAAGAAAAAAATTCAAGTAAATTTGATAGCTGCAACATCAAGAACATATATCTTAAAAATGGCAGAAATGAGGTGTTCCCTAGAGAAAATTATAATTTAAACATGTCCAAGGATGATTTTCTTAAATTATACGAGGCATATACAGCATACAAAAGAGTTACAACCGGGAATACCGACATGTATTACTCACCAGATGAATTCAAAGCACAGAGACCCATGTTTGTCATCAACACCTCAAAAAGAAAACAGGTTGTGGTTAATGACAGGACAAACATTAAAATTATCTGTGAATTCCACGATACACTCCTTGATGACACCATATGTAGTGTTATTCTTATAGGTGAAAAATCATATGTTTATGATGTAAGAAATGAGAGAGTCACAGAGCAATTCTAGAAAGCCTCTGCATATTACATTGTCCTAGTACTAGATATGCAAGTTGGGCCTGGTGTTCAATTAAAATATTCGGGTTAACATATTGATTCTCTGAACTTAAACCGGAAGTAAACCGGAAGTAAACCGGAAGTGGACCGGAAGTAGACCGGAAGTGGACCGGAAGTAAATATGTGTGGGTGGATGTGGGTGTATATGGGTAGCTCTTTAGCCTAATTTTAAGTGTAGCAAAAACAATATCAAGAGGGCCATATTTTTAACAAGCTTATGGACAACAATCTCACAGATGTAGCTTTGTAAGCGTAGGCAAATCAATCTGAGGGGGCTCATCATTTCACGGGAAATTCCCGAGGGCATTTTTACAAAAATCTTGGGTTAGACAGAGTACCACACTTGAGCAATAAGCTCATATGCACATCTTGAGCTAGTTTTAAGTGTAGCCAAATCTGCCTGAGGGGGGCTCATCATTTATCGCGCCAGTAATAGGTCAAATAACACTACTGTTGTGCATATATTGGTGACTGCGCCAGGCCATATTGTTAAAATGAAAGAGCAGAAACCTGAACAAGCCTGACCAGAGTATATAATGAGAAGACGGAACATTACGCGGAGACTCGGAAAGCTCTGTCAAAAATCCAAGACGGATAGAGACAGAAGATTCTATCTAGAGAAGTGTCGAAATTCCAAATGGAAATACGGGAAGCTTATTGAACAGTACAAGATCAAATCCTGGGCCTGTCTAGTACAACGGGAGATCCTCAAAAATCCTTGGAGAATGCCATACAAAATAGCAGCCAAAAAATTCACAGAAATTCGTCCTTGTACCACTTAAGAAGACTGACAATACATACACAAGCTCATGGCAGGAGGCAGTAAGCTTCATAATGGATGGACTACTACCATTGGACGATTCTGAAGAGGACACACCAATCCAGAACAACATGAGATCTTCAGTTGATGTAACCTATGAAAATCCTTCATTGGTGATGCCGTTTGCACAGGAAGAAATCGCCGCTGTGATTGACAGATTGAAAAATGGCAAAGCCCCGGGCCCTGATGGTACTCTAAACGATTTAATCAAAATTACTAAAAAACCAACTCCTCGGAGGTTTACAGACAATCAATAACCAATGTCTAGCAGAAGGGAATTTTCCTGAAGACTGGAAATTAGCAACGTTAGTGCTTTTCTTAAAGGATACCATAAGAGATCCATCCAATGTAAAATCCTACAGGCCAATCTGCCTCTTGGATGTCTTAGGCAAAGTTTTTGAGAGGCTGATTACAAAGAGACTAAACAAAATACTAACACTAATAAGGAATTCGAGCAAACAGTATGGGTTTATTAAAGGAATCGTGTGATAACATCTATAAACCAAACTCATTATAAGTATGTTACTGGAATTACAATTGACATTAGCGGAGCGTTCAATAATGTATGGTGCCCATACTTACTACAAGAACTAATGAGGTTGCAGGTTCCTAAGCCTCTATACGGCTTAATCTGTGATTACTTGAAAGACAGGAGAATACAGTTCATTTGGGGACATGAGACGATCTGCAGGAGTGTCAACAAAGGCTGTCCTCAGGGCTCTGTCCTGGGGTCAGTCCTTTGGAATATAACCTTGGAACCACTACTGCTGGCTCTCAGCAGGATGGATGAGATCATATATGCTGTTGCTTATGCAGATGATCTACTAATCATAACCGGATCGAACAATCGCAAAGGTTTGGAGCTCAATGCTAATAAGATCTTGAATCAAGTGGCCATTTGGTCTGAGGAATATAAGTTGACCATAGCTAAGGAGAAGACATATCAAATCCTCCTTAAGGGACAACTGGCTCAAGCGCCTATATTCAAGTTTCAGAACTCTTCAATTAAAAACGTTCAAGTCATCAAATACCTTGGAATTCACATGGAAGCTGAAATGGGCCTAAGAGCTCATGTGAACAGTGTTACAGCTAAGGCCAAGTCAGCTTTACACAATATCTTAAACATGGGTAATACTGCATTTAAGATACCATTCAAGATCGCAATGCTGTATTATAAAGCGATATTTGTTACAATTATATGTATGCAGCGTCTACTTGGGCTTTCCTTTCTAGGAAGAAAGTTGTCCGGGATCGTCTGAGATCGGCACAGCGCAAGGTCTTGTTGAAAATTCTTGGGGCCTTTCGCACAACGTCAACTATGTCAACTATAGTGCTAGCTGATGTTTTTCCTCTTGATTTTGAGGTTCAAAGACACGCTTCTAGATATTGGTTTCGGAAGGGAGACCAAGCTAAGATACTCATACTCTTGGGAATTAATGTGAATACTACGCAGGACCTTGACAGGAGTGGAGACAATACTCGGGATCAGTACATACGAAGCTATATATGCCTGACGTTAAATTCTGGACAATGAACTCGCTCTTTAAACCAACTAAATGGTTGATACACCTCATTACAGGGCATGGCCCTTATAAGGCATACTTGAAACGCCATGGCCTTAATCTAGATGACCAGTGCCAAGTATGTAAGACTACTGATACTCCAGAACACGCTGTGTTCTATTGCAATAAATTTCAAGACCGCAAAATAAGGGAAGTTAGAGCTAAGCTAGAACCAAACCTTGTAAGACAACAACTTACTTGTAAACGAACCTTTCCTACAATTGATGCTTTAGCTGAGCTGATATCTACGCTTGAGGAAATGGAATTCAAACACCATCAAGAGTTACGAGCCCGACAAGTGGTTCCAATACCACCATCTATTGAAAACATGGAACACACTGGAACTAAGACTAGATCGATCATAAGACTTGCTGCCCAATTAATGGGAGAAAGCAGCTCTGCACAAAATAATTGCTTAAATGAATAAGATGCTATGAAGAAGGACCGGCTTCCCTGAATAGAAGAAAGCACTACATTACATCCCTCAGAAGAGAACCTGACATAACAGAATTGGATGACTGAAACCACTATATATATTTCCAGTATCCAGATGCTGTCTACCAGTTGAGGACTGCGAGTAGAAGATTGAAGACAGAAGAGGAGGCTTGAGAACTCCCTATTCCTCGGGGATGTCTTTTCAATATAACTCTTATGAATATCTACTTTTCTTCGGATCTAAGGATTCCTCATCAAGTGCCATTATTATTCTCTTACTTATGGGATCTAAGGATTCCTCTAATATCTTACTCTATATTCTCATTCTTATATTGAATTATTATATATTCATTATTTTATTTCTATGTTATATGTATCTTTATATTTCATATCTTGCTAATTGTTTGAAGCTACTCAATTTCACAATATCATTTTTTTTTTTTTTAAAGTCTTGATTTAAATCTTAGGTACCAAGGCTCAGAGCACTTGCCTCTTCTCTCTTACGTACCTTCTGACCTCTCCACTTACCAAGTTAATCCTTATATCCTATTCTGGGATACGGATACCACACTCAGATAAGATCAAGAAAGAAGATCTGAGTGAGAGGGTACCAAAAGTGAGAGTGGCGAGTGGAGGCGGAGGATCGCCGCTCCGTATCCCATCATGTATAACCCTACTGAAATTGGAATTAGAGAACAATCTAGGAATAACGAAGAAAGACATTGGTTCCGAAAGACACTTGAAAGATGGAAAGGAAACTGACCAATGAGAATGTGGGTGTTACGTAAAACTACATAGTAAAATAATATTGAATTAATTGTAGTTAATAACTTTCTTACTTTCAGAGAAATAGACGTGTTTTTCCCAAAGTTCAAGCAGACACAAATATCAAAAACGGAAATTCTGACAGTAAAGATAACACATCTTCTTTTAAAAGTAAAATATAATACTAACGTTAATTGTCATAGGAAAATGTTTGATCTTTATTGCCATCTATTGGACATTTATGGGAGTTCGTCTATATTCCATTAACCTAATTCTGAAAGGTAAAAGATTGTATGCCAAAGTAATTATACATGAGTATTATATAATTCTGCAAGGTAAAATGTGGTATGCCACAAATTAATATTTCGAGCGTTATCTTGGAGGAGGGGTGGCGTCGTCTGCCGCTCAGTCAATTGTTTTATCTGCTTGATGGAATTCTTATGTAACAGTGTAGTGGACGGGAAAAATTGTAAAGCCTTAGAAAAAATACGAAAAAAGGATCCGTGACCATGTGTATTTTCTAAGAATCTCTTAACCAATTGGATATAAGGTTCTCTCTTTATTGACTGCAAACTGTACATTATTAAATGTTTGGCCGGAATCGTTCTTTTTTAGTATATACTATACACATCGTCCGTAATTGTTAGATGTTGGCGCAGCCTATTCAAGGACAGAACAGAGGTACGTAAAATTAGACATGTGATAAAAATATTAAACATTCGTTGTTATTGAAATTCTATAGCAACACGTTTAATATTGCAGATTTCAGTGTAACATAAAATTGTTTTATAATCACTACTATACCACTGCCAACACTGCAGCCAGGCTACAGTGTTCAGAGGAGAAGGAGAAAGAAGTGCCATGGTGGACGCAAGACCCATGACCTTGATAACTCTGAATGCTGTTAAAACGCGATGTTTGGATACAGAAACAGAGAACATGAAGCACCTAATGCAAGTTAATGCAACGGTTAACAGGAGAAGAGAGGAAAATTACTTCCACAGGAGAAAATAAATCATTTCTCCATTCCATTATTTCGCATTGCAGAGAACGTACAGTAGGCATGCAAATAAGTAAAATGATCGATATGACACACAGGAGGTTGCTAGGACACGAATTTAAAATTGTAGAGGGAGTATATTTGCAAATTGTTGTGAAGGGTAGACAATTTTTCTTGCGCCAATTCAGGCAATGTTGACTGGAATACCTTATGCCCTACAAACGCTAAAAAAAGATATGCGGTATGTGCTGCGGTAGATCTGCGACTAACTCTTAAACGACTGCCCGCCACCTATAGGTGACAGCCGGTATTTACGCCAACGACCGTCTGTCACCTATAGGTGACAAGATGCTTTTGCGTGTAATATCTGACTTTTGGGACATACTGTGACTGTTTTTGTTCGGATATACGGTACATGTTTTTAGTTCTGAATGAGTCTTGAGGTATGTAATAAACAACCAGTAAGGTTTAATTTCTTTTGGTTTTATTGGGGGTGCAGCCCTCCGAAAATCTCGTTACATTTTTCTTTAGAAAAAAATATTATAGTTATTTTCTCAGTTCTAGGATTTGTAATGGTACTTTTACCAAGGGAACGAACGCACTAAAATAATAATTTTGCACATTTACGTCGCGGCGTCGCCGCATGGGGGCCAGCCGATTTTCAAATTTCGTAAAAAGAAATTTTTATTTTTTCTTCTTCTTCTTCTTCTACCCGATAACGGAAAAATTTGTTTTTATCTCATAGGCTTATAGCCACATCTTTACTGAACAAAATGAGGTATAATTTGTAACTGCAGCTTTCTTAGTTCCAGAGATATATAATTTTATATAAAAGCATGCGGAAATTTAAAATTCCCGCTGAAAATGCCTCGGTCATTCGTGCCTTTACCGGGAAAACACGCTCTGTCGTCTAAGGGCTAAGGCACATGCCATACAGGCTGATGTCCTGGTTCGATCTCCCTACGTTGGGTTACTTGTCTTTGGTTGTATATAATGTAACTTATGGTACTGTGTTTATTCAAAGTATGTACAGTACATTCTGTACGAACGCATAACCATCACGCAAGCACACACAGCATCTACTGACGCAATTGAATAACATGCAAGTTAAAAATATTCCAAAATGACTGCGTTTCAAACAATACGAATTCGCAAAATGGTATTGTTTCTTTTTAATGGAAATGGAATATAGTTCCTAGATGCGGAATTCGCATTTTAAGTATGTAAATGATTGATTGATTTGGTTTATTTTACTTCCTTATTCTGTCACTTTTGGCTATAATCTCGATGAGGATGAATGATGAAATTGATGAAGGAACACTGCAACGTTCGTAAAGACACGAAACAGCGACGGCGACCAAGGTGCAAGCGAACGGTGAGGCAAATGGCCGCCGCTGTTGCATTACCCATTATTGCTACTCACATATGTCGGGAGTATGAGAACTCTTATACACTCAGGGCTTGCTGGGTGAAAATATGGGAAACTCGATTATGAAACATTGCATAACTATTTATTTAAATGAAGGCTCGTTGAACATGCTTTAGTCAAAACTTGCTTACAATTATCATAATTTACAAAGTCCAATTTACAATAAAAATTCCTTTGCATAAAATTACACTCGTTTACAATGGCAGAATGAGAAAACTTGCATATACCAAAATTAATACAATTCTAAAACAATTTAATATTATTAAAATTTGCACCTTATTAATTCTAAAGTCTCCCTACTAACTTTAAATCAGGTACCAATGACATTGATACTAAAATTTACTTATCCTGATTATAGTCATGGCCCTCGTTAAACACCTTATCTCTATCGGAGCGAGGAGTAGGGGGGTGTATATATATATAACCAAAAGAGAAACGTTCTGGCACTTTTACTTTCAGTATATACATACTGGTACGAACTTACGTTCGGGTGCCTTCCCATGGTACGCGGTGATAACACCGGGGGTCGAACCAGTCGGTATGACAAGAGACTCCTCACAGCACGAAGCCGGGATCGAAACTGGTTCGTTTACCTACCGCTCAGTTATATACTTGGGGACGAGCCAACTAAGGCTCGGGTACCTTGTTCCTCAGCACGAGTCTGGGGTCGAACCAAGGTTCGGATACCTCTCCTCAGTCTTAACCGGGTTCAGACCAGGCTGTTAGGGCTGGAGGTGGATCTCTCAGCCTAAGCTGAGAAGCCAACCCTCGATGTGCTCCAGTCAGTGTCCACAAACCAACTGATACTAGGGCCTCTCTCAGGCTTCTTTTATAGCATTGGGAGCCCCGATCGCAGCGTAAGCATGTGGCGATTCTAGGAACTACTTAGATTTACTATGGTTGCGCTGAACAGCTGCGCACAGTAATAACTACTAGCGAGGCGCCTCTAGTGGCATACATATGAACTCGGTGCTTAAGGTATATTGAATACAGCCGAAGTTACCAACTTAGGCTATTAATTAACATACAGATCAGAAGTACCATTACAAAATCAACTAATGAAAATACAACCTTGATAATTTATAAAGTTACAATCCAGGCTGACAGCCGGGGACGTTACAACACTTACAAAGAACAACCCGTACCCATGCCGTGATTCCAACCTGAGACCTCTGGAGTCGTAGCACGCTGTGCGAACCCAAAGAGTTTTAAGTTTAAAAATACATTCTCACTCAAAGAAAAATGCTTTTTTTCAGAATTTATTTATACATATTCCCCATAACAGAGCAATTGCTTCACTTACAACGGAGGTTTACAAGTAAATAAGTTTACATAGTACATAATATTCATATACATAAACATAAATATGAACATATACAAACACATAAACCAATTACATATACACAAAAAATTAATGATATCAATGCCTATTTTCAGTTGTATGATACATAAAAAAATTATATTTAGCATTAATAAAATAACTTGAAATATAAAATATAAAAGTACCAATTTTTAGACAAGAAATTAATTAAATATAAAAATTGTTTAATAACAAATACATAATTTTTATAAGACATAACAAAATCGATGCTAGCATTATTTTGTATTAAGTAGTACATTATGAGCTTTACATATTTAAACCATTACTGAATTTTGATGTACAATATTTTTAGAATTAACCAAAGAAAATGGCAAATAAGAGCGAAGAGTTCTAGGTTTAATTGTGAATCTTATCAACTGAAGACAATCTTGAGCATCAATTGAGTTATTTATAAATTTTAAAAGGAAAATATGTTTGACTAGTTCTCTTCTTGATTTTAATGAAGAAAATCCAAATTCAGATAAAATAGTGTCATAGGGTATTCTCTCTACATATGAAGACCTTTTAATTTTTTTTATAATGTAGATATCTTATGAACTTATTCTGAACATTCTCAATTAATTAATGTAGCATTGAAAATAAGGATCCAAGATGACACTAACATACTCTAACTTACTTCTTAATATCGAATTGTATACTGAAGTAATAGCTTGAATATTATTCATTTATCTGGTAGTTCTGAATATAAAACCCAAAATTCTAAATGCATCCGATACTAATGTTTGTAAGTGTTCTCTATAGGCAAGCCTCGAGTCTAATAAATGTTCCAAATCTTTTAAAGTTTAACTATAATTACAACTATCCCATTCATAGTATAGTTATGAGTATAAGTTATGTCTGTTAAACGTAATAGTTCTGCATTTATTTATACTAAAATCTAACTTATTGGTGACACTCCACTGAAAGCAATTGTTTATATCATTTTGCAATTGCGTTAAATCATTTATATTTGTAATAGATTTAAACATTTTTAGGTCATCGGTATAAAGCAGATAATTAGAATCTTTTATAACAGAAAATAAATCCTTAATAAATATTATAAAAAGTCAAGGACCCAGATTTGAGCCTTGCGGAACACCGGATGTAACGTATAAAGGGGATGATTCAAAATTGTATGTGAGATAGGATTTCCTATTTTTTAAATAAGATACTATTAATTTGAACAGTGGAAACGAAAAACCAAAATTTGATATCTTATATATTAATATATCATGATCTAACTTATCAAAAACTATAGCAAAAATCTGCATAATAGTATCAACAGAGTATCCGGGAACTTTTCTAACGATGGAAGCGGCCCCGGCGCCCACCCAGCGTCGAATAACATGGGTACCTGGGGGAAACCCTGGGGGGTAAAGGCGGTCAGGGGCGTGATGCTGATCACATCTCCCCACTCAAGACCGAATCAAGAAAGTGTGGGGCGTTACTCCCACACCCCCTATACGCCTTCATGGCGTGGTGCTATGCACAGGGGAACACTTTACCTTTTTTTACCAGAGTATCCATTGTTAAAGGAATCTGCCAAAAATTGGGTAAATGAGATTACTTACTTACTTACTTCCTCTAGCCCCCTTTTGCCATCATAGCGTAGGGTTGGTTGCCTCGATCCATCTCCTCCATTCCTGTTTGTTTCTCATCATTCTCTTCATCATATTTATTGTCTTATTCCTTTCTCTTCCAATCTTTTCCATTCTGTCTTCAAACATTATCCTTGGTCTTCCTTTACCTCTCCTACCTTGCACCTTTACTTCTAGAATTTGCTTTACCTTTTCTTCTTCATTCATTCTGAATACATGTCCCCACCACTTTAGCTGTCTCTTTTCAATTATTTTCTCTAACGACTCCTGTTCCACTTCTCTTCTTATTCTTTCATTCCTCACTTTATCTCTGCTAGTCTTATTAACAGCTCTTCTCAGGTATTTCATTTCACTAGCCTGAATTTTACTCAGATGTTTATCTTGAAGTGGTAAACTTTCCATTCCGTATGTTAATGTAGGGACCAATACTGATTTGTATAGCTGCATTTTTGTCTTTACTGCCACTTCTTTCTTTCCCATTATTGTTTTACTGAACTGATAATATACTGTATTTGCTTTTCTTTTCCTATTTAAGATTTCTTCATCACACCTACCATCACTTGTTATGATGGTCCCTAAATATTCATATTCATCTACTTCTTCCAAGTTCTCGTTTCCATATCTAATTGCTATTTCATGATCTTTTTCTCCTTTTTCCACCTGCATAACTTTACTTTTCTTAATATTAATCTCCATCCCTTTTCTCGCAAGTTCTTCTCCCATTCTATTACGCTCCTCTGTAGATTCTCTTCACTGCTAGCAATTAAGTCTATATCATCAGCATATAGCAGTACTTGCAGTTGTACTACTCTCATATTCCAATATCCTATTTGTACTCTTGGGGTTCTTCTTTTGCAAATTTTAATTATTTCATCCATTACATTAATGAAAAGTAAAGGACTGAGACTATCTCCCTGTTTAATTCCTTTTTCTATTTGAAATTCCTTAGACTCGTTTCCTTCTATTCTTACTATTCCTTTTACATCCGTATATACACTTCTTATTGCTTTAATAAGTTCCTTGGGTACTTCCTTACTTTCTAATGCCTCCCATAGATATTTTCTAGGTACCGAGTCAAATGCCGCTTTCAAGTCTAGAAATGCTAAGAATATTCTTTTATTTTTGTCCAGCATTTTCCCCATCATTGTTCTTAATATAAAAATGTGATCTTGAGTCTGTCTCCCAGGTCTAAATCCAGCTTGTTCCTCTTCAAGTTTTCCCTCTATGATTTTTCTCAGCCTCTTTTCCAATATATTCGTATACATCTTATATACCACTGATGATAGACATATTGCTCTATAATTATCACATTCCTTATTACTCCCTTTCTTGTGTACTGGCACAATTATGTTCCTTTTCCACTCTTCTGGTATAGTCTTAGTTCTCCATACTTCCCTTAATATATTCAGTAGTATTTCAGCCATTCTTGGTCCTCCATATTTTATAAGTTCTGGTGCTATTCCATCCCATCCTGCTGCTTTCCCAATTCGTGGGTAAATGAGATAAGATTAGTTAAGGTTGATCTTTTGGAGATAAAACCGTTCTGATGGTGAGTTATATTATAGGCTCTTCATCCCACAGCAACTATTATATGCATAAAGCAATAAAACACAATCTATGCACAACCAATGCTACTCCATGCAATCCACATTAAAAATCTGTTTAAGACAACCAAGAAGAAAGTATATTGTGAAACTGACGATATTCAGAATTTCGTTATATAGCTATTGCAAGGTACGGAAGAAATAGGAAGAAATGTAAGAAAAAAAGCAACATAATATGGGGATATCCACTAGCAAAGAACACCTAATGAAGAATAGATTTTTCTGCTTTTATTATGTTGTGGAAATGTAAGGTGTGAAAAATAGTTCTTTCTCTGTCGGATTGTGTACAAATATACGTATTTCCATTGTCTTGTTTTTTATTGTTGTGTTATCTGAGATGATGTTGAAAGCATTGCTAAGATTTTACCGTTGAATTATGTTGAGCTATTTTGTTTCAAATTTATTTGTACAAATGGGATACATTTGGAAACATTGAGTAGATTCTAAGGTTAGTTTGGAAAAATACCTTGTGCCTGTAGTAAAATATATAAATGAATACCTGAGAGCACTGGCGTACTTAAGATATTTCTTCGGGGGCTAGAATTGTAGAGGTGGATGTCCTGAGGGGCAGTGCACGTTATAAAATATTTCGTATACCATTTTTCAACCTTCATTTTAAAAGTTGTTCAAGGACAAAGATGGAACTCTGGGTTCATTTTAAGGGGAGTTTGCATTCACAACTTTCATTTTGCCGAATCCTTTATTGTTTTAATATGAAACTTTTGATTTTCTCACAAAATTCGGAATGGGCTTCAGACCAATCAACTCTCCCTGCGAACGCCAATGTCCTCACCGTTGCAATTAATCTACAGGCAGATAAGCATGGTAAATAAAGGTACTCCCACTCCTGAAGACCTTTAAAACTAAGTTATCAAGTAACGTGATACTCAATGAGGATCGTGTTCCCTTTGATGTCTAAAAGGAAGATTGCTCCGCCCCTACCTGGAGTTATAAAATTTAGCAATCGCCCCTCGTAATAAATGGGCACTTAACATAATGGTAAATTTGCGATTGTACCTTTACGTATAATATTTGGGATCAGCTCCCCCGGCCCCAGTGACTTTTAAAATTAACAATAAACTTCTAACTAATTAATATAGCGATAGACAGGTAATTATAAAATATTCATCTGTCTCAACGAGAAAAGATTGATAAATTGCCATTCCTGTCATATTTGTCAATGACAGACTTTCAGAAGACGTTCCATGTGCAAAATAATACCTTACTACTCGCGATTGCATTAAAAATAATAATATTATGAAATATATGTATTAGAATTGAAAACTTCCCAGATATAAATCTAACACCTTCTAGCTGAGGCGCTGTATTTCATCTGCCCCCCCCCCCCTCGCCTTCCCTAATCGCCGCCCAGAGGCGGCGCCAGGTGGGCGCTAGGGGGTTGCGAGGGGGTGCTTGCGCACGCGTTCATTTTCTTCCGCACCCCCCTTCAGTACCCCTACGTTTAACTAAAAACACTAACCCTTAGAGTATAGCTTAATGTGAGTTGTTTATTTTCCTCCTGCTTGTTCTTCCTCGCACTGAAGCAAAAATTTCAGCTGCTTTCAAAGGTAAGGTATCGGGAAATTGTAGTTAATGCGAGTCGTAACGTGAAGGGTAGTTTTCTTGTTAACACATTATATGTATTTGTTCCACGTAACATGTCTAGTAAACGTACCATTTCAGGCTTTTTTTAAAAAAACTGTTAGGAAGATGCCCAATGTTCACGAAGAAATTTTACAGTTTGTTGTTGGGGATAATGCGCCAGAAGGGATTTTAACGAAGACGAAGTTGCTGTGTCGCGTTTTGTCCTGAAGTAGCAGACAGAAGGTACTATGTATTTTGTAGTACCTCCATTGGTTACATTGAAAAGGTTCAAAAATTGTCTTTAAAGACAAGGGTAATTTAATTTTATATTTCACTACATAGTTCAATAAGACTGTAACCTGTATCTGAATGTTTGCACTGTATGACCACTATCTTGGAGTATAAGACTTAATACATATCATCATGGACGTCCAGGAGGAGGGCAAGGGGGCACAGTCTCCCTGGAAAATGGATGTCAATCTAAAGTTATATACTTCACACATATAATTTCATTTCAGTCAGTAATTTATGTTAATCAGGGGTGGCAATTAGGGGTGTAGTTGCTCTTCGCTTTTTGCTACTTTTACCCCCGCACTATGCTAAACCTTATCTAAGTAAACTCTCCTTGTCTCCCTTCCCCAGTTTTGGCACCTTGCTTCCCCAGTTTTGAAAGGTTGCATGTGCGTTTCATGTTTTCTTTATTTTCAGTATCGCACCCCCTAAATTTCATTCCGCACACCTTCAGCACCCCTAGATGATTATTCCTGGCGCCGCCACTGACGAAACAATTCCGAGCTGCGAAATACGGCGCTATAACCGAGAAGATGTTTTAGCCTGGTGCAAATTCTCAGAAATGTGGCTGTAAAAAGTGTAGGAAGCATTTTTGAGGAAAAGCGGGCAAACAACATTTTCTGAATGTAATTGATGTGCTGATTCCGAATATTTTGTTTGCCACTCTCGATTTTGATGTTATGTGCTTCAAATCGCTAAAAAACAAAATGGCGGCCATATGAAATCAGTTCCTATTAACTTTTGAAGGAGCAGAAACAAAATAGTGATCTTGGTGTCAAACATTATGTTTTTGGGTATGCTGAATCCAAATATTATGTTTTCTAATCTGAAATTTTAAGCTATTTGCTCCAAATCGCTAAAAAACAAATTGGCGGCAATACGAAATGAGGTCCTAATAACTTTTGAAGGAGCAGAAACAAAATAGTGATCTTGGTGTCAAGCATTATGTTTTTGGGTATACTGAATCTGAATATTATGTTTTCTAATCTGACATTTTTGAAAATTGTTCTAGTTTTTTTTCCTCTTTTTAAACAAAAAAAAACACAAAAATGACTAAACCTATAATATCTTTTTTTCTTTTTTTACTTTATTTCAGAATGATAGAAACATAGAACCATGGATCCACTTATAAATTTGAAAAGACCTGCACCTGTGAGCCATCATCTTAAGATGTTTCTTATCAGTTCCTCCAGAACATTGCCACAAACAAAGGATTTAGCTACTTAAGATATTCAAGATACTCTCCTCGAAGCTGAAACACTGGGCCAGGTAAAGCTAGACACCTTCGTGAAGGAAAGGACGATGGCCCCTGGTAAAATTCACACACAAGTTAAGTGATCCTCTATAAGTGATCCTCTACATAAGTCAAATGCAAAGACCTTTAAGTCCCTCTATGAAGTTAAATTGGTAGTAAGTGGCAAGGAAACCATTTTAAAAACTGACAGGAATATTCTCCAGCGCCTCGTAACTGCCTATGTGGCAGGTCGTAATGTGGATCTAAATCGCATTTTGTGTCATGAACTAATGCAAATTCCAATCTCCCTTGCCAACACAAACGGAAGTCTGAGAACAGGAAACAAAGCCATTCTAGCTGATGTGATGACCAAGGATGTAAATTGTCCACCTGATATATCAATTCCGTCTGCGTCATGCCTTATAATAAATGGTCAAGCATTAGTTGTTGCACTTGGAAAGCCTGCAGGAGTTTTTAAACTTTGGTCAACTGGCAGATGTATTTCTTAACCTTGTTAAGAGTATTGATGTCACCTTTGATCGGTATAACGCAACTTCAATCAAGGCTGGAACAAGGGATAGGCGCTTGAAACATGCTCATTTAGTAAGGAGAGTAATAGAAAACGGATGCATGCCAATCCCCAACAAATTCAGTGACTTTCTTGCTAACTCAGAGAATAAAAAAGATTTGGCCTGTTTTCTCTCTATTCATTTGATCAACAATGCTCCTGAAGACAAAATATTTGTGGTTTCCGGTGGATTTCACAAGGAGGATGACGTACGAATAAACAATCGTGATTTGTCTATTGAAGGATTGCAGGCAAACCACGAAGAGGCGGACACGCGCATTCTACTTCACTGTCTTCATTCTGATAACATTGTTGTCTCAGCACGTGATGCAGATGTATTAGTGCAATTGGTAGCGTTATTTCACAAGATTAGATGTACGAAATTGTGGTTGCGAGCAGGAACATAAAAAAAGAAAACAAAATACATTCCAGTACATGAAGTCAGGCGGAAGCTTTCATTTACGGATCCAGTCTTCGAAACTCTCATCCTATTCCACGCCATAACAGGATGCGACACAGTATCCTACATTGCTGGGATCAGTAATACGACAGCATGGAAAATATTTAACACTAATAATAATGATCTACTAAATCTTGGTTATGACGAATTGAAACAAGAAACATCACACAAGGCAGAGAAGTTCATATGCAAATTGTATGGTGTACCGGATGCAAGCAGCTGTGATGAAGCCAGAGTAAAGTTGTTCAGCAAAGGAAAAACACCACAAGCACTGCCCCCACTACCGATGCTCTACGGTTACATGTACAACGGGCCCACTATCAAGCCAGGGTGTGGAGGCAGTCGGTCATACCAAAACCTGTGTTACCACCACCTACTATCTTGGGATGAAAAATGGATGATGGACAGCTCGTTCCAAAACTTCAATCGCTGCCACCAATTCCACAACCCTGCTACGACACTGTCACCTGTGGATGTTTGGGTGGTTGTATATCCGCTACATGTTCCTGCAGGAAAGGCCAGCTTGTATGTTCTGCAGCTTGCAAATGTGCAGATACTGGCACTAAGGAGGGCATGAATATCCGCGACTAGAAAAATGTTATACTACATTTGTATTTTTGTAGGCAAAATAAGGTTGAATAAGGATAACGTGCTGATTTATCATACACTGGTACTGTTAATATTTCAATATGGTCTTATGCTTTGAATAGTATTATTATTTTGCATCTTTACTTTAGCAATGCTCTATACTTTTTTCTGTATTAAAAACCTACTGTTACACTGTTTTATTCCTAGTTCAAAAGTATGGATACGAAACATTGCATTTATGCACGTAGCCACCATTTTGTTTTTTAGCGATTTGGAACAAGCAGCTTAAAATTTCAGATTAGAAAACATAATATTTGGATTCAGCATACCCAAAAACATAATGTTTGACACCAAGATCACTATTTTATTTCTGCTCTTTCAAAAGTTATTAGGACCTCATTTCGTATTGCCGCCATTTTGTTTCTTAGCGATTTGGAGCACATAGCTTGAAATTTCAGATTAGAAAACATAATATTTGGATTCAGCATACCCAAAAACATAATGTTTGACACAAAGATCACTATTTTGTTTCTGCTCCTTCAAACGTTAATAGGAACTCATTTCGTATGACCGCCATTTTGTTTCTTAGCGATTTGAAGCATATAACGCCAAAATCGAGAGTGGCAAACAAAATATTCGTAATCAGCACCTCAAATACATTCAGAAAATGTTGTTTGCCCGCTTTTCCTCAAAAATGCTTCCTACAGTCAGAATTTTCGAAAATTGTCCCAGTCTATTTGACTTAAGTGCGATGAGTTATACTCGCAACGCATCATAGTACACAACGGAAGTTCTCTCGGGGCTCTGTACACCAGCGCCACTAGCGGAGTAAATTCAAAACAGGATCATTTGGCACGCACGAGACGTGCAACAAGTCGTAAATTGGCCTCGCCTAAATGGGTCAGTGGTAACTACCGGTTGTTCAGTTAAGTGATATTTTTTCCTTTTGTGTTCTCTCTACCTTTTTCATGCCGAAGAAAGGAATCGTGAAATTTTATATTCTGTACATGTTGCAAGTTTAAAACTTAAAAAAAGTGCTTTGATTCGGTGGATTTCGATTGTAGGATAGTTTGCTGTCGGAAAATAGCCACAAAGAAGATACAGCATCGGTTATATTCGAACATGAAGATAGTAGAATCAGCTTTAGCGTTATTTTGTCGTGCTACTAAGCAATTTCGAGTGTACATTGTGGCCATGTCGGAAATCGCATGTAAGTCAAAGTGGGTCTGAACTTATGTACACTACTACGCAGCGACAGATGGTCGGAGACAACGTTACGTATGCCGGAATAAGGTAAGTGTGGTTTATACTATTATTTTGTTATTCTTTGAATTGTTTGACTCTGAAATGAACGTTTGTGCATTTGCTATTACGTACATGTTGACCAAGGCGCATTCTACTGCAATTCACGGTAACGTCCATTTATTGTGAAACGTGTCGTGGTTACATTGTCTTATATAAAGTGATTTTTCAGTTACATTTGGTGCTGGGGGATTCAGACGTAATGTGTGTAGATGCCTTGTATATAATTTGTTGGTCACGTTAAGTTATTTTCTACTGATAACGTTATTTGCACTTTTGAAGTTTCGATTTTGTGTTCCGAAATGTCACTTTCAATATTATTCGAAAAGTATACGGAAGTTTTTACGTTTCTCTCGATGAGGTGATCGTTCAGTTGTAAAGGTTGGCGAGTGATGTCGCCATATTTTCGTGCATTAATTGAAGATTTATCATGTATGAAGAGGGGATAAGATATAGAATTCCCTTGAGTAGACAAGTACCTGTAAACTTCATTTATTTACACGAAAAGTCGAAACTTGACAGTTTTATGTGTGAAAAAATATAAACCTAGTGAAAGGATATATATAATTTTTGCTTGTAATTGAATTGAGACCGAAGACGTGGTCTGCGAGTTTCATTTTGACGAATGTATTTAACATTTTACTACGAATGTCGCTTCGCAATGTTGCCATGGTAAAAATCTACTATTCACCGGACACCTATAATTTCTTCGTTTTGTCAATTTTTGACATTTGTACTTACCTATCTGCTTCGCGGAACATTCTTTACGGTGTATTCACGTTTTTTTTATGAAAGTAATTGCAATTTTTCACATTACGATTACTTCTTTCTCGTAGTCTTTTCGCTTGCCTGAGACGCAATATGTCGCTTACACCTACCTACATAATCGCGCGTCGTGCTTGTGCTTTGTCGATTTTCATTCGTTATGAAGTGTTTCAACCTTCGGAACCCAAGAAATACCCGTGAACAAAGCTCATCTGATCTATTTTTTTGAAAACTTTTTCGCATTGTTTTACGAAGAAAATTGTAATGTTTCGTGACGCTATCCGTGAATGGTTTTTGGGGCTATCCGTCCCGGAATCGGTTGGAAATTTAAACTAAAAAATTATTTTCGTTTGAAATTTTTGAGTCAAAATTTCCTACTGATTCCGGGCTCCGCCCTTGGGGTATTTGACCTACCGCTCCCTACCGCTAACGCGGCCCCGCCTCCGCTCCGCACCGCCTCCCCGGCTCTCTCTATAGAGTCCCTGTTAAAGGCATGTTAGAAATTGACCGGAGTCACCTGCCCCCAAAAGAGCCCCAAACTTTTAAATTTGAAGAAATCCGTTTCCAAGATACGGAAAATTTACCTGAATTTCACCACGCATCCACGACACGTCATATTAAGCATATACCCACAGCCCATTCCGTCTAACGAGTAGCTTACATTCACTGCCACATTTTCGACATTCCTTTCCTTTCATCACGATCACGTGTTCAATTAAATTTAAAAATCCACTGGATCTTCCACAGCCGGTACGAATTTCACCACGCATCCACGACACGTCATGTTTCAACTTTCGTTGCAAACACAGACAGTTCGAAACACTGGATACGCAATGAACATGAACAAAACACAATCACGACGCGTGATGCTGTACGAAGGTGTACGCGCCAAACGCTATTGTCCCTCGGAGAATTAATTTTCAACAAAGAACATGAATTTCCGCTATGAAACTTTCCCACATCACACAAAACACCTTGGGTATGGAGGGCGGTCGACCCTTGCATCCACCCGACCAGGTTTTAGTGTTCATAATGACACTTTGGATATTTTACGTCGCTTTTCTAGCTCTTGCGTAACTTGCGAGGAGACACCTAATTTACAAACAATTTTGCATGCTACTGGTTCTAAAACGTATCGATACAAAATTCAAGTATTCCTAACCTAAGCTGTGGATTTGGGGCGTCCGCCCCCTGCCCCTCTATGGCTGCGGCTCCCAAAAACCCATAGTGTGATAACGCAATGAACTTATGCACCGAATATGCATACACGTGATAATTTTTCTAGCGACGTGGCTGATGTGATATATCCCCCTATTTTGCTATTTCATACGACCATCGGAAGATTATTATTGGCGGGGGAGGGGGGTAACACCCAATCTATAGGTTGAAAACCGTATAAATCTAATGGTAAAGCAGCCCCCGATACCTAAAATTACACCAGAAAAGAAGATATAGCTCCTTGAATGTGATTTTTAGCTCTTTTATGTGAATTTGTTTTGGCAACACTGCGCCTTGCACCCGGGCAATGACCTTGGCTTCTTTGCCTTACGCCTACCCAGGGAGGTGCAGTCTGGCGTTCGGAAAAGTTCGGAACCATTCGTAAACCTCCACGGATGACGTCAGCCACGGGACATGCCAAAGACGAGCACCAGCAACGGCATAGGAATTCACACTTCTTTCGTGTTTACGGAAATAAATTTGTTTTAAAATCGAATGAATGTTCTAGCGTGTGTGTATAAATAAATTTATGTGTATAGAGCAGACTATATCTAGTAAACTGTGTCGCTGAAAGTTAACTATCAATAGAATTACATGCAGGCCCGTAGCTAGAGGGGGGCAGGGGGGGCAACTGCCCCCCCTGAGAGCCTGCCTTGCCCCCCTCCCTGTGAAAAATACAGAACATATTCCTACCTGAAATTCTCACTAATCTTTACAATTATATTCTGTATTACTCTAGCAACATAACAAAAACATTTATTGATTTTGTGATTTATGAAGGTGGATTCCGTATAATGTCGTATCAGGATTGGGGAGAAAGAATTCCCGTCCAGTTTCAGACTTCGGGAAATGATTTCGCAATTTTCAGTATATAGAACAGTTGTGACAATTTGAGTAGTCTTGTATTAAAGGTGCCTAATGTGTTTGGATGTTTTTCTTGGATGTGTTGCTATGGGGTTTGAACTGCATATTTTTTTGTTTCCCAAGTCTACCTTTTGGTAATTCGCGATTAAAATTACCACCTGAGCGCTTGTGTCGCTTCCAATATGGCCGCTCTAATTAGGATAACTCTTTGTTTACATTCAGCAGTAGTACGAAACAGCAGCGTATTGTCATGGCTGCTATGGAGGAGAAACGTTTAAATTACGCGATATTTTTAAATATTGCGAATGCGATGTGAATTCCAGGAACTCTAACGAAGGTGAAGCTGTGATGAGAACGAAGCATTTAATTATGATAGGCAAAAATAACAGGGAAAACGCAGACGAAACTAATGTATACGCACTGATTCTTCAAAGCAGTGCTGTATCATCTGCACGTCATGTTGTAACTGGGATTCTCGGAAATTAATTGAAAATAAAGAAATTGAAATTGACCTATACTTGAAAAGCTGGCAGGAGAAAATTGTGAACATGTCGTTGCAGTTCTTTCTCGATAATATTCACGATTTCATGACCAGGCTATCCTCACTGAAAAAGGACATCGTACTGAATGAAGCAGCAACATTAGCATTTCCATTTTCTTTTTCTCGTTACATTTGACATTAATTCATTCTCAAACTATTTTCATCTTCTCTCTAAATCGACTTGCTCCTGTTCCAAATTTCACACATACATAATACATGAATGCATTGGGTAAGACGCTTCATGACTTTTCGAAAAACAAATAGTTTTATTTATAAAGTACAATTCAAAACTTTACTTTCATGGCAATCTCTCGAAAAATAAAGTGAATAGACTCGTGCATTCTTCGTAATTTCCTTGCCGAATTACAGTGTTATTTCCCATGCCAATCTTCTTTCAATCAATTACGTTTCCCCGATTTATTTACAAATTTCATTTTGTTCATTCCACGGGGTGGAAATACATGAAAACTTTTCATTTGTTCTGGCCCATAAAAAAGATTTAGAGCACAAAAAACCTGAATAGTAGATCTAACTCTTTCGCATATTCCCCATGCTTTAAACGACTTCAACACAACGTATCATACTTAGACTAGTGCCTGAAAGTTCCACTAGATGGCATATCGTTAATTTTAATCGCGAATAGCGATTCATGTGATAGAGAGAGGGAGTGGATATTTGATTTTTGTTACTTAGCGTTGCTTTTCTGCCACATCTAGCTAATCGTGACAATGAGTGATGACGTGAAATTGATGAAGAGACACTCACAAACAGTGTTGCAACCACAGGGTGGCAGGGGCATTGTCCCCCCAATCTTGGACGGAAGTCCAATCTAGGGGGGACAAACATTGAAGTAAAGAAACATGACTAGCAGAATCTAAGAACAGCAGGACAAATGGATACTCGAGATGGAATTAATTTTCAAGTCTTTCTTGCACTTTTCTTCCAGACAGCTAAGAGCACTTGCAGGGGGCACAGAGGGGCAATTGCACCTTCGATTTCAAATTTTATACAAATAAAAGTACATTTCGTAAAATTTTCTTGCTGGCTTCGCTCGCAAAGAAAATACCTACTGTTCATATAGTCCAAGTTCAGAGGCATAGCTAGGGGGCGGCAGAAGTCAGCCTTGGGAGCCAAAACGATCTGAATGAAGTGTACATGGAAGTTATACTGTACGTGTCATATGTACAAAAAGAATAATGTCCGTCATGCATATTCTGTCATTGAAAAATACAGTTTGCGTGCTTGTTTTCCATTACTAGCTAATATGAAATTGAACGTGTTGGACTAATATTTCACATAATTTGTTGAAACACAATGCTTTAGCACCGACTTCTACCCCCTTTTGCATGATTTACGACGATAATAACGTATTTTAATGCTACTATTATTACTACCACTACCACCACTATATTAAAATTATTATTATTGGCACGTTTGTCATGGTACTTGACCCCCTCTCCAGATAAAAATTTGTGGTTTCGCGTCTTCTCACAAAGAACACTCACGGCCAGGCTCGAACCTGGAACCCCCTGGCTTCGTAGTGTGTTATGATGGAGGTCGGCTAATGAAAGGTGTGGGACAGCTTACTGCCTCAAATTATTATCAAACATGATGAAAATGTGATAGTGTTTCACATTTATTATTTCGGTTAGAACACTATAAAATTTGTAGTTTGATAAGAGTTACACTAAGCATCTTGTGGAGTGTAAATATCAATTTCAAATCTTATGAATCATTTCTCTATGCAAACGCATCAAATATGATAAGCAACATAGGTGTGTGTTATGATATCCATTTTATAAAGGAAAATTTAAGTTTCAACCCTTACTGTTTGCATGATATCGTTTCCATATTATGTTATATATTGCTCTCAGAATTTTAAACGGTAGTAAAAATAAATGCCATTTGCAACTGCGAAGCTATCAATGGGATCGCATACATTAAGAACAGAAGACGCCATATTTCGATTGCTTGTAACATTGAAGTAGAATTAGACAAGTAAATAGTGACTGAGAAGAGTATCAGTATAAAGAAACTGATGTTTGGGGTTTGTACGCTTCTGCTCAATAAGTGGTGACGATAAGCGGCCCAGAGACCTCGTGCCGCGGAAATGGGGTAAGGCGAAGGAGGCCTCATATCGTTCGGTTTCGTACCATAGTCATTAAGGAAGGTATTTTTCATAACGTAAAGAGGATACAAAATTTCCCTCTGTAAAACTTGATATGAAATATTAATGATGACACTGTAATCAAGAAGTCATTGATCAATCAAGGGATTCCTATTTGTTTGTCGGGTGTCAAACACATGTATTTCAACAACACAATATTTTGCAAAATGGTTAACGTAACCAGTAGGAAAACATTGTCTGTAGTGATGCAAGAGTCTTTCATTTGAAGCAAATAGCATCCGTGGTGGAGTAAGAGACCCATGTTTCAATGTTTTAGCAAGTAGGCCTGCAAAAAATGTATTACAATTTTTTACACAATTCATCAAAGTCTAGATAATATGTAACCATTCTTATTTAATTAATTCGATTTTTCTTGCATAACACAACACAATGGTGTTGGATTCTCGTTAGATTCCTTTGTGCGCAAAAATCTTGCATCCTGGAAACTAGTGGGAAACATTATGAAGCACGATTTATAAATGACTTCCTTAATCAGTTCTGCAGAGAAGCCCAAAGTTGTTGGTACATATTAATCATCTGTTAACATTATTGACCTGTAAATATAAAGTAGATACAGTCCCAATTAGCCTATTTATGTTAAACTTTATCTTTGTATTCTTTGGTAGTCCGAAAGGTTATAATCGAAATATTGCTATTTGATGTTGCTTGAACTTTTATTGTTCGTTTGAGTTTTAAGATAACATCCCTTTCTTGTTACTTATTACTTTTGGAGTAGGGGGGGGCAAGTGCCTCTCTGTACCTTGCTATATCTGTCAATGCAACACAATATATTAAAAATTTGCCCCCTCTAGGATTGACTTCGCCCCCCCTACTAAGAATTCCTGGCTACGGGCCTTACATGTAATGAAAAGTTCGAAAGCCGGCTCGGAGGTGGAGCAGAGAGGTTTGTTCAGAATGTTCTTGATTGATTGATTGATTGATTTGGTGTTTTAAGTCCACTTTATGCACAGTTAGGCTAATCGGGACTGGACCTACAGTTTAAAGTGGAATCCGAACCACTATGTGCCTCCACCGGGTATCGAACCCGGGACCCCTTGATTACAAGGCGAGGACGCTACCACTGCGCCATTGGGGAGGCGTTCAGAATGTTCTATTTGAGTGGTGTAAATTCGTGTTTATGGGGGTGAAAAGTTATACTTAGAGCCAAAATTACCACAAAGTTGTCCTTTTTAAAACATTGTGTGGGGTGTTAGGGCGAAGTTGTTGGATAAATCACTGGGACCGAGATATTACAACTTCATGTTTATAATCCAAAAGTTACTTTTTTAGCACCTTCATCCTGCAGTGTTTTCAGTTTCTTTATTTGTTCTTCAGCACATTTTAATTTATTTTTCAGAGTTTCCAACACACTATCTTGTTGATTGGGTATATTGGGTATATTTCCAGTACTCAAAGTCTCTCAATTATGTGAAATGCAAATTCTTTTGCGAGGAGACAACTCTTCAAGTGTGTCCACTGCTCGCTTTCGAATCTGACGTTTATTGGCACGTAAACTCCGATCAATTATGCCATTTGGCTAACTGAACACTACTACAATTCACAACACAACCACGCAAATTTAAACATGGTACAGCTTTCCTAATAAGCTGCGGTCTACGGGTAATAATACTCACAGCAGTTCTGATTTTAACTTCCGTTTGTAATCGGCATACAGAAAATGCAATGAGCACACTGTCGCTGTTTTGGTGTTAACAGGATCAAATCTCTTCACTTTGAAACCCACATCTTGCACGTAATCGGATCCTTTAGGAACGAAAAATAGCTTACACCCAGGCACGTATCCATGAATTCCTTTCGGCGTGGTGGGTGAACACTATTTTTAAGGGGTATTGCATGTTTAAGGCCAGTGGTGGCATTTTGGTTCTAAAACTGGGGGGTTTGCGGGGAAAGTTTACTTTCTCTTGATAGACTAGGCTTACCATTAAGAGGACATAGGAGGCAAGAAAATGGGGAGCAACTATCCCCTAAATCGTCGTCACTGTTTAAGGCTCTCATTTTAATCAGAACGTGAAATCGGAACATTTTTTTACCACTCGACTCCTGTTTCCATGCTATAACTTTGTGTGCAGGAACCATCTCAGTATGTGTGTTTATCAATTTCTTCTGATCAGGATCAAACCATCTGTGTACCAGAAGTGCTT
The DNA here is from genome assembly GCF_977018435.1 of Lepisma saccharinum. Taxonomy (NCBI): domain Eukaryota; kingdom Metazoa; phylum Arthropoda; class Insecta; order Zygentoma; family Lepismatidae; genus Lepisma; species Lepisma saccharinum. Next base: position 23,024,777 of record NC_139250.1, on the reverse strand, counting down.
TTACGAAGCTGTTACACATACACGAGATGGACAATCCACTCGACAACGCGAGATTCAAGCTGTGGGCTGCGAACTGTACACAGACAGTTCTCGAATATTTCTCTCTGATTCGAGCCTGAACACTACTAATGTGTCTTGTGCTCCCATGTTTGCAGCAAGTGTGCAAAATTGTCTGTCACAGCTTCCGCAGTCTCACACATCGGCACGAAACAAAGGAAGTCTTCTAGAATAAAGTTGGATCGCGAAACAGTTAATGCACAGTGAAAACCCTTCCGTTCCCAACACATCTAATGTTTCGTCTCCCAATATGGTTAAATGCTTACTTACTTATCTCCAGTGATGTGCCCAAGGGAGGGTTGGTGGGGTCATAGCCCCATTTGAACGTCAAAGACAGGAAAAGATGGCAAAATGAGGACTGACCACCAAAAATAGTATACGTAACCACTTTCCCTTCCGAAAATCCTGAGAACGCCACTCGTTATCTTGGACACATTTTTTGAAATCAAGTCCCCAGAAGTTTTTATGATCTCGTATTGGAGACTAAAGTAAAGCGCCTTGTACATGATCAAATAAATCATGAACTAGTCCTTGAATTGAACACTTAAAAGGCAATGAAGTCAGAAACAACGCAATTTTTCTCATTGGATCCAAGATCCTGTCAAAGTAATATCTATTTAGGAATGGTTCTAATTAACGCATATTTATCCTCATTATATTCTAGAATGTTCCGCAGATAAACGATTCATAGATATTGCCAGTAGTTCGACTCCTCTTATTCAAGAACATTCCCTCTCGCGTCTTCCAGAGATTAGAAATTACAACGAATCGCCCTACGTGTGGAGCTACCTTTGTTGTGCAGCTTCCAAATACTGACAAGTCTCTACATAGTGCCCAAGTTCACTGCGACAACACTGAAAGCTCAAGTAAAGTTTACGTGCAATATTTTCAACAACAGGGTAATTCTCCGTCTTGCTTTCATAAGTATTTCTCTTCTTAAATTATCGTCCCATTATTCAAGAAGATAAAAACCTAATTTCATGTAGTGTAAACTGAAAAATTACCTGAAGGGACTCGAGCCACCTGATCCCCATCTTGGATACGCGCTAGTAACAATAACAGGGTTATAGAACATTCTCAGTCATATTATTGACGAAGCCGAAAGCCTAATTTTATCTAATGTAAACTGAAAAATTTCCCCCTATACCCCACTTTGCATGCGTGCTATTATCAATAACAGGGTTACAGAACATTCTCCGTCTTGCCTTGATAATAATTTCTCTCCTTAAATTATCGTCACATTATCTTATTTCACACAACAAGAAACCAAAATCCTCATTTTATCTAGTTTAAAACGAAAACTTTTGCTTCGATACGTGCCTGTCCTACTGTATTTGTTGCGTTGTTCGGGCACAAAGCAACAGCACAATTGCGCGGCATTTTCCTGAATTGTTATTTTTGTTGAAAACAAATTCTCCACTATCACACAAGAGCTACAGAAAAAGAAAACAGAAGGCACTTTCACGTTCCCTCACACAAATGCAGATCCTATAACAAGCGGAAAGGTCTGTGACAGCGTCAGTTCTGTCCTGTGAGTGACGTCAGGGTTGGGAACGCCCACGACCCTCTTTTTTCAGCTTCGGGAGGGAAGACTGCGCTACTTTCTCAACTATATTATATACTTACTTTGCGCCTACCTATCTTGTCAGCTGAGTTCCTGCATGAAGAACAAGGAAGTACTGGAACTGACGTTACATAATGGAAGTCTATTCCTTTGGCCTTGCGTTTCGTAGATTAGAAATAGGTCCGTGCGATTTATTATGAACTTTGAAACGAAAGAAGAACGCCATTTTATACCAAAACTTAACCGCATTTAAAATAGTGCCTTCGTTTTAAAGTTTCAGTACATCGTTATTTTGCGAGTGGACTAAAACGTCTGAACCTGCGGCGCTCCCTTTTGGCGTACCCGCGAATTAGGCTACGTCACTGAGGCCAACCAATCTCCGTGCACGTAGCGTTATGTGACCATCCTTAAAATCACTGCTACGTATATTTAGTCCTCTCAGGACGTGGTCAGAAAAAAATATCTTACCTTTCGCCGAAAGCACTCTCAGCGATATAATACAACGATTGTCACATACACCACCACAAGTCAAGGAACCTTTCTCTTTTTTAAAAAGTCCTTTCCACAGATTTAGTAGCATCTTCCATATCACAATCATAGTTGTATTATCACATATTATTGTCTTGTAAGTCACTCAATAATAGACTGGATAGTTCCCTAAACCGGAAATGGCTTCAGCTTCTGATGCGGACATCCAGAGACCTTCGACGTTTCATTTTGTTGCGTTTAGTCAAGATAAAGCCAAAAACTATAACTACGGCAATAACAGGAAAAATAGCATTAAGAAATATAAAACATATTAGTGGAAAATAATCAAGGTGTAGCATATTTTCAATTCAGAAATGCGAAGCTATTACCGCCATGTTGTGTTCAATCTTAAGCACAAAGAATAACTATTCAAAAGCTGATTTTTTTTTTTGAATTCGACCAGGTGCGTAATTTTGTGAAAAGGATTATTCCAGATCGGACGTTGCGCCTTGCTTCACGTAAAGCTGAACTGAGTAATTTCTTATGTAATAAATAAGTTCCTTATTGAACCTTTTAACTAACAAATACCTACCTTTTTGTACTGGCCGAACTCTGTTTAATACAATCCGATGTAAATTTGGATTAAAAATCTTCAAGAAACTACTTCGTGTGAAAATTTGCCTGCGACGATACATACGAAGAGTGCCACGCATTAAAATGATATGCGAGTCGACGATTTGAAATACAATCCAAGCCAATTCTTACACATTACCAAGCAAGTCAACACTTTAAATTCAACAATAAAGACTTTCCCGAATAAGCGTCTAGATTCAGAACACGAAATTGTCAGCGTTGTAAAGTAAAGTGCTCCCCTGTGCTTTGCACCACGCCATGAAGTCGTATAGGGGATGTGGAGTTAGGGTCCAACACTTTCTTGATCACGGCCGAAGTTGGGGGTGATGTGATCAGTACCCCGCCCATGGCCGCCTTTAGCCCCGTCCCCCAGAGTTTCCTCCAGGTGCCCACTTTTTACGACGCTGGGTGGGCGCCCGAACTAACATTACATTTTGCCAAAAAATAAAAGACGTTTAAATTTTTTTATGTGAGGGACGCTCTTTTTCAATGTTCAAAGTTATGTCTCTTCTAACAAAAAGGATTTTCACAATCACGCCATTTTTTTCACCGCTATGGGAGGAGACAGGCTAAGTAAGTAAATGACGTACTGTTTCAAGTTTTAGTGGCATTTATTTTGCCGTAATGGTTTCCTAGATATGCGGCAAAAACAAAATGAGGGACAGCATTTGGTACACTTCCTCTATAAGAACGAATCTCTGCCCTTTGTAATAATGGTACTCAGTATATTGTATGATAAATTACCCAACGGAACATATAACAAGTAATTTCAAATGCACGTTTCGAACATTTTGTCAAATGACAGTTTATTTTAAGGGGTTTGCTTCAGTTATGAAACATTCATTATTGTTGCTGTTGTAAGGGAACGTGCATAATTGGGGATAAAATTAATATAATTTTCGTTAGGGATGCTTTGCGGGCTCGGGTAGTTATTTGCCAGTGAATATTAGAAAAAGGAGTCAAAGTTAACAGTATGGATGGACGATATCGGATATTTGATATCGTGATATATCGTCAAGAAAATATCGTCATGGACGATAAGACACGATATTCTTTCCGTCGTCTCCACGACATATGTCGCAAATGCATCGTGACAATATATCGCCGACACGCTAAAATATCGTGACGATATATGGCCAACACGATATATATCGCTAAAATATCGTGACGATATATCTCCGACACGATATATTATTATTATTATTATTTATCTCCATAGGGTTACAATTAAGCCATACAACATTTCATTTTGAACAAAATTAATACAAATAATGACTTGATGCCCTATATAGTAAAAAACAAAATATGCGAAAGCTACATCTAAGGAAAATGTGATGAATTTACATTAGTATATATAGTGTTCTATAGTAACAATGAAATAAAGAAAGTTTGAGAGTTATACACATTTAGAAGAAAAGAAAGTGTAAAGGTGTGTGGGTTTGGATATGAGTGTGTATGGAATTGCTGTTCGAAGTACAGGGATGAAAATTTTAAAACATATGTGTGTGGGTGGGGGATCGTGGGGAGGGGGGTAAGCACTGAAAATAATATTACTGGAGTTAGAATTTGTAGACATGTGAACGTAGAAGACGACAGAACTGCGCTTTGCTGGTACTGAGTTTAACCTTCGTCGGGAGTGAATTCCAGGTTACCGCTGCTAAGTACGAGAAAGACTTCTGACCAAATCTGCTTTGTTAGGTTTGGGGATTACTAGGTCTCTATGTAAGGAGGATCTGGTGTTTCGGGTGCTGAACTCAGAGCGGAGCTTAATCCTATGATGCAATGGAGATGATTTGTTATGTTTTCTATAGAATACCTTATTCAGGTAGATGTAATGTATTCTCGAAGTGACTGTGACGATATATCGCCGACACGATATATATCTCCAAAATACTGTGACGATATATCGTCTAGTTGATATCGCCTGGACGATATTTTTTTTCAATATCGCGATACATCGTCTGGACTAGTTAGCAGTTACGGTATAACATTTGTGTCAAGTTGAGGATGCAGATTCATTTGAGGGGACGTCAAAATTGATTCTTGCCCCAGGAGCAGAAATCTTAACTAAGGTTCCGCAGCAGTCCTGCAATTCCTAACTTGAAAGCGACACAAGCTATTATGAAAGCAGGCCTAGAGAAATGTTGTCGCTGCTTCGTGAGACGAAGTTTCAGTCTTGCTATCATCTACAACGGTTGCCCCCAGGTGGCTCTGCTAGCGATGTTTCTGTTGCCAGCTCTGGTGGAACAACCGCAGAAACAGAGTCTAGAAATTGCTTCTCAACTTGTCTTGAACGTTCAAGAAATGCCATTACACCCGCAGCCCCCCACCCTTCGTCTACCATGCATATTAGTTTTGCGTATTTTAATTGAAACATTGAAGCAAGGGTTGACGTTTTCAGAAGGCACTCAAATGTTAATCTCGCCTCCGCATGGCAGAACCTTGAAACTGCTCTTCCAGATTACGGATGCTCTAGTGATTAGACAAACAGCCAGAACAATATATTTTATTTATTATTATTACTAGCTTATTACCCGGCGTTGCCTGGGTATTTATTTATCCCAATCTTCTATTATATTAGACAGGAATATAATGAATTCTAAGTATAGTGTAAAATGAACTTGGAGTTAAATTGCATTGGGAGTGTAACTATTCATCTTAGCGACCCCGAAAACTAAGGATTCCACACTAATATCGGTCGTTTTACATGTCACCCCCTTCCCACTCCCACCCCTAGAGGTGCCAGGGGGTCTTAGAGTTGAACGGCATTGGGAGTGTCACTATTCATCTTAGCGACCACGAAAACTATGGATTCCACACTAATATCGGTCGTTTTACATGTCACCCCCTTCCCACCCCCCACCCCTAGGGGTGCAGGAGGTGTCTTACCCCCACAGTATTTCTTTCCAGATTGCAAGTGATACGTGTACCAAGTTTGGTTGAAATTGCTCCAGGCGTTCGAGAGTTATGTCGGAACAAACATACATTCATCCATTTTTATATACATTATTTTGCCCATAGTACGTGCTGTATTTCTAAAATTATAAGAAGGTACACGCTAAGTTTCGTCAAACGTTAAGAGGAAACAATATTTCCATTAACTTTGGATTAAGTTTTCATTAAATATACCTATGAATGAAATCGTTTATCGCCTGCAAAATGAAATGTTGCAAGAGTAATGATGACATACCTGTAGTTGTCATATAAGAGGCATATTATAATAAAGAAGGCACAGCAAAATATGAAACGTGTAATTTTATGCTTGCAATTGAACGAAAGGTTTACAGTACAGCATGTTGTTGTATTTCATTTTCTTGTTATTGATTTTGTGAATTGTTAGTTTGCATAACTTTAATTATACTGCTAATAATACTAGAATAAAAACTAGGGGAAAGATACTATGAAGACCACGCTACTTACATTGAGCAATAAAATCTTCTTCTGGAGCTGTTTACACCTCCAAAGTGTCCCCTTTGACACGTTTTCACAAGAACGTTTTGCACAAACTCTTCAATTAGCATCATTTGCTCAAAGTTGTTTTGCAGCCATAGCATCCTTGTATTTCTGAGTATTAAACTGATCTGGTTGGACTTCTCGACATTGTGTTCCCGATCACGTGCAACCAGAAGTATTTGACAATAATAAGATCACTGGAGTAATGGACAAATTACATATATAAATATAATGCGTTGTGTAGTATGAGATACTGTGCGTTCGTTTGGACCTGGGCCGATATAGCGCGTGACATGGCTTAGATGCCGGCATTTTCGTCCCGTAACGTCTAGCTTATTTTAGCACATATCTTTAGCATATAGAGTAGACAGTTATATTTATATTGCATAACGTGTACTAACCTGTGTTATTAAGAGTTGTTCAAGAGTTGCGCTATTTCGGCCAGAGACAAAACGAACGCACTGTATAGCCATAGGATACACGGTATGTACTGCCCTATACCCTCGACTACTATCCGGACCATAGTGCATTTATGGTATCACGTTTTGCTATGTAAATACATGGAGGTTTTAGAGCTCACGCATCTTGTTTCGACCTCATTGTGATCTTAATCAAGGCACTTTGTAACCGACTTGATAAGGAACTTTGTTATAGTGACGGGTTGGAATAGCCTAGATCAAATTAAAACTAAAATTAATAATAACAATTATAGATTATGTTTAGAAATTTGCTAAGGCATATTTAACGGATGTTCTGGTACATGGTACAGAAAGCCCAAAATGTAACCGGAATTAACAAGAAATTATAAAGCACCTTTAATGAATCTATCCTTAAGAGAAACGTCACTTATATTATAACACCATTAAGCCTTGTTTCCATGATATGAAAAACTCAATATGCTGAGCAAGGCAGAAATTTATTTTATTATAAAACATAAACTAAACGTAACGTTTCAACCTTCTAGCAAGGTCTTCTTCAGACTCTGCACCAAGTACAATTGTAACAAGGTACAAAACAGGACGATATATATACACAAACATTACTTCCCTTCAGACTATTAGAAAGTTGACAAGTGAAAGCCAGATGCTAGAATGTTCCAGAACAACTTTCTAATAGTCTGGAGGGGAGTAATGTTTGTGTATATATATCGTCCTGTTTTGTACCTTGTTACAATTGTACTTGGTGCAGAGTCTGAAGAAGACCTTGCTAGAAGGTTGAAACGTTACGTTTAGTTTATGTTTTATAATAAAATAAATTTCTGCCTTGGTCAGCATATTGAGTCACTTCTATATACAAAATCTGAGGTTGTGATCGCAGCCCCATCTTTACGAAATTTTGGAAACTCCACTACTACGGAATCGAACGCACACTAATTTTCTGTATAAAAAGCATATTAAAATTGTTAACAGAACGCATATTGAGGGCTATTTTCGGTGTCTGATGTCTATCGAGACTTAACCAATACGTTGCAATACTACCAAATCAGAGATCCCTAATCCAAGCAAATAACCAGAGTAGGATTTTGAATACTCAAATGTAATTAGCTACCTCGAAGAGACTTTCATTACAAATTGTCTTGGTATAACATTTATTATAATACAAGAACCTGACTTCAGTAAGTTGATTTGCTTAAGTTATGTGATATGAAGCCCATCTAATGCGTGAGAGATGATTCATATTACTTGCAAATAACAGTTACTTTTAGTAACCACCTTGGCGCGTTGAGTGCTCGGTTACGTTCTCGATTCCAAAGGTTCCGGGATCGAGTCGTGGCTTGATTACTAGTGCTCCGTTGCGAGTGGCTTGTCATTGTCGCGATTGGCTCCAAGAGACAATAAGGGGGGAACCCCAGAATGTATCCTAACCTCCACCCGCATACATTCGAGGTTACGCGCATGTCCCAGTGCCTCTGTGATAAACTGCGACGGCAGTTGCTCGATTTACGGTTCCCTCGTTATTGTTGAGCTCCATTACTTTATTTGAAATTTGCATTTTACATAAATCTGGAAATAACAATTTGACAATTACAATAATATTTAATAACATAAATATAATTTAGTATAATTACATTGGTATCAGTACAGTATAATGTTAATACATCTATTCCTTTCATTTTTACATGAACCTTCCCTGGAATATGTTATTGATTTGAGTTATATTAATTCAGTTGGATGGGTATGCTTCGCCTCAGAGGCTAGGTGTTCCGCTGTCGGTCTCCAGCTCCCATATTTTGAAGATAGTTTTGATGTAATTATGCGCGGTCAGTTCCCAAGAGACAGAAAGGCGACGTCAAATAAGTACATATCAATGCTCGTTCTTTACTTTCATAAATAATTGCTTGCACCCCCGATGGTAGCGTCGTCGCCTTGCAATTAAGGGGCCCCGGGTTCGATACCCGGCGGAGGCACAGTGGTTCGGATCCCACTTTAAGTCCCGATTAGCCTTACTGTGCATATAGTGGACTTAAAACACCAAATCAATCAATGAATCCATAATTTCTTAAGGTAAAATAAACATAATGTTACACTGAACAGGAAAAAGCTCAAAGCCTAAAATTTCGATAAAGCCAAAAGAAACCAGAAGTCCCAATAGATCTGTTGTAATATAAAGGTAAAGTTTCCCGTGCATATAGCACCGTGCCATGGAGGCACATTTCCGTTCTGGAGGTGATGTGATCAGCACCACGCTCCTGCCACCTTTACCTCCCAGAGTTGCCTCCAGGTACCCATTCATTTGAGGCTGGGTGAGCTCCAGAGCCGCTTTATGCGGCTACAAGGACGGAAAAATTCTCTTAGATCACCCACCTCGGGAATCGAACCCGGTTCTCCCGCGTGGCCTTCAGACGCCCTACCGGCTTGATCACCGTGGTTGAGCTCCGAAGAATTGCACTTGATGAATTGAAATTAGATACTTTAATTTGAGTTCTCTTGCAATGCAAGCAGCTGATTGCATCAACTTCTCTGGCGTAGATTTACCAGGAGGGTTTTTTCTGAACACACAACTGTAACGAATAACTTTTGGAAGTAAAGTAACAGTAACGTAACTTTTTTTTAGTAACGTACCCAACTGTGAGTGCTGCAAATGAGAAGCATAAGAAAGATTAATGCTTCTTGTCTGAAACTATAAATCCCATACTTTTTTCCGACGTCACACAGACTAACAAGCTTCTCGTTTCACCATCAGTCAATAGAGCATTAGGGAAGACAGATGTGGCACAGAGAAATTTCACATGAAAAATTGCTCCTCATAAAGAGGAGAAAAAAGAAATGATGGTGTGAAGAGATAGTGATGAAGCAGCTGACTCGGAAACCAAAATTTCCCACATAAACCTCTCAACTTCCTCTCGTGAAGATACAATCTTTTCTTCACCGGTCTGGAGATGCTCGTCAATGTACCTGAGAACATATAGAAAATCATCATCTCTCAACCTGGAGCTTCAAGGGTTTTCAGCAATGTGTAGCTAGAATTTGGTCACTTCTCCACACATACAGGTACGGGCACGTTTGGGTTGTGACGATTCCATTGGCTTTGAATTGCATCGTTAGTTTTAGTGACTGTACATGAAGAAATATCTTGTAGGAAGATTATTTTATTGGGCCACCGTGTTGTTCCGTAAGGAACTGAAAAATTAATATTTTACTAAACGTACGGTTGTGGAATTAGGCAGGTGGCAGAAATTCGCGCTGTTGCCACGTCGGAGCACAAACGTGTGTGTTTGGAGTTTTAAGAGAATGGAAGATATCGTTGTAGAGTTGGTCTTTGTAATCCATGTGATACAAACTGGCAGTATTTGCTCTAAAGGTCAGGGATGACACAAAAGTGCCCCGGAGAAAGGTCGGACTGACGCTCGAACTAGGCAACGCAGTCCGGTTGACGTTGCCACACCGTGCGAGGGAACCAGCGACTTTTGTCCCGCTCTCGCTTTGCTTTTCCCATATGTGGCACCAGCGCAATTCTGCTCAGCCGCCTATTTTCATGAACGTGCGTTTAGTTAGAACTTCTTGAACGAACCACAGTCAAGTTAATTTATATCCAGTAGTGTACATAGTAGTGATTTGAGGGGACTGCTGGAAAAAGGACATATCCCACAAAAATCAAATTTTCAAGGAGAGAGGATTTGGTGTTTGCCTGTGTAACCTAGCTACACTGTTAACTAACAAAGGTTACCCCGTATCATAGAAATGTATGACCGTTGTTCTATCCTCCTGCAAACCTATCCTGAAAAAATTATGTTTACACATTCTAGATTAATATTAAAAATTAAAATTAATAGAGCAAAACTTGCTATTTGTGCTATGACAAGCATCGACCCAATAAGTTGAAATAGCCAAATTTCACAAGCTGTCAGTTTTTCTTGACTCCTCTCTGCTTTTCTTCCACAGGTACACACACATACACAAAAAAACACATTCTGTAATCAATTCTTCAGGCAGAGCGTATACTCGCAAGTGCTGTGCTTGCTCTTGGTTTATTAGGTTCCGTCCTGCCTTTCTTGTCCGTTCTTTTGCGTGGGAACGATTTAATAAAAACCTTAGATTTTGAATGCTGTAGTCTGCAAGGTTATAGAAGTCTGTACACACAGTCCTTGTCTATTTGGTCATTTTCCACAGCATATTGACACAATATGTGTTATTCTCTCACACACTTAACATTTCACTGTTACTTCTTTGCACGATATGTATTGCTTTCCCATATTTATCAAAGCTCTCTTTTTATTGTTCTTCTCATTCTTTTATGTTCTTTGGTCAATCGCTTCCCATAACGTCAGCCATGATGCCTGGACTACTACACCTGGTGGTAGGATATCTCCTATTGGCGGAGACGCGAAGTAAGCACCTATCACAACACGAACAGGACTTAAGTTTGGGTTAGAGTTGGATATGCGTTTCTTCAATGCTTAAAATGATGTTTTCTTTTCTATTAATATTTTGTGTGTTCATTTATGGCAAACAGGGCATATTTCACTCACTGGTAGTTCTTTTCCGAGATCAGAGATCTTTTCGGATATTACTCTAATATTACTTTCGGCTGCGGAGTAGGATACTTTCCTTTCCAAGAAGCACCCTCATTTCTTTAATTCTTCATTCCGAGAGACACATATGCAGACAATGATTCATATTTATAAGAATGGAGGTTCTAATGTATAGGTTTGTGCGTCTCCATTTAGATAATTTTAGATTTAGTTTTATCTGAGATAACACAGGTTTTTAGAATATACATCCAGTGGTTAAATAAAGGTGCATTTCAATAAGGTATTATGAGACGTTATACCAAACATTATTTTCTGCAGTAGTATTTTAATCAAGTGTTATGCAACTTTATTTATTTAGTAGAACAAGCTCACCAGTTTCGTTGCGCAGAAATATGGATATACCTAGGTAGAGTGAGATTACTTTCGTAACATCTCTGGCTGTCTTGCATTGGCAGCTTTGGAGCGAGTCATATGTCCCGGAGCAACCAATCAACAAACGAACCGCTGGCTTCATCTCTACCCAGCACCTATCGCTATTCCTGTTGCTCGTGCTCTGGACTGTTGGTAGGCTCACTAACTGGACTCGCATGGTCAGCTGGAGTTATGAAAATAATCTGACTCTATATGAACTTACAGACGATAGTAACGAGAAGTCCAAACAGTAATTGAACATTTCGAACAATTAATAAGATTGATATTGCTTCCTTAGCGTACAGGAAAAAAATTATGCAGTGATTTGTTTATGATTTCTCTGATAATCATGAACAAAATATTCAAATCCCAATTCTTGAAGAAAGAAGGTATTCAATAGACATAATGGAAATCATAAGCCTTTGTGTAAAGAGCCTTGACAACAAGATATAACAAACCTCTCCATAATCAGATCTCGAATCCTGGTCTCTGAATTCGAGTCATTGTCTGCATTCATCTTTATCATTACAATTAACTTGAAGAGATAAAAAAAACAATGTAAAAAAAATAGATATGCACACTAGCAGAATTGTTGGGAAATTCAGCAATAATTAATGAATATTTATTCAAGAAAAAAATATGTTCACTTCTCACATAAAAAAACATTTTCCGTTAGGATAAAAACCCAAATGTTCTTTACGCATCAGTTACAAGTGAACTGAACAAAAGGGACTTTCTCCCCCATATCCAATGCAAGATTTTGATTACACACTGGTTGTGGCGATATATTTCATCTACTGGAACAGAGCATTTCAGGCGCCACTAACACACTGCAAAGGAATTGCAAATTTTTCGTATTTTGTTGAAATTTGAAAATAACAGAATCCTTTTCCTTTGGAGCAGGACTTATTATCAGGAAAGCAATTCATCAGCACTTGACAAGCCCAGGCACCTGGCAAACCGCTAGGTGAGAACGAGATAGGGAGAAACAGAATCATAATATGTATTGGTGTAGAATAGGGTCTTCTCTCCCAGAGGAGTTTAATAATGATGTATATATTTACAACCTTAGTGACAATGAAGTTCGACCAGTCACAAATATAGGAGTGCGTTGTGAAGGAAGGAGAACACATGCATATGCTGAACATATTTTATTCAGCAGGCTACATGGAACAAAGGAAAACATAAATTTCCGCTGCAACGCAGCAATGTATGGTGTCCACACAAAATAAAACATTTTCGTCCATCTACACGTGACATTGAAGTTGGACCACTGTTAGAGGGGATCCTGTTTACCATGGTGTGACGCCGCCCCGTCGGAGAATAACTGTGGCAATGCGTCGGGGCATGCTGCTGACGAGTCGTTCAAGGTATTCCACATCGATGCGGTGCCATTCCTCCTGCAGGCAGGCGATAAGAGCAGCCACTGTCGTGGGTCCCCTCTGTTGCACACGTCGCTTAAGAACACGCCACACATTCTCAATGGGCGAGAGGTCGGGACTCGATGGTGGTCATGGCAGAGTTCGCACGTGATGGCGAGTCAACCATTCTCTTGTCAGCCGCGCTGTATGAGGCCTGGCATTGTCGTGTTGAAAGATGAGACGCCGCCTGTGGAACAGGTGCCTTCGCACTGTGGGAAGATGCCGCTCCAGTATGCGTGTATAGGCGTGTGCATTCACGATGCCCTCACGGACGTGTAGTGGGCCAACCCCAGATGCCGTCATGCATCCCCATACCATCACTGACGCAGGTTTCTGTACCCGACGCGCATAACATTTTGCTTCATTCTGTTCCTCCTTCCGACAAATGACTGTTTTCCATATTTTCCCGTACACAACATTGAAAATGGATTCGTCCGTCCACAAAACCCTGTTCCACTGCCGAAATGTCCATCCCCGGTACATTCGTGCCCACCGTAGTCGATTGCCTTTGTTTAACATGGAAAGGAAGGGTTTACGTTTCGGCTTGTACACTCGGTAACCGCATCGCTGTAGGTAACGGCGAATGGTTCTGGTTGGCACTTCAATGTGAAAGCGTTCTCGAGTTCACAGTCGTAATTCGGCCACAGAAACATGATTGTTGGTCTGGATATAGCGCCTAAATATCCGTAGGTCACGCACGCTCAGCAGGTGTTTTCGACCGGGGGCCTTACCTGGCTCTGCAGTACCAGTATTTTTGGTGGTGTTTGATGATGCAGTGGACGGTTGACTTGGGTAAGTTCAGTTGGCGCCCTATTTCCCGTTCACTGAGTCCATCCCGTTGCAACTCCACCACTCTTCTCCTCACGGTGTTGTCAATAGGTTTGCCCCTGGCCATGGTGATCATGCACTGCGGTTCCTCGGTGCACAGCACGCGCTTATATACGGCGGACTCCCTTATCGTGTCCGTGACGTCATGCTTCCGTCGAATGCGCCACTATCTGGAATTTACCGTATGGGTCTGGTGCCTGGTCGAAGTTCAATGTCACGCGTATACTTCCCCGTTTTCGTTCTTGACGTGACCTTGGGTGCAACATGCTGGAATCACGATTCTTGCCTGCTCACACGCCTCCTCTTACACACATGCGTCACTTCTGCGGGTCAACCATTCCACCGCCTATGCCTCTGTGCATTTAATCACGTATTCCTTTCTGGCCGAACTTCATTGTCACCAAGGTTGTAAGTTTGGATCTTTCAATAGTATGGTTATTGCTCTCGCTAATACTGTAGTAACCAGATATCAGTGGCGGCGATTGGGTTCTAAAACTGAGGGTGGGCAAGTTGCCAAAAATTGTGGTGGTATGGACAGTTACTTTCCCTTGGTAGATAAGGTTTAGCATAGTGCGGTGGAAAAAGTGGGGGGCAACTGCCCCCCTCGCCCTACCGCTACAGATCATACAAATAAGAGTATTCGTTCTATTGATATTCCTATAGTTCGTATATTAATGATTGTTGTAATGAAGTTACTGCTCCTGAGATTAATACTCTTTCTACGTGAAGTGGAAACATCAACGGATGTTCCGGCGGACTGGGTGTATGCAGAGGGGGCTTATGGAACTACAGCCCCCTCCACAAATTAGAGAAAATCAACATTTCCAAAAAAGCAGGAAAGAATTTCTTGGGAAAACAGTGGTAAACGCAACCCTCCTCCCTTCCTTAAATTACCCCTGATTACCATTTTTTAAATTGGAAAGTTGTACATGTACGCAATATATTTTTGTGTATACCTTCTCCATAGAAAGCAACTACGTACCATCCACTTTTAGAATTCCAGCCCCGCCCCGAAAAAATCCTGCGTACGCCTGTGTTCCGGCGTGTGCAATTCCTACTGATAATGCAGGACATATAAGTGAATCCAATTTCTGCTCCCCTTAATATATATACATATATACATAATATATATATGTAGAACTAGGCTAGATAATCTTATAAACGAACATGTTCTCAAACTATAAGTGTTCTAAAACATTCCAACCACGACAGTGCAATAAAATGCTCAAAATAAGCTTATTTGAATTTTTGCTTACATACTTACAGGACATGTTTCTCTTTGGAAACTAATTTAGCACACTTTCTGAGCACTTTTATGCACTTATTGTGTAGATTTAATGTGCAGCGTTAAAGTGATCAGTAGTTTCTAGAAATTCTCCATCTAGCGTTTAAAAAGTGCAATCTTTCAAAAACCAGCAAAGGCACTGAAATGCAATGTAAACAACTTTTGGAAATATTGTCAATTTTCTGCCAAGCGTTCCCCCGGGGCACAAAAAGGCTAAGCAGCGGTGACTTGATTGAATTTGCACTTCATTACGAATGCACTGAAAGTATCCCAGATATTTCGCGGTAGCGCTTGAAATTTAATTTACATACAAAGTAGCTCTTATGCCCTGAGCGTATGTACAAGGCAAGACATGAGCGATTTCTGGGTAAACAAAGTGGATTAAAGCAACTCGAATTGCAATGAGAACTGAAGGAAAGCAGATTCCGGGACTGCATTTCTGTTAATGAGGCAACCTTAAATTTACTTTTGTTCCGTCAAAATGAGGCATGTCCAAAGGGACCAAGCAGTAATGGTGCTCCTGAAGAAGCTGCCACGTGTTTACATTGGAGATTGAGTATCAACGCAAGGCACACATCTTTGGAATTTACGTTTTCATCCTTAAATTTGATCAACGTACTTGAGGCCAATGTTCCAATATTTTCACTCAAATGTCACTTTGTTGTTAGTTAATCATTTGATTGTTCTAAATATTTGCTTATTTAGTACTTTTACAGTAATTTTGCCTGTAATATTATATGGGTCCGAAACTTGGTCCCTTACATTGAAAGAGGAACATAAATTGAGAGTATTTGAAAATAAGATCCTTAGGAAAATATTTGGGCCTCAAAGGGTTGAGGAGACAGGTGAGTGGAGAAGGTCACATAATTTAGAAGTACAAAATTGGTATTCATGTCTAGATATTATTAGAATGATTAAATCAAGAAGACTTAGGTGGGCAGGCCATGTGGCACGAATGGGAGAGGAAAGAAGAGTTTACAGGATTCTTGTTGGCAAACCTGATGCTAAGAGACCAGTAGGAAGACGAAGATGGAGGGATAATGTTGAGATGGACCTAAAGGAAATTGGTAGGGATGGAAAAGAGTATATAGTTCTTGCTCAGGATAGGGACAGATGGAAGGTCTGTGTTGCTGCAGCCATGAACCTTCGTGTTCAAGAAGGCTAGAGAGTTAGTTGGTTAGTACTTCTTACATGTAAAATGTTTCTGAATTTGAAATATGTGTTGATTTTTAAACTTAAGGCAAGCAACCTAACCACACTAACTGGGCGTTGCAAGTGTTAGATAGGCCAACATTTTGACTTGGGTGGGGCGGAAAAATCTTGAATCACTAAGGGCGCCGTGAAACGAAAATGTGTGGTAGGCTAACAAAATCTAAGAGAAGAAAGGGGGGATCCCCGAAAGATGACTAAAATCACCCGCATATGCGCTTATCGCTCTGGTGCCATTACATAATCTCGTAATTGTGGTTCCTCCGTTTTTCTTGTGGTGTTCTGTCTCATTTTGATTTACAGTAATCCATTATCTTAAAATGTTTTGTGGTAAGGATATAATTATGTTTGTGTGTGAAATTGCCCCGGTGTTTGGAGAAGATTAAGAGAGTTGGTTTCACAATATAATAAGTAGTATTACAATATCAATGTATTTAAGATATACACAAAAAAATATAATATTCAAAAGCAAAATATACGCTACAAGTAAACAATATATATCTAAAAGATAAAGAGGGAGAGGAATATTGAGAGACCTATTAGGGTTGCAACAGTGGTGTATACTGAGATCTGAGCTATCTCACTGTCACGTGGTCCTAGGCTATGAATAGAAATAAGTTTACCAACTCCTAAGAAATAAGGTTGCCAACTCCCAAGAAATAAGGTTGCCAACTCCTAAGAAATAAGGTTGCCAACTCCTAAGAAATGAGGTTGCCAACTCCTAAGAAATGAGGTTGCCAACTCCTAAGAAATGAGGTTGCCAACTCATAAGAAATGAGGTTGCCAACTCCTAAGAAATGAGGTTGCCAACTCCTAAGAAATGAGGTTGCCAACTCATAGGGAACCAGGTTGTCAATTCCAGAATCAAATTTCTGATCAATTTTGCTCCTGTATTTTATTCTCTAAACTCAAGGCTTCGCAGGTAGCGTAGCTAGCCTAGAATGTACGCTCCTGGTTGCAGAAAAGTAGTAGTATGTTGAGAATTTCCTGGAAATTCAGGAAGTATAGGTTCCTGGAAACGTCAGGAAAAGAAGATTGTGTAGTTTTGAATGTATAGAGTTGTATATATGCAGTACCATGAGTTTGTTTGGTCGGTTTCCTGGGAGGGCAAGGTACTGAGATTCATAGGGCGTCATTAAAGGATAACGAAGAGTAGTTTCAGGTGTTCAAGATTATGTGTTAGGGTAGTGGTAGAAGGCGTTGAGTAAAGAAGGGGTTGATGTTTAAGAAGTTCTTATAACTTAACAACATACTTGGTAGCATAGCTATCTTCTCCTGCTACGAAGCAAGATTCGATGCCGGCTTACGGAATGCATTCCCGTATCATTATTTTAAGGCCCGTCATCTTTAGTCATATTCTGTCTCTCTAAGAAACCCAAACATTTCTCAGTAACTTCTTAGTTTTTGCATTGATGTGTACCTACCTTGTATATTACAAAATGTCTTCCTTGAGCTTCTCCATATACTTCACTCAAATTACGTAAACGTTCAATCTGACCGATTCGATATATTTTTATTTATTATCTTCTGAAACAATTTACTCGAGTAAATACTGACCTGTGAGTGTGCAGGACCACGTGTGCAGTTGTACCATTAACCCCGTCGATTTCTGGCGATATCGTTGTCGGAGAACTCTCTCGCATTACAGTACGTTTGGCAAGATGTAGTGTATCCAGTGCTTATTTGTTTCGTTCCGCTAACAGCGTTCTGTGCCTTGTGATTCGAAAATGCCCGATGTCAAGCGAAGAAAATTCAACTGATCGCCGATTCGCTGTTTCCTCGCGACCATTATAAAGTGTTATCACACATTTATGTGTGCAGACCTTCGTGACGGAATGGCTTGCACAGCGCACCATAGCGCCAGGGGTCCCGGGTTCGAATTCTGTCCTGGGCATGTGTGTTCTTTGTGAATGTCTCCATCAGTTATATCATCGCTCATCCTCAGCGTCACGATTAGCCAAAAGTGGCAAAAAAGCGATGATAAATAATAATAATAAAACAAACGTTAATATGTCTTCTCCAATTCTTGAGAAAGGTCTTCAAAAACGACCATGTTTTGAGAAGCAACGTGCACAGTCCTGAAAGACGTTGAACCAATAAGTTCCAAAACTGGGGGGGCGAGGTGCCAAAGTTGGGGGTTGGGCAAGAACAGTTTACTTTCCTTTTGTATATAAGGTTTAGCATAGTGTGAGGACAAAAGTGGCAGAAAGCGGGGGGCAACAACCCCCTCTCCCCCCGTAATCGCCGCCACTGCGTTTAAGCAAGGAGCAACTGCCACCTCTTCATCACAAATCACAACACGTCTCGCCTCCTACAAAGGGGGGGGGGATGTAGAACCACTTTTCCAGTGAATGGTTTCCCTTCCCCTCCATTAAGATGTCGATTCACAAATCTCTTTTACCACTTTTCAGGCCTAATGGAAATATGAAAGGCACCTAAATAGCATTTCTCCATCTCAGCAAGTTACGAAAGTTCTATTTGTCGCATTTCTAGAAGGGGCTACAAAGGAAAGTCTACCATTCTCTTTAGTAGAAGCTGAAGCCTAGAATTTGCATGCAGCACGTCGACTACAAAGTAACCTGATCTATGCTTACTACTTCTTCTCCGAGCTTGGTGCGTACAAATTTCCATCCAACATAATTCCTTAAGCTTCATTGTTAAGGCTCGGTTGCACCGTTGGCCGACGTCAGGCCTGCTGGTATTGAATTTTTCTCTCCTTTCGAAGAACTGAAATTATATTCTAAAATATGAAAAATTGTTGTCTATCAATAGCTTAATAGTCTTATGTATCGACAAAATTATTGAGAATATCTAGGCCACAGAGGAAATAAGCCACGCGAAAATTCACATGAATGCTCTCAAAAGGAATTCTAAGCATATGTAATTATTCATATTTTTGTTATATAATAGCAGTTTAAATTAAAATATGTTAAGTTAGACTAAGTTTAGTAAGAAGGAGTTTAGTTTAAACGGAATTGAGTTGTCTGAAATTGAGTTAACTTTAGTTAAGTAGCAAGGCGTGTTATCTTGAAATAACATAACATATCCTGAAATACCTGCTGCCCTGAATGGAGTTATGTGTGCTGCCTAACAGCGCGGAGATAGCCGATTGAAAAGTTTCTCTTGAAGTTAGATTATCGCCTTAGAGTTAGGCAACACCCAAACCGCATTGCAGGTGAATGGCGCATATATTTTCTTCTATTTTTGTTTTCGGTTAATATGCTTGATCCAATTTACCAAGATAGTCGTCGCAGAATAAGTCTAGACCTAAATCCCAAAGCGGATGCTCAAGGAAGCAAAGGCATGCTTTACGACACCAGAAGCTTTGCCAGAAAACGCCCAGCGCCTGAATATTTAAAAGCGGCGGAGAAGATGGAAAACTTCTCACGTGACCGGAAATTGGTTTAGCTTTCTCCGCTTCTCTTCTGATTTCCTCCGTTTCGCTTTCTTTAGTCACTTTCAGGTGCTTCCTAAAAAATATGTATGTTCGTTTTGTTCTTACAGACGACAGAATACATTTCTCTCGGTGAAATCCCACGCTTATCTTGCGAAATACACGTAATACGTGAATGGCTTAAATTGATTTGGGGGGGCATGGGCAGTTTAGATTTTCTTGGTAGACAAGCCTTAGCATAGTGTGGAGCAAAGGTGGCAAAAAGTGGGGGACAACCGCCCCCTGGTCGCCGCCATTGATTAAATGTCATTCATTTTGCGTAAAGGTGTCTAGGATAGCCGTATTCTTGTAGATGCATCATCCTACTGATCTGAAATATACTGAATGATTGATTTGGTTTATATTACTTCGCTTGTCTGCCACTTTTGGCTAATAGGGAAGATGAAGATGAGTGATGATATATGCAATTGATGAAAGGTCACTCACATAGAATACCCATGCCCAGGTCTGGATTCGAACCCGGGACCCCTAGCGTCGTAGCGCGATGTGATAACCACTCTACCACGGAGGCTGCTGATACTTGAAGAGGTCCATTATTTTTTTCATTTTATACGTAAACACACACACACACGGACGTATCCACACGTAGGCAATAAAGGCACGTAAATGCACGTGTTCCTACCTGTAAAATAGCAACTTCCTTTCGTGTGTCACTTGGTGGACCAAAAGTCACGAAGGGGCTATAACTGTGAATTACCTTTTTATTGATCATTAGTTTCCAATGAGATTCCACAGACTTGAAGACCAAGGATGGGAGATTGTTTACACTTATGTGTAGAAGCTCAGGTAGGTGTCCGCCATTATGGGCCTCGCAGATACGGGCCCTGTGTAGCGCATGATGCATGACAGGGGTCAACTGGTCCGAGTGCGTGTATTTCTGCACGAATATTGTCCTTGAGCTGTTGTAATGTTTGTGGTTTGTTCACATACACTTTGTCCTTCAGAAAGCCCCAAAGAAAATAATCAAGCGGAGTGAGGTCAGGCGAGCGGGAGGGCTAGTTGATGTCAGTGTTTCTCAAGATGATGCGATGGCCGAAAATGGTCCTCAGAAACCCAATCGCAACAAAAGAAAGGAGAAAAGAATAATTAATCACCAAACAAATTATCACGAATTGTACACTGAAATCATGTGGAACACAGGGCCCGTATCTATGAGTCCAATAATGCCGAACACCTACCTGAGCTTCTATTCCACACATAAGTGTATACAATCTCCCATCCTTGGTCTTCAAGTCTGTGAAATCTCATTGGAAACTAATGATCAATAAAAAAGTTATTCACAGTTATAACACCTTCGTGACTTTTGGCCCACCCTGTATTATGTTGATTTGAATTGCGATTTCTGCAATACAGTTTTTGTGCAGTTATCAGTTTGGTAACTTTATGATGCGTATCAACGATGACTTTTGTAACGAGAAAACGAACATGTCAGAATGTGTGTCTTAAATGACCTAACTTCTGGTGAGCTAATCCCTATTTACCGACAGTGATTGACCGGTCTGTCATACACCCATCTTGGATATTGCTTAAATTTCCGTTGATGTTTTAATTTGGCAGATAATGTTACACCAGAATCTCAATCTGGCCAATACTGGGAGAGACCATGCCATACTTAAAAAGTATTCCCTTGATAATTTTTAAACCGAGTGAAAAAGTAGCAAACTTTCCTTTAGCTCTAATTTTTAGCTTTATTAGAAAGAAAATCTGCGTCCACAATTGAGTTCCTTTCAACAAGTTTTTAAGTTTCCCTCAGCGCAGAAAAACCGTTCAATGCTGGAAACGAGAAACTTTCTCTAACAGGGCAAGTGTGAAAGTACTGGAAAACGACGTCGTTTTCCTCTCAAGGATAATTTAAGCCTCCTGAAAGCCGAGTTTCTGAATTTCGGCTTTTTCTGGTTTTAGATTTCGACAAGAAAGGAATTCTTTGAAATATATTTTGAGTTCTCCCGCGAAAATCGTTATTAAAGTGTTGTTTTTAATATTTCAGCTTCTCTACCTTGCTGTGACCTTTCCTATTCTTGCCCTATTATTTGACATTTGTATTGACGGTGGGGGCTGGCTCTCTCTCTCTCTCTCTCTCTCTCTCTCTCTCTCTCTCTCTCTCGCTTTCCACTCTCTAAGAATCAACAATTGGCAACCATTTTTACTTTCTCACTCATTGGCTTCATTAGCGTTTTTTTCTAAAAGCAAAAACCTGATATATTTTTTATGTCGGGGAGTTGTCAGTGTATAGGTAAAGTTCCCCTTGCATAGAACACCGTTCCATGAAGGCACATTTAGGGAATGTGGGAGCAGGCCCCACACATTCTCGATCTCGGCCATTTGGAGGTGATGTGATCAGCACCACTCTCCGGCCGCCGCCAGGCACCCATTGATTTGAGACTGGGTGAGCCCCAGTGCCGCTTTTTACTGGGACAAGGCCGGAAAATTTCCAACCCTGGGAATCGAACCCGGGTCTCCCGCGTGACAGTCAGACGTTCTACCGACTATACCACCGCAGTCAGTGGAGGGAATAGAAACAGAAAAAAACTTTAGAACTGTACAAATATTATTCAGAACGCTATCAACTGTGTGTAAGCTTTTTTTTTTTTGTTACTAACCGCGAAATGCCCCAAACATAATTCAGTTGGTATAAAGGTCTTGCCGCTCAAGAATATTTAGGTATCATCTGTTTTTGTTGTGTATTATGTGAAGGGAGAAGAGGAGAACACGAACGTGAGCAACTGATTTGAAAAAAATATAAATATACGTTGATATGGTGGTGACGTGAAATATTATAACGACAAATTTTAGGAAATATGAGTTGGTCATTTGATTATGTATAATTTAGGCAGAATACGGACAGATGGATCTAGTGAAATTCAACTGCCTTTGCCAACACTGCAGCAAGGACACTATGTTGAGAGGAGAAGTAGATAGAAGGGAGAGACCCTAGTTAGTTGTCAAAGAGAGAGATGGGGGGAGAGGCGAGAGAAGGTAAAATAAAAGTGAAAGAGAAGGAAATTGAGGAGAAATCAAATTGAGAAAGGAAACGATTGAGACAGAGATAAAAAAATATAAAAACAGAAAAGTATAAGAGAAGAGATGAATGACGCATAAGCGAAAGAGAGAGGGAATACAACAAGACTAATAGAAGCCAAGCTGAACACACCAGCAAGATCAAAAGTCCTCTTCCTAGTTAGCTGGTTATCAAAGAAACGCGTTCATACACAGGAATTCTCTCTTGTTTACTTCTCGCGATTGTTATTAGCGAATAAGAATTAATTGGCACGAAGCGGAAGTGTCGCCATTCGAAAGGAAGGTAATTTAATTCTTCAAAATTATGAAATTACAAATGTGCAGTTCAGATCTCGCACAAAATCTGATATTGAGAGAGTAAGCGATAGGTGGCGATTAGGTTCTATTGTCGGTTATATGATATAAATAGCAAACCTATCAAGATGGTTAAATCACATCAATTTGATAAATGTTAGTCCTTTCGACATATCAAATTTCATATTTATAGATACAATAGTTCCCAAGATAAAGTTTAAATTAAAAATTAAGAATTGTCAACGCTCGATTATGTTTACTGGCAAAAACTGGCCAATATATAATTTATATCGTATTAAATTACAGTTCATTATGATTTTAATTTTATAAAAACTTCTGTATGCACATTTGTTGGTTATCAATATATCAGAAGACACTTTAGATTAAATATTGTTTCTCGGGGCCAAATAAAGGAGATTGTTTAAGTTGCATTGAGGTATTTAAAGGTGTGTGTATCCATCAAAGCTCACGAAAATACCGGGTGTCCCAGAAGTCTTTCCCTGATTACAAACTTTATTCATATCCGCTATATGCAATGTAGAGATGTGAAAGTGGTTCCAAAATGTTGGAAAACTAACCAAGTTGATTTGTTGCAGGTTTCAGTAATGTGGCTGTAGTGTAGCAGTGTCAGTGCCAAGGAATCCGGAATTAATGCTCTTGACATTGGGTGGCATCTTTCCATACAATGTTTCTTGGACTTGACAGGATTTGGGAAGGAAGATCAATTTCATTTTTTAAATACCAACTTATTGATGGCAGATATTCTAGACGAAAGAATTCTGTACATTTGAAAGTTCCTCTGCACTGTTATTGGTGACCGGGTCTCTTGATACCAGAGGACATGCTGAGCTTTTTCCTGATTTGTAAACATTTCCTGTTTTCTGGACACCGACACTGACACTGCTACATTACAGCCACGTTACTCAAACCTGCAACAAAAAAACTTAGTTAGTTTTCCAACATTTTGGCACCACTTTTACATCTCTACCTTGCATATAGCAGATATGAATAAAGTTTGTAATCAGGGAAAGACTTCTGGAACACCCTGTATATATGTCTATTTTGGGATACAGATATACTCTGTCCCAACTATCTCTGGAGGAAGCGAACGAAAATAAGTCTCTGCGCACGTACTGACGCCAGACGGCTCCGCCGATGTACACGTGAGAGGGAACGGGATTGCATGGAGGGGGAGTTCCCTCTGCTCAAGAATAATTTACGGTCCATCTAATAACATAGTAGAGGGGAAAGATATAAACCAACACAAAAAAAGATTTAAAGATGAGTGACTGTGTGTAATATGCTTGGAGTGTGAATGTTTCCATAAACCCATGCTGCGATGCGTTTTAATATATTCATGAGTATAATGCAAATTGTATGTTTGAACATTGCTCGATACAGAGTAGAAAATTATAGAAAAGTATAAATATATATAATAGTATATAAAATTTGTGAAGGAATATTACCAAGATTGCCCAGGCCGGGATTCCAACCCAGAACTTCGGTGGTGAAATCGAAAATCGATACACAATGCGCCTGACAACCTAACCGGCAGCTCCTATTAAGATTACATGTATTTATGCATTCAAATGGTCTGCATGTTCGACATCGATAATAAATACAATATAATCGATTCCATTATTTGTGTGAGATTCTTAGTCCTTGTATCTACTGTTATTTTGTGATTTTTTCAGTTAAAGGTCTTATGGAGATGTAATGCAGTTTAGTTAAAATCTTCCTTTAGTGAATACGTACATTTTTCTTTAACAAAGGTATCATGTGTAATTATATTTGCTATATTTAATTGCTAAATATCTTTTACAAATTTCTTATATACATTCTGTGGTTGCCAAAACTAAAGTTATATATTTTTTATATTAAAAGACTGACATCTGGTGGTCTATTTAATAAGTAAAATTGAGTTGCAACAAAAAGTAATTAAGATGGTTGCTTTAAAAGGTCGTGTTCTATGATAACAACTTTAATGGAAAAGGTAAATCGATGACGAAAAAGTTTTATATTTAATTACACTAAATTATTATTGAAAATTAATATCATTAGAACACAGGTATCTGTTTGTGCTTAGTGTGGTAAGCACTAGCCTAATAAGTATAGAAATGTCAAATTTCACAAGCTGTCATTAATATTTCTCCTTAACTACCATCTGCTTCTCTTCCATAGTTCCTCCGGACCCTGTGGCCGAGTGGTTAGCACATCGCACTGCAACGCCAAGGGTACCGGGTTCGAATCCCGCTAGGGCTTTGTTGTTTGTGAATGTCCATTCATCAATTTCATCATTTCATCACTCATCCCCATCTTCGCAAATTAGCCAAGAGGCACAAAACGCGAAGTAAAATAAACTAAATCAATCAATCAATCAATCTTCCATAGTTCCACATAAAAACCACATTCTATGATAACCAATTCCTTAGGCCTAGGCGGCGATTGGGTTCCAAAAACTGGGGCGACAAGGACAGTCTACTTTCCCTTTTTAGATAAGGTTTAGCATAGTGCGGGCAAGGGTGGGGAGGGGATACTGTCCCCTCAGCCCTCCCTAATCGCCGCTACTGCCTATAGCCTATATTTCCAAGTAATGTGCTCTTGTTT
This sequence comes from Lepisma saccharinum, assembly GCF_977018435.1. Lineage (NCBI taxonomy): Eukaryota > Metazoa > Arthropoda > Insecta > Zygentoma > Lepismatidae > Lepisma > Lepisma saccharinum. The sequence goes on along the minus strand of NC_139250.1, from coordinate 22,999,103 downwards.
TCTCTGGTTTTGTCTTTTTTGTACGCTCTTTTGCATGGGGACGATTTCATTAAAACACAAAGGTGCCAATTTTGTATGTTATACTATGCAAGCTTATATAGGGTGATTCTTATAGAACCGGACTTATGAATTTGCTAATAATGCTACAGGTGATACATATGGCCGCTCATAATTACGACATAATAATCCGAGGCCCTGCTGACGAGCGGCCAGGGAAATACATGCTAACAGCACCAAACCTGACCTGCCTAACCTATCAACGTAGGCACATAATAGCTTAAGTAAGCATGTAAATAGGTTTGGCAAGTTATATTTTCTCTTTTTTAGCTATTATATGCCTACGTGGATAGGTTAGGCAGGTCAGGTTTGGTGCTGTTAGCATGTATTTCCCAAGGTGCTAATGCTGACCCTCGACGCTCGTCCATGCTGAGTCGAATGGTGTGAGGATGGCCCGACAGGTGGCAGCACTTATGCTGCAAGGTTCAAGGACACATAAGTGGTGCACGTACGAACGTGTTTGCAGTGCCCAGGCGACAGTCATGGAGTACACTGTTAAAGAGCGACTGTTTCCCGTGCACACGAACTGGGTGTCAGGATCGAGTTCCAACACACAATTGGCAATATATATTACGTTAATATCTAAATGGTATATTTTATATTACAAGTCATTTTGTCGGGCCGGTTCTATAAGAATCACCCTGTAGAAATCTGTATACGCTCAGTCCTAGTCTTCTTCGGATATTTTTGCATATTGGCGCGTATTACACTTTTTCACGGACTTTACATTTCACTGTTACTCCTCTGGGTGATAGGCATTGCTTTCTCACATTTCTCAAGGGGTTTACGTTTGTTGTCCTTCCATTCTGGTTCCATTCTTTTCGCGTTTTTTTGGCCCATCACTTTTCATAACAATGTCAGCCATGATGCCTGGACTACGACACATACAGATAGGATTCCTTCTATTAGGGGAGACGCGAAACAAGCACCTATGACAACACGCTTAAAACTATAGTTCAGGTCAGAGTTGGACAGTTGTGAATTTGCCACTAGACTATTCTAGGCTAAGGCCTAGGGGCCGCAAGTCCAGGGGGTACACATATACGAGACGTTGAACGGGCAGAAGTGACAAAGACCATCTACTATTAAAATTTCTTAATATTGTGATAATAGCAAAATAAACAATTCCTTTTACTTGCTTATTTCATGGAAGACTATAGAAGGAAGGAGTATATAGCGTTTTAAATAAGTTGTTACATCATAAACCCTATATCCAGCCAATGTGGAAACAGTTTTAGGTGCGTGTCTCTCTTGTTAAATGTTTGTTGTTTTATGAAGTTTAATTAATAACTTTTAATCAGATGTGTCAATTTAAAGTTTATAAGTGTTATTAATACAGAATCGTTCTCTATACATATTGTGTATAAATTATTTATGGCATATTCAAACTTTCCCACACTAGTTCTCTTATACGATCAGAGATGGCGTTGCCTAATCAGATATCACCATTATCTTACTTTCGGCTGCAGAGTGGAATATGCCTTTCTTCCATCATCTCTCTTATATCAGAATTACTAATTTTGTAACATCATATCCTCATTCGGAAGAATTAAACTATTATAATTTTAATTTTGCAGTTAACTTTCTGAGATTACTAAACATAAGTTCTATTAAACATACAAAATCTTAATTTCGATATAACATTCTAGAATTGTCATTTCCCAAGATTTGTTTACCATAGTAAGAAGTTGTTAAACACCAACAACAAGTTTTATTTGTGCAAAGGTAATTAATTATTCGATGTCTACGAACTACATGTTCACATACCAATCTTCAGCAGGTTCATGCTACACTTTTATTTATAATAATTTGTAATTTCAATTCTAACGAATAAAGAAACGTTTCTATTGTTATTTTAAGGATTTAAAAAAAATTCCAAACACGTGTTAATATAAATCATGACGACTCTGTATCTTTTATATTACAGTAAGTTATTTTGAGATAAATATGGAGGGTGATGTTTAACCGATTTGAAGGGAAATAAAACGTAACGTACGAACTTAGCATTTCAATCGAAGTTCGTTCCACCAAATTTTGCCTTTGTTGTTCTCATAATTTAGGAAATTTCGTATATTTATCGGTTGTATTTCCTGAACAATCAAGAAGTATCGGATTGCTAAATTGTTGTCCTGAACTGTTCAGTGAATGAGGTTAGTTTATTTGTCTTTAGTAAACCAGATTATACCTTTGGATCCTTGATTCTAAGACACAGAAGATGCAGATGTAACTGTCTCCAGGTTATTCTGCGTTTAAAACAGTGCTGCCCTCTGACGGTGACAAAATGAGAATCCTTGCTGAGAAGCTTAGGGCTTCGCTTGCCAACGTGTCACAGCGATAAAACCGCAGACACGGAGGCTAACTTTGAAACTGTCACGAGCCATGTGACAAGCGTCAACCACACGTCAGTCTCTGCTTCCCGTATCGCCGTTTTTCTCTCTGATCGTCCAGCTGCGTTTCATTTAAATTATATTCATGATATATGCACACGCACAATATTATCTATATCTCTCTCTCTATTTTTCTATGTAACTTTTTCTTATCTCTCGCTTCATTTCTTCTTTACTCCATTTCTCTCTTTTTAACTTGTTTCCTGTCTCATATCTCTATCTTTCCCTCCCTTTCTCTCTCTCTCTCTCTCTCTCTCTCTCTCTCTCTCTTTTTATCTCTCTCTCTCTCTCTCTCTCTCTCTCTCTCTCTCTCTCTCTCTCTGTATATATATCAATTGTCCTTGCCTCTCGCTTGATTTCTACTTTATTTTATTTTTCTTGTTTACACTTATGTTTCCTTTCTCATTTCATGATTTCTCTTCTCCCTTCCTCTCGCTCTTCCCCCTCTCTCTTTCTCTCTCGTTCTCTCTCTCTATATATATAATTTTAATGTAATCTATCTCGTTCCGTATCTTTCGTTTAATATTAACTTTTCTCTATTTCTCCTTTATATTCAATGTTATCTTTTCAGACACACACTCTCTCTCTCTATCTCTCTCTCTGTCTCTCTCTCTCTCTCTCCCTCTCCCGTATTCTTATCTTCTCCTCTCCCCTCTCTCCTTACTATCTGCCATGAATTTACAGTGTAATATTTATAAATTACAGAAGTTTTAAAGTTCAAGATACCTTATAAAAATATTTGGCATGTTCTCGTAACTTCACACAAAAATAATATACGTACATTCAAGTTTCACCCATTAAAACAAGGTACATCTTTAGTACTTATAATTGCCCGATAATGAAACTAACTAACTCTCTAGCCTTCTTAAACCAGAAGGTTCATGGCTGCAGCAATACACGCCTTCCATCTGTCCCTATCCTGAGCAAGATCTATATACTCTTTTCCAACCCTATCGATTTCCTTTAGGTCCATCTCAACGTTGTCCCTCCATCTTCGTCTTGGCCTTCCTACACGTCTCTTACCGTCAGTAAACTCCTCTTTCCTCTCCCATTCGTGCCACATGGCCTGCCCACCTAAGTCTTCTTGATTTAATTATTCTAATAATATCTGGACATGAATACAAATTATGTACTTCTAAATTATGTAACCTTCTTCACTCACCTGTCTCCTCATCCCTTTTAGGTCCAAATATTTTCCTAAGGATCTTATTTTTAAATACTCTCAATTTATATTCCTATTTCAATGTAAGGCACCAAGTTTTACACCCACATAATACTACATGCAAAATTACTGTTTTGTATATTTTAACTATTAATAAATACTTTTATTGGACTCTAACTCACATTAAATGGGGACATTATAGCATAGAAAGTCTTGAAGGGGAGTTTAAATTTGATGCAAGTAACTTTTTCCTCTTCTACAGAGGATGGTGAATCTTTTTTTAGCCGCCACCCTGCAAGTTCCTACAAAATACTACAGTAATCGGTTTGAAACTTCATGAAGATCTTCGTGATTCCCACTTTAAATTCGGTCTGATTTTCCACCGCATTAACCCCGCCACTTTATTTCCCGCAAACGGAAATAGCTTCCTTGCCAAAACAGTCCGCTAGCAGAGAAGTCGCTGGGGGGAGGGAGGCGGAGGTTCAGGTTTTGTGATCAACGAAGTCTTTCTGGCAACATGGCTGACCTCAAACTTTGTTGTTTTCTGGTTTCCCCCTACTCTGAAAGGATTAAGGGAATTATACAGATGTACTTCTATTTCGTGCTTTTCATCTTTAAGTTAAAGCTTCATTTTTCTTCTTCTTCTGTCACTTCAATAATAAACGTCAGACAGGGAAAAGGTTCAAAGTAGTGATTATAATGTGTATTATTTTAATGCTTTTGTTGCTTTATTTTCTTAGAATTTACTCCTAGATTGTACGTACTACAGTACCTTTATAGTGTGGTATTCGGTTGAACCTCGATTCTACGTTCCCGGATTTTATATTGTCGCACTATACACACTTTTAAAGTGTTAATGAAGCGAAACGTTGCAATTTATCCCCCATAATTTATTTAGACAGTCCCATGAAAAATTAATAATTGAGGATTTGTTTGTAATTGCCTCTATTTTCTGTTAAGTCTCCACTACCAGCTTGATTCAAGGTCTCGGAAACATCCTGCATAAATTACTGGCAGGTTCCCAGTAATGCGATATAAGGGCGCAGTGGCATCGTCGTCGCCTTGTGATAAAGGGGTCCGGGTTCGATACCCGGTGGAGGCACATTGTTGTTCGGATCCCACTTTAAACTGTAGGTCCAGTCCCGATTAGCCTTACTGTGCATAAAGTGGACTTAAAACACCAACTCAATGAAAACCAGTAATGTGATGTAAATTTCATCCAAAATTCCGCTGTAAACATTTCCTGTTTGCCTATCTGCATGTTTACTTCAACTTACAGATTAAGGTTAGGCAGGAGGATATCTTTGGACGAGTTCTAGGGTACTTTGTTTTTGTTTACTTTCTCTCGTTCCATCCTTCTTTCTTTTCTCCCTTCTGTCTTGTTCTGTTTCCTTCTTTCTGTGTGTCCGTTTGTCTTTTCCACTCCTTTTTTTTTATTAAACTTCTTCTTTCTCTCTTTACGAATCGATGAAAAATTGTATTGGTCCGCAAAAGCGAATTAGCTATAAAGTATGCTCGTAGTCGTTGGTTATCGTTATACAGGGTGTCTCAAAAGTAATAGCGCAAACTGACACAGGTGAAAGTACACGATAATAGAAGCAAAAAAGTCTCAGTAAACATTGGTCCGCAAACTAGCCGTTTTCGAGATAATTGCAAATGTGTGGTTACAAGCCGCCACTGACTTCATTGTTTGTAAACGTCGTCCTAGTTGGTAAAATGCTAATAATGTGTGCGAATGTGTGGGTACAAGCCGTCATTGATTGTATTTTGTAAACACCGAGTGCTTTACTCCTTGCACAGTCCGAGGTTTGCTCTTTGTTTACGAAACAGAAGATTTCCAAGAGGTGGCGTTGTAATCCAACAGGATGGATACAATCAGTACACAGTCTAATGAGTCATTTTTCTTACTGTATTATTAGCATTTCACCAACTAGGACGACGTTTAGAAACAATGAAGTCAGTGGCGACTTGTAATCACACATTTGCGATTATCTCGAAAACGGCTAGTTTGCAGACCTATGTTTACTGAGACTTTTTTGCTTCTATTATCGTGTACTTGCAGCTGTGTTAGTTTGCGCTATTACTTATGAGACACCCTGTATAGATGGGATGTTTTCTGGGTTTATTATGCGCGAGTTCTTTTACAATGCTCGAGAGCACTTGAATGTTTGTCTTCTCTCCTACTTTCTATTTCCCTCATTCCTATCTTCCTTTTTCTTTCTCTCTCTCTCTTTTATTCTTTCTCTGTGTCTGTTTCATTCCTTCTTAATCTACCTGCTTCTTTCTTTTCATTCATTTTTCTCTCTTTCGTCTCTCTCTACGAATCAAAGTGAAATTATATTTTCCCCGTATTTTGAGGCTGGGTTCATTTAGAATCCATACTACTCCTGCCGGTAAGTATTGCCGCACCATATGGGTGCCTTAAGATTCGGCCTTTGAAATGAGACTTTCCAGAAAATAGCTCTACCGTTTCCCCTTTCCCGTCAAAGAAACAACTGAAGCGCGTAGCCTTGTACGGCGACATGGAAGAGAGTGACGCAGAGACTAAGTATTCTAATCGTCTGCTTCTTTTCCTTCTGAAAAATCCCTTAGAGATTTTCTCTACCGCGTGTCTGAACTCTGGAAAGGAACGTTCTCCAATTCTGCCTAGGAATCGGGACGAGACAAGCGGAGGAAAAATGATGTGGCTTCCATTCAAAGCATCTCCCAGACTAGACTTGAGTTTCAAAAAGTTCCATCGACAGTCCCATCCTTAGTAAGTTGATTGGTAGTCACATATACGCATTCTTGAACCTTGAACCTGTCGAGTTTATGGATATGCTTACAAGTGTTGCACAAATTATATGGGAACGTTTATAAACAGTGATTGATCTTATATTTAAAAGTAGAGAATTATTGCTTTCCTTAAGTGAATCTGCATCTACTACAAAGGGCGTTCAATACGTTTTGCACAGTTGGTTATAATATTTTTATTAGTTGCAATATGATGATGAAATTTTAGGTAAACATACTTTGGCTAGAAGACCATGTCACTCAATGTAGCCTCCATCTGCTGTGACGCATCTTGTCCAACGTTCTTTCCATGCCTTGAATGCACTTTGGTAACATTCAGGTGGCTGACTTTTACATCATTGTTTCACACAAGAAATTAGGTCCTTGTCACTGTCGAATGTTTTCCCCGCAGGGTGACCTTCAGACGAACGAACAGGAAAAAATCCGAAGGAGCCAAGTCCGGACTATGGGGAGGCTGAGGGTCGACTTCCCATCCCATTTTCATAATTTTTTGCTGTGTCGTCATGGCTGTGTGAGGCTTGGCATTGCACAAATTTTTCTGTATCCTAGAGACTGCACCATTGTTACCACACTACCCAACGACACTCCAGTCATTTCAGCAAGTCGTCTTGTGGTTACACATCTGTCCTTTTGGATGATTTGATGAATGGCTTCCTTGTTCACATCGATCACTACACTTGGTGGTCTACCACATCTTGGTTTGTCCAAAAGAGTGAAATCACCATATTTAAACTTCTGCAACTATCGTTGGATACTGGCACTGTCCAATGTGTTATCCCCATAAACCGGAAGCAGCTTCCTATGAATTGATGGGGCTAATTCATCGCCGGTTTTGAACAGGAATTCCATTACCGACCGTTGTCGGGTCCTGATGTCTACTTCAGTGTCCATTGTGGTTCATCTGTAAACAATAGGAGAAAAAAATTACCATTTTAAACGCAAAAGGGTCAAAGTATTTTCACCTAAAATTGCATCATCATATTGCAACTAATAACAAAATTATACCCAACCATCTGTGCAAAACTTATTGAACGCCCTTGTACGTAAACACGATATGTACAGTTACGTACACTTTTGGGTTGTAACTATCCCATTGAAATTAAATGGGATTGTTACAACTCAGAAGTGTCCGTGACTGTACTATGGCCATTTCTGAAGACACTCAAATGTCAACCTCCCTTCCAGGTAGTACAGTGGGATCCACTAGTATTGATCGGCAAATTGTACAGGACTAATTTTTATTAATTTTTCTCTTACATCCTACGAGTTTTGAGGCGATGGATTTTTATGTATGCTAGTGCAGAAGTTGTTTACAGCTTGTTTTGAGTTTTCTCTTAATTCTTGAAGCTCTTATTGGGTCAAATAAAGTGTACGAACATGGTGATGGACAATGCACGGTAATACTTATGGATCCCACTGTACACCTAGGACTGCATTTTGCGGACTAGCGAGGCTGTTGCGTCTAGACCCACAGCCACACACTGTGGGTGGTGCTCTCGTTCTGTCGTGCTATATTTTGTGGTTTTGTGATTGTAGCTTCATTTATCTCATTTCATTATCATTAACCTCATCTTTGCAATTAGCCAAAAAGTGGCAGGTAAGCGAAGTCAAATAAATCAAATATATCAATCTATCTACTAAGGGTACTAATCAGTACAGTGACAAATCATTGATTCATTGGTTATATATTTTTAACGAATTACCAGTGTGGATCATTTATATCGCAATGAATTAGTAATTGAATCCGAATTTAGTACACAAAATTTTATCTTTATAGCATTTATAGTTTCCAAAAGAGCTAAATAGCCGTTGTCATTTGACTGAAATTTTTAAAGCGTCCTGTCGCGGGAACAGGAGGAGAGATGACAGTCCCGGATACGTCCGAAAAGGTGGCAGTGGATGTAGCTGAGGACGGGTTGACAGTGTGTGATGTATCTTCATGCTTTAATTGACACTGTCGTGTTCTTAATTGTTGTGATGGCGTGCTGTGATACTGATTTCATCACTTGGTCTGGTTATGCTCTATACAAGCGGAAGAGAGCGTCACGTAATCAGGAAGGAAGATGTACGAACTGTTCTGTATATTTCGTATCGGTCATGTTCATACGATATGTATGTGTTTGATTTGATTTTGTATTTTAAGTCCACTTTATGCACAGTAAGGCTAATCGGGACTGGACCTACAGTTTAAAGTGGGATCCGAACCACTATGTGCCTCCACCGGGTATCGAACCCGGGACCCCTTGATTACAAGGCGATGACGCTACCACTGCGCCATTGGAGACACCATATATGTATGTGTTAACGACGAATTGTTAATGTATGAATGATTTTCATACGACAGTTGCGATCCTTCCACGTGTGTACATACCAATAACTAGCAATATTATGGATTCTTTTCTGTTTGGTGACCTTTTTGCGACATCTCAAACGAATCACCCTTTATTGTTCGTTTTCGAAGTCCACTTTATGCACAGAAAGGCTGATCGATACCGGACCTAGAGTTTAAAGTTGAATCCATAAAACAATACGCCTCCGCCGAATATCGAACCCGGTACCTCGTGATTAGAACACGATCGATGACATTACCACTACAGGGGAGGTAGTTCTAGGATCACCATGTGGAAAACTGCACCAGCGAAGAAAATCAATGACTACACTGGCAACATTATCCAGTTTACAAACCGAGCTCTACCAGAGTATTGACAATTCTATGAAAAATATATTCTCGAAAAATTATTCGCAAAAGATTACGGAAAGTAATCACCAGTAAACAGGTTAAAATCACATTATTTCATTTGAAGAAGAGACAAAAGTTAAATTTGTTGGTCAGTTGAGTTAAGCTAAAATTAGAATCTGACACTAACCAAATTAAAAGTTCGCCCGATATATTTTCCCTTTCGCAAATCTAACGCAGACGTACCATCTAGAGGACAATTCTGGAACTAATCTGCTCCATTCAAGTGGATAGAGGTTTTTCCAGGAAAGGAATTACTTCTGTCTTCTATTGGGTTTTTCGCAGGATAGGAGCTTCTAATTACATCAATTTGAGAAGCCTCGTCTGGATTTCTTGCTGCGTCTCAGTTTGTCCTCTTTCCTTTCCTGTTCACTTACTGAGCTCAAAATAGTTCTTATTGGATCATGGATTTAACTCCTTCTTCCCTCAGGTATTGTAAGTGGCAAGAAAACAAAACAAGGTCGAACTCTTAAAATATATCTTAACCAATGCTATGAGAGAGATGCAATTTCTTTAAGGTTCTGATGTTTCACAATAGAACGGCGGGAGGGGTCAAAATGACCCTTACTTTCACAGTTTCTATAATAATTATCCCGTTTTTCTTATTTTTCCTCGAAATTTTGTCTTTTCATAATTATTTGTCCTTTTTAAGATGGTATATTGAAATCTACAAAATATAATTTATTTCTGTGAAATTTGATGTTATACCCCTAGAGCAGAGGGGGTCAATTTGACCTCCTGTAAAGTTTCATTTATGCGTGCTGCAATATCAGCATTAGGTTGTGGTTCCTGTGTCAACCTGTCTTTAGCATGTTCTCACTTGTCACAGTTTACATGTCGTCATGCAGGTAGTGTTCTTGGACCGGGAAGGCCGTCTCCGAACATATCGCATCAAGTAGCAGTCTCTCGTGTTGAAATGTTGCGTATCTTTACTTTTTTGATTTGATTTAGTTTATTTTACTTCGCGTTTTGTGCCTCTTGGCTAATTTGCGAAGATGGGGATGAGTGATGAAATGATGAAATTGATGAATGGACATTCACAAACAACCAAGCCCGACCGGGATTCGAACCCGGGACCCTTGGCGTCGCAGCGCGATGTGCTAACCACTCGGCCACAGGGTCGGGCGCGTATCTTTACTGTTCAGTTGATTATTATAATTTTTTTTGTAATCAAAATGTATCACAAACGACCAAAACACTTTGATTATAATACATAAAGCACAGAAAAATAATATAAATTTAAAATATGTTTCTGTTAAAATAATTAGAATTTTTAAATGCATTTCTTACAAGGGGTGAAAATGACACCTTTCCGCTGTTATAGGTGGTATAAAATTCATCGCCGTTGTAGTGTTAATATATTCATAGATGAATTGGGGTTGATTCTTTAAATACGCGAGAAGGGGGGTTAATTTGTAGGTGAATTCAAATAGTGATGCCTAGCAATTCTGTATGCGATGATACTGTAACGTACAAAATTGACATTACTAGTCTTGGGTATTTGTATTCAAGTCCAGATATTATTAGAATGATTAAATCAAGAAGACTTAGGTGGGCAGGCCATGTGGCACGAATGGGAGAGGAAAGAGGAGTTTACAGGATTCTTGTTGGGAAACCTGATGGTAAGAGACCTGTAGGAAGGCCAAGACGAAGATGGAGGGACAACGTTGAGATGGACCTAAGGGAAATCGGTAGGGATGGAAAAGAGTATATAGATCTTGCTCAAGATAGGGAAACATGGAAGGCCTGTGTTGCTGCAGCCATGAACCTTCGGGTTTAAGAAGGCTAGAGAGTTAGTTAGTTAGTTAGTTAGTTAGTTAGTCTTGGGTATTAAAGAACACCTCAATCTGTGGATTCTTCCACCAGACAAGCCACAATTATGAGAGGTCCGATACTCCTCCCGGGAAAGATCGAAAGAAGTGATGAAACCCTGTTTTCTATGTAGGTGTCGTGGATTATAAAGCAGGAAGTGACTTAGCAAGCACGGTTATTGATTATATTTCGCTTTTCTTTCAGTTTTCGCTAATCGCGAAGATGAGAATGGGTGACTATATTATGAAATAATGGATAATCACAAAGAACGCTCATGCCCAGACCAGGATTTAAACCCAGGACCCCTTGCAACGTAATGCGCTGTGATAACCACTCCGTCGCGGAGATCGGCTATATTCAAGGTTTCGTTGGTCAGATAAGGTTCAAATGTAGTCTACAAGGAACCAAGGATTTCACATGCTCGATATGGCCATATGTTTTTACCAGTTTCCACATGTGGGAAAAATTGTGATCACACTGATAACTGTTCCCTGAAGAACAACACTTTAGGGAATGGACTTAGTAGAAAAAAGCCACTGGAATCGAAAGGTTACTTGAAGGTAGTGACAAATATCAGGACACGCTAACAGAAATCGTATACAAACCCTCCGGTTTTGGAAAGAGCGGACTGTGTTAAGGGCCACAGGCTGTGCGCGGTTATCAAAATCATTTTTTTATTGTTGATAGTTTGGCGCTTTAAACTCTCTCCAATACTGTTACGATAGGAATTTAGAATTTAAGTTAAAACATTAGAACTTAGAATAATAATTATTTTTAAACTAAAATATAAAGTGCTCCCCTGTGCTTTGCACCACGCCATGAAGGCGTATGGGGGGTGTGGAGTTAGGGCCCTACTTTATCCACTTTGTTCGACACTGGGTGAGCGCCGGAGCTGCTTGAACAAGTGGAAAAATTTCGGTTTTCTCCCACCGGGATCGATCCCGAGTCTCAGGAACGGTAGTCAGACGCCCTAACGACTCTCTTTTTTAAAGGGAACACCCGTATGCTGTAGTATCCCCCGACAAACACAAACATCCATGTCCTAACCGGGATTCGAACCGGAACCCTTTGCGTCGTGCTAATCACTCCGCCATGGGGGCCTACGACTGAGCTACCGAGGCATAATAATGATTTATCGGGCCTCCTCGATGGCGCAGTGGTAGAGTCGTTGCCTTGTAGTCAAGGGGTCCCGGGTTCGATACCCGGCGGAGGCACATAGTGGTTCGGATCCCACTTTAAACTGTAGGTCCAGTCCTGATTAGTCTTACTACGCATAAATTGGACTTAAGACACCAAATCAATCAATCAATAATGATTCAGGTTGAACATATAGAAATAAATCGTGTTAAATAGGAAAGCGAGCTGTTTATGAATAACTTTGAGTTATTACCGTCGAGAAACGCTCAGAAGCCCTTGGCGTTACAATGTGACTGCAAATGGGTGAAACTGACGTTGTCCCTTCGGTAACCGAGTTTTTTGAGTACTTGACTCACCACCTAGATGCTTGAGATTCTGAATTCCAGTACCTGTGGTCACATTGGTGTTTCGCTCCGTTTTCCTTTCATGAATTGGATCTACTATCATTTAGCATCATTGTAATGGATAATTGAAAACATAAAGATAGATTAGCGACAACTTAATAAAAGTACTTATCTTGTGCTGTTTTACTTACGAAAACTGGGTTAGCTTGATGATATACCGTTTTTACAGCAATTATTGTGTATTTATTGGGTTTCTTTCTTCCTGGAGGTTCGTGCAATACAAAACTGTAAGTTTAATATTTCCTAGTGGGCGCTTCGTTATTGACAACTTTAGCAACACGTTAAGTTTATGTAATGCAACGAAAGGCTGTTATTGCCTTGATTCTATGCAACCCAAATGAGTTTGTTGTGTGGTGGGCTGCATAACGAGCAGGATAACTTTATTTTTATTTTTTGTGAATGGTTAACGAAAAGGGCAACCTGTAGAGCAAGTTGTTTGCATTTTGATTACAGTACTTTTTCGTATTCTATCGCTTAATTGTCTGATATGATGACTGGTCAATTATTGGGTTGATGCATAAGTGCGTAGCGTGTGTGTTTGGTATGGCAACACTGCGGTGTTAGGAGTTGTTTATCGTTTAATGTTCATCAATTGGAGTGGCATTGTTCTGCTTGTGAATACGCATTGAATTTTACAGATTTGAAGAAAGACTGTGTTATTTATGGGCTAAAGAACAATAAGTGTACAAAACTTTTCCGATATATTCTTCTGTCTGAGTTTAACATAGGGGCAAAGGCAGCGGAGGCGGCTCGAAACATTTGTCCCTTGTACAATGCCAACGGGAAAAGCAGGGCAAGAAAATGGGTTTGTCATTACAAAGAGGGCTTTTTTTACTTCTTTAATGAAGACAGTTTAAGCGCTCTTATCGACGAGGATCCACATCAGTTGACTCGAGAATTAGCAAATGTGATGCACTGTGGCCATTCAACCATTCTGCGACACAATAATGTACATCCACACTCCGCTAACATGACAAAAGTTGCTATCCATATCCTCCTTACTCTCCCGATCTTGCTTCCTCGGATTGATACCTTTTCAGCTTTCAATCCTTCAATCTTTAAAGAAGCTTCTTTGGTGACAAAAATGCTCCTCAAACTTGGCTAGACGATGCCATTAACCCCAAATCAGTTGATTTCTTCAGGCGTTGAATTGAAAAACTGCCCCAGTGTTCGTAGACACTCATAGGCAATGAAGGAAAATATACGTATTACTGATTAATTTATGTCTCTTGTTCATCTCAAATTAGTACCAAATAAAAATACTTTTGCCACGATAAAAACAAACACTACGAACTTGTACATCAACCCAATATATGACGAAACATGCATGAAGAAAGTCAATGCCGTATAGTACAGCACACATATTTTTGCCGTTGCGTAGATACGAATTTTCGTTTCGTCTCCCTCTCTCTTAGCATCACGTGTTCTACCCTGCTCTACAACCTTCGCTATTGTTGCCATATTGTCATTCCATTCCTGGGCACACTCGCGCAAACATCATTGAAAACAATTGAATAGCGCTTCAGCTCGCTGTTCACACCGTTCAGCAGGGACGGTAATGTGGCAATATAGCACGGCGTAGTGGTTGCTTCTTTTATGCAGTGCATGTTCATTGGCTAGCTAGTAACTAGTGTTGCCAACTGTAATAATGAAGCACTATTTCTGTCACGGAAGGGGAAAGGCAGGTAAAATGACGGTGAGTTTTGTTGGATTGGAAGCACCATATTTTTATTTTATACTAAGTATTTTACCGGTTTGACGTTGTGTGCGTGTATTGCGTGTGTGTATGTGAAAGTGTGTGTTTGTTAATGAACGTTAAATTCTATAATGCCTCTAGTTCTGTCGAAGTTGAAATCAAAAACCTTGCATAGCCAAGCTCGGGAAATTCTAAGCAACGTGCACGCGTTCATGAAGGAGGAAGCTAGTCATGGTGTTAGCATCCCAATAAAGCATTTTGGCAAGAGAGCAGCGGCTGCGACTGGAGTTCCTGAACGAACAATTAGGGCTATCATGAACGAAAGACAATCTCTTGAGATGTGAGAAGGCCCCTCCACATCATTCCACACTCTCGGGAAAGAACGACAAAGACCAGCGACCAAATCGTCAGTGGACGCTTTCGATGAAAACGTTATCCGTAGGCGCATATACGACTACGCTCTGCGTGAAAATGAAGTGCCGACATTGAAAAAATTGCATGTCAAATTACAGGCGGACATAAATTTTGCAGGAAGTCAAGAGAATTTGCGACGTTTGCTGCGAAAGATGGGATTTAGGTGGAGGAAGACACAAAACAATAGAACCATTCTGACAGAAATGCAAGATATTCGCCTTAAAAGAACAAGGTTTTTGAGGCAAATAATGCACTACAAACGACAAGACCGGCCAATAATATACATAGACGAGACTTATTTGCACAGCACCCACACCACATCGCTTTCTTGGTCGGATGACTCTGGAAGAGGGCTTCGGGTGCCTTTGTCTAAAGGACGGCGCCTGGTAATAGTTCACGCAGGAGGCAAGAATGGATTTGTCCCCAATGCCCTACTCTTATTCAAATCAAATACCAAGTCAGGAGACTACCTCGATGACATGAATAGCGATAACTTTATGAAGTGGCTCCGTGAGAAATTAATTCCAAATCTGCCGCCCAGTTCTGTGGTGATTCTTGACAACGCTTCTTACCACAATGCACAAATAAATCCTGCTCCTACTCTCGGCTCGTTAAAGAAAGACATGCAGAGTTGGCTCCAAGGAAGAGGCATTCCCTTTACACCTGATATGACGAAGCCTGAGTTATATGACATAATTAAAGTACATAAAGCGAAACATGTAACATATAAAGTGGACTCTTTGTTAAATGAACATGCCCATTCCGTTTTAAGACTCCCACCATATCATCCTGAATTAAATCCCATAGAAAAAAATCTGGGCTCTTGTAAAGAACTGGGTGGCATCACATAATGTGACATTTAAATTGGACGACGTCATGACGCTTGCGACACAAAAATTTGAAAAAGTCACGACCGAAGAATGGGCGTCAACATGTCGTCATGCAGAACAGATGGAGCGTGAGTACATGGAACGTGAGGAATTAATAGACGACTACGAGGAGGCGGCTGCCCCTCTCGTCATCCATGTAGGGTCCGATTCCACCGACACCGAGGATTTATTAGGAATTGAGGAACTACTCTCGTCTGATTAACTGGAGGTAAGTTCCCAGTTGTTGTTTTTTTCTGAACTGTAGACAATCTACCGAACCCATAGCTGTGTTCAATGTTATCTACTGGTTATAATCAGGGCTAGGATTTATAGGTAAATACATACTTTTAGTTTGACGAAATATCGCTGAAATTTTATGATATTTTTGCGAATAGTAATGTTTGTAGTGATTTAAGGTACATTTTATTGTCAATATTTTTCCATATTTCTAACTTTAATAAATACTTACTTTTACATATTTAAGGAAAATATACTTAATTTTACATATTTCAATAGGTTTAATTCACAAATTGTTCATATTTCATAATTTTGGAATTGTTCAAAATAAATAAATTATGTGGCTCCAACAGCATTTCAACTCTTGGCTCCAGCACGTGTTCTTGTAGAAATGGCATAGAGGAGGCTGTCATTTTTGCTGCTTAATGCGATGCATATTGTTTTCTGTGTTAAAATTGCCATGCTTTGATGGGTGACCAAGTTCATAGCAGGACCGGCGGAAGGGGAGGGCGAACCGTGCCACCGCCCAGAGCGGCAAAATTTGAAGAGAAGAAAAAAATAAGCCTATTGAAAACTGTGGTCGAGCGAGATATTCTTTTGTGCTGAATAGTATTGAAATAGCATAAGAAGTCTCATTATTTATTTTATATTTTGATGTTTTAGTTAGGAATATATTGATTTTCAATTTCCCGTTGCTGCGTAATGACGGGGGGGGGGGGGTCGAAATAGAGCGGCATCTGCCGCCACCGCCCAGGGAGGCAAAATGACTAGCGCCGGCTCTGGTTCATAACAAAAGAAAAAGCCGCGCAGCTTATCGTCTAGTGGCAGTATATGTACTTGTTATTGTTGTGGAAGCCGGCATCGTTCGTAAATGTACAACAAAGGCAACCGACTGTCGCCGATCTCAGAGAGGAAATAATAATACTGCTTGAGTAGGAGTGTTGTGGTGCAATTGTCGCGGTTTAAAACGTTGGCATGTTATTATCTGCCGTTGCAGTTCCGTACCAGTTTATACGGATTTTGGGAGTGAAAAGTTAGAACGCCACCAGTGCATTAATGCAATGAAAAATAATACATTTTTATTTTTATTTTGTTTGAAATCACTCAAATAAGGAATCGTATGAAGAAGTCTTCTTTGCAGCATTTTTGGTAATTTTACTTATGTGTTAGTTCATATTTTGCGAATTTTTAGTCCATTTGTATGTAGCTACATACGAAGCCACTTGTTGGTACATTTTAATCCTAGTCCTGGTATAATGCATGACGTTTAAAACTCAACGTTAGATAGACCTGAATTCTCTAATTTTCTTGTTGTACGTAACAGCTGTGCATCAGCGCACTGCAGCGATTTTTCTATCTGCTCCATTAGCAACACTGCTTCTTTAGTTGTTTCGCGCATCGCACGGCAGAAATATCTGTGCTGGACTCTACACACGGTCCAAATGAGGAACCGTTCTTCAAGGTTTTGAAAAATATCGTTCCGTAAATTATTCCTTCTGGCCTGATTTGCATCCGTAAAATTACATAGTAGTTTCAGTATCTCATGTTCAAATTCAAATTCAAATTCAAATTTTCTTTATTAAAGGGCGAGGTTCAGCCTGTGGCTGTTCTCCCACCAATAGGCAATCTTCCAAAGGAAAAGAATGCTATTGTGGATACCTCCGTTTTAGAATTTGACCCCGGATAATGTGAGAAGCATGTGATCGTGTGATTGGCCTCTAGCTGAATAGAACTTTGAACGAAACTGATAGAAATTAAAGGGGATCACTACAATTTGAAAATATTAACATTTAAATAAAATGCATAATTTAGGCCAACTGAGGCAATTTGCCAAATTTGGACCACAATAATCATTATATATTTATAACTTTCCATCTGTTATGTTGTAGTAGTTAAATAGCTTACAGGACTTGCCTCACAATGCATTTCATGAAATAGTGAAAATGTTTGAATATGAAAACTGTAATTAAACTTTTCATGTGTTCCACACTTCATAAACAGCGTGTTATTAAATTAACATTCCTATGTCAATAAGTACTTTGGTGTACTGGTCCCGACAGACATTTCAGCAATCAGATAATTTCGTTTCTATAACGTGAATTTTCTATCTCCTGTCAGCAAACTTTGTGCACTACATTTAGCACAGCTGGTGCGTGGGTTAAAGTGATTTGCTTGCTTTTTTCACATTATTACAAATATCATCGGGATTAATTCCAAGCATATATTTAGATTTCTTCAAACGTCAAAACTATTCTCAGAATCTAGAGCAACAAGAAATAAGACACAAAATATAATGAAATAAAACATTCTGGACTAAATAAGAGAAAAATCATGTTAAACAATGCGTCAAGAAATTGGACGAGAATAAATTACTAAACTCACAAGAGCGAACATAGTTTAGCGAGTCATAGTGGCTTAAGACAAGGAAATACACAATTGGGTCTAAGACTTTGTTCGATTTATATTATGACTTTTCGGAGGGTGACGTCCATTACTGTATTCAGGGGTAAATGCATATATTTGCATTCATTAGGGTAGATAAATGCACTTTATTATCATTATTAACAATAGAACAACATCACAATTAATTTATTCTGGTTTATTTTACTTGGCTTATCTGCCACTTTTGGCTAATTGCGAAGATGGGGATGAGTAATGAAATTGATGAATGGACACTCACAAACACCCATGTCCAGAACGGGATTCGAACCCAGAACCCCTAACTTCGTAGCACGATGCGCTAACCACTCCGCCACGGGGGTCGGCTAACAAGATCCAAATTAAAATCCAATAGCTCAGAATGAATCATTAATCTTTCTTGAACAATCATTGTCTATTCAATATTTATTTTGCACGACTTGTTAATGAATTAGCCATTTGTATATTCTACAGAAACTTTATATATAGAGATTAAATGAACCATCAAGAGTAGTTTAACCAACTCAGTCTTCTTGGGAATGAATTTAATGTATTATTAATACATTAATCAGGGTGTCTACCAAAATAAAAAAAATAAAAAATTCTTGACTTTTTCTTGACCTTTTCCCCCTTTTTATAAACCTACTTAGGTATAGATGGAAAATAAGAAAATATATATTTAAATTAAATGAAAAAAGCCCTAACACAGGACTTGTTAAGATGAAAACTGAAGCTGTACTTTAACAAGATATTTAGAGTTGCTTGAATTATTAATGCATGTAAAAATTAATGCTTCAGGCATCCTGGATGGAGAATGGCCACATTACTTTAATATTTTTACAAAAACTTCACACATAGAAGAATGTAATTCTTAAGAAACAATAAGAAGAAATCTTAACCACGGCTCAATGCAATTTCCAAATATTCAGTTTTATCAGAGCCCAGTAGAGGTATATACGAGGGTCACTATTTATATTTTGAGCCTAGCAATGAAAAGACAGTAATTTGGCATTGAAAACTGCTTTATTGTTTATCGAAGTATTCTCCTTTATGGTCAATACACTTTTGCATTCGTTCGAACCATTTGTCAAAGCAGTTTTTCCAATCTTCTTGAGACACCTCCATAATATGGTTTTTGAACGCATCAACGGCGTCTTCCGCCGACGAAAATCGTTGTCCACGCAATTTATTCTTGACATTCGGGAACAAGAAGAAGTCATTGGGTGCCAAATGAGGACTGTACGGCGGATGACCCATCAATTCGATTTTTTGACTGTTCATAAAGTCGGTTGTTAGACGAGATGTGTGACAGCTGTCATTGTCTTGATGAAGAATGATCCGACGGCGTTCGTTTGTTTTCCGTATTTGACCGAAGACCTCTGGCAAACAAATTGTTGTGTACCATTCAGAGTTGACCGTTCTACGTTCCTCTAAAGGCACAGTTGCCACATGACCAGTTTTCCCGTGAAACTAGCGACCATTTGTTTCGATGTGCTTCGAGCGCGAACAACTTTTGTTGGATTGGGTTCATCTTGAAACAACCATACAGTCGACTGCTGTTTACGTTCCGGCTAATATGCATATATCCATGATTCGTCACCTGTTACAATCTTATATACGTCTTTTGAAGCACCACGATTGTATTTATTGAGCATTTGTTTGCACCAATTGACGCGAGCGTCTTTTTGAGTTTTTGTCAAATTGTGTGGGATCCAACGAGAACATACCTTTCTCACAGCTAAATGATCATGTAATATTTTATATATGCTGGTAGAACTAATGCCTATGGTTGCCTCAATCTCACAGTATGTCCCATGACGATCTTGCAGTATTAGGTTTTGCACAGCATCAATGTTTTCTTGAACAACAACTGATTGTGGACCACCTTCGCGAATCTCGTCGGTGAGCGAATGGCGGCCACGATTAAATTCGTTATACCAGCGTTTCACAGTGGCAAAGGATGGAGCTGCATCGCCAAATGTGGAAGTAAGTTGATCGATGCACTCTTGTCTTGATAATCCACGTCGAAAATCTTAAAAAATCATCGCACGAAAATGTTCACGAGTTTATTTTATTTTATTGTTGTCGCGCAATCTCCAAGGCAACATAAACAACACAAATGAAGCTATTGACAAAACATTTGAAGTACGTTATGGTCAATAATGCCAGACGATTCCGTGCAAACGTCAAATCGCGCCTAGCTTCAATCAGTGTTGCCAAGGCTCAAAATATAAATAGTGACCCTCGTAACAATGTAAATTCCCTATATTGTAAAAAATAACAAAACTTCTTGACCACAAGCATAATTTCTTGACTTTTTCTTTACTGGAAGACACCCTGTTAATATATTACTATTTGCTAACCAATAATAAGAAATATTGTTGAGTATTGGTTAATAATAAGTTGCGTATGAGAGAGAGAGAGAGAGATGGAAATTCTTTCCATCTTGCTTTCTTCTTTTTCTTGCCTTCCCTCTCTCTTTTATTTCCTTATCTCTTTCGGCTTCTTTCAAGAGAAATGAGGGGAAAGAGAAAATAGGCAAAGAGGGAGAGAGGGAGAGAGAGAGAGGGAGGAGAGAAAGAGAGAGAAGGAGAGAAAGAGAAAACTTTTCTTTTATCTCTTTCTTCCTACTTAAAATTTTGCAATAACAGTTACAATGAATATTCGCAGTAATGTTTCTTGAAAGAAGCAAATGCTATCCTCTTCATGAAAGAAGTTTCAAAACTTTGGCTCAGTCGATACCACTTTGAGCCGATAGCGATACTCCCACCAATACCGATGCTTGAAAAATGTAATACATGGGTCGTTCAATATATAAGTTTCCGTATGCTGTAAAAAAAAGTTTAAGATACATTAGAAAACTATACATACATGTGTAGGAGGATCCTTCCTCCCTTCTCCACATAATCCCCATAGAGATTCAGGCATTTGTCCATACCCTTTGCAAGAAAATCAGGGCTCTGGCTATTGAGCACTATTCTCACATTCCGCTTCACTTCTTCATCTGTTTCGAAATGGTAACCTTGCAATTCAGACTTTAACACCGGAAAAAGATGGAAATCACTCGGCGCTAAATCGGGTCTGTATGGGGGGTGGAGCAGTCGTTCCCACCCCAATTCTTCAATTTTGTGTTGTGTTTGCACTGCTGAGTGGGGGCGAGCGTTAGCGTCAAGAAGAACGGCACCAGCTGACAGGAGGCCTGGTCGCTTATGTCGAATTGCGTTTTTCAGTTTATCCAATGTTTGACAATAACGGTCAGCATTAATTATTCTTCCTCGTTCCAAAAAGTCCATAAGCAGAATGCCCTTAGCATCCCAGAAAACGGTCTCTTGAATTCGGGAGTGTAATGATGGACAAATGTCTCATCTCCTGTCACAATGCGCATGAGGAATGCATTGCCATCTTGCTGGTATCTCATTAAACCTTCAAGGCTGCAGCCCATTCTCATCAGTCGATTATCGTGACTCAGTTGATGAGGAACCCAACGTGCACACACTTTGCGGTATTGCAATTTCTCGTCAATGATGTGATGGGCTGTTCCAACAGAAATATTCAACCTTTCTGCAACCTCGCGTACCTTCACTCGACGGTTTTCTTGAACAAGTTCATCCTCCTTCGCAATGTTCTCATCAGTAGCGGCACTCTAAGATCGTCCGGCTCGAACGTTGTCAAAAATGCACACCCTGCCATCATCAAACAATTTGCCCAACGCCTAACCATTTGCACTGTCATTACGGAATCACCATAAACAGCAACCAGTTTCGTATGAATGGCACTAGGAAGTAAGCCATTCGCCCATTCATATGAAGCGAGCCCGCGTTTTCCGAACAAGCATTTACTTTTCGCCCTTGAGCGCATGCGCACGTCTGATAACGAATCGATTGTTGTTCCTTGTAGACGAAGGATGGCGCTTGTCAACCATGTGCTTCTTTTTAATGGCATTGCTTTATACAATATTTTATAGCACAGGGAAACTTATATATTGCACGTCCCTAGTAATTAAAAGTTGTTGAAAATAAAGATTAATATTAGCGTGTAAGTATTGTACTCTATTGTATGTATTAAGTTGTAAAGATATTTGATTCAAAATATTTGAGAATTACATCATAATATTAAACAACATTTTGTACCAAAACAACTGATGGAAAATTATAGGAAACTTCGAATTTTGCCAAATTTCTAGGATAATTGGACTCCGAGAAACGGTCGCGCTGTATTCTTCCGGAGTCCCTGAAAGACCAAAATGTCGGAAAAGTATCGGTGGGTATCGGTAAGTAACTGATACTTTCCGATACCCATTCCACTGGTATCGGCCAATACCGATACATAGGCATCGGTATGGGCTCAGCCCTATTTGAAACCTAATTGAAGTGTTTGTTACAAATGTGACAATAGAGGACTAAAAGTGGTAAACGTTGTAAGTGCCAAAAGTGAAAATGTTGGGAAATCGTATCGTTCAGCACATCAGTCCGTACGAAAGTTCACACTAGTGCCTTTGTACACGCTCTTTGAACTACTTAGAGGGCTACCAGCCACATTTCACTTTTACCACATTATCAAGCATGGCATATTTCACAGTTTAACGTGGAAAATGGTGTTTGAATTCTTGTGGCACTTACAGCGTTTACCAATTTTTGTCTACAGTTATTTACGGGATAGATCATCCCAACAAGGATCAAAAATACCTCTATTGTGGTGCGGGATTCCTTGGCATTTGACCGTTTTGCGACTTATTCCAAGGTTACCTATCGCTATCTAGCAAATTCCCATTTCCTAAAATCTAACATCTTACAATTGCTACGTACTTTAATGCTAGATAAACTACAGGGTGATTCTTATAGAATTGACCTGATGAATTTGCTAATAATGCTGCAGGTAATGCATATAACAGCTCTCAATTACGACATCATAATTCGTGGGCCGTGCTGGGTTGAACGGTGTGCAGATGATCTGACAGGTGGCAGCACTTGTACTGCAAATGAAAGGCCACACAGTGGTGCACGTACGAACGTGTTTGCAGTGTTCAGTCGTCAGGCTCTCCAAATCTCCCGACCTTACCAGCCCGAATTTTTCCTTGTGGGGTTTACTGAAGGACAGGGTGTATGCAAACAAACCGCGTCCGTTACAAGCTTTAAAGGACAACATTTCGGCTGAAATCAGAAACATCACCGCAGAAACGCTGCGGCAAGGCAAATATGCAAACGCGAGTGGAGGAGTGTCTTGGAAAAGCGGACACTTTCAACACATGCTCTGATCGCAATCAACGGCACACTATCCACGGCACGTCATGTATAAATTACGTTAATATCTGTATTGTATTACAACTCATTTTGTCGGGCTGGTTATATATATATATATATATATATATATATATATATATATATATATATATATATATATATATATATGTATATATATATATATGTATTAGTCAGTCTGTCTATCCATTGCAACAAAATGATGAGACGTTAATAACTATCCATTATAATCTATTAATTTTTAATCTTCAAAACTACAAGGGTTGGATAAAAAGTAATGGCAACACTGCTGTCCCGTGAAAGGGGTGAGTCACAGCGCCACAAGCGTTTCGTGGCTGATAAAGGAATGTCAGACGAGGAAGTATAGTGAGTGGGAGCGATTGTATGTTATTCAGTCAAAAACAGCAGTGCTCTGAAGCAGAGGACGAGAGTGCAAGCGCCCTAACAATATGTTTAGGCAAGAAGAACAACGTCTCTCAGGCAGACGGTCAACGCAGCCTACTTCTGCACCTTCTTGCAACACCGCCTTCGTCTCGCATTAAGAAGGAAGCGACGGCACGGTGTCCCATCATCCTACTTGACAATGCAAGGTGTCACACTGCGAACAATGTGACGGCGCTCCTGCATAACTGGTAGTGGAAGGTACTGGAACATCCGCCGTATTCACCGGTATGAGACCGTGTGATTACGACCGTTTTGTCAAAATGAAGGAACCAATGGGCGGGAAGCACTACGACACGCGCGAAGCCATCATACGTGCTATAGGGCGGTCACTGCGGGACATCGACAGAGATGAACGCGCTGACGGTGTACGACGCCTTCCATACGTGTGACAGAAGGTCGTAGAGATGAGGGGCGATTACTTTGAAGGAATGTAACACGTGCTCCTCTGCCAATACAGTCAAGTACCAATTATACCAGTGTTGCCATTACTCTTTTTCCAACCCTGTATTTAAGTTAGGAAATTGTTGGAAACCGAACGATCTGTGAAATCAGCTTGATGCTCCTTCTACGATAGTTTACTTAATTCATTTTAGACAATAATCAAACCAGGACAACTGTCTGGCTGGTAGAGTACTGCATTGAACCACTTTCGCTCGAAAATACTCGATCGAATCTCCCACGCTCGAGCGTAATTCGCTCGAAAATATAAAATATCAAATATCTTTTTAATGTGACAATATTCGTGCAAATATATGCGTAAAAATCCGTCCTGCTAGTTTCAGCCTATAATCATCTATTCATTTTCATACATTGCTATGTGTTGTAAAGATGGACTAAATTACATTTTAACATGAAAATGATGAATATGTTCACTTCAGTTTCAATTTTACTGCGTCTTTCACTTCACGATCCATGTTTGAAGAGCCAATACTACAGAAAAATTACGATTACACGTGAACTACTGGGTTTCGAGCGTATACTGACAGTTTTGCCTGTTCGAGCGAAATTTGCTCGTGACGTCATGGTGATCGAAGAACTGTCAGTTCCTAACGCTATCTAGCGTCGTCCGTGCGTACTATTTGCCTGTCGAGCAAAACATGCTCATTGCAGCACTCTACTGGCTGCATCCCATTGGTACGTGCATTAGATTTTTAAAAGCAGGGTTTGTTCTGCAGCTACATGTAATACAAGACGACTTAACAAGTACAAAAATTAAATAATGAAAATATACATGTTTAGCATTTGTTGAATAATCGAGGGTTAATTATTTTCTCCAAACTTACTTGAAGCCAAGGATTAGAATGGGGTCATATACGGCTTTCAATGACAGTACTAAAGAAGATTTATGGACACTACTAATTATAATAATGTTAATAAAATATTAATCAGGAACATTACTTTTCCTCAACTTAATTTAACATACTTTTTTATTAATCAATAAATAGTCAATTCTTTATATATTTATATTAATTTCCTCACTAGCATAGTTATTATTATACAAATTTTAGCGATTACACGTAAGCTAGTACTGAATACGTCAAATATATATCTCCATTCTTGCCCGTATTGCATGTGATCACAATCATATTAATTTAGTTACATATTATAGACTTATAAGTAAATCTTATTAACATATTAATTTAAACAATTATTTTATTATTATCAAATTATTATTTGTGAATCACTTGGTTCTACACGCCTCCCAGAAATATAGTTCTAGATACTTCTTATTTCTCTACCCCTTATGCCATTACAGCGTCGGTTTGCCTCCACCCACTTCTTCCATTCTCCTCTGTTCCTGCCCATCCACTTTATTTCTTGACATGTCTTCTCTCTTTTCTTTCCCATTTCTTCCACCATATCGTCAAATGTCTTCCCTGGTGTGCCCCTGGGCCTTCATCCTTCTGGTCTTGCATACAAGAACTGCTTGGATTATCTTTCCTCCTCCATTCTGCTTACATGGAAAACCATTTCATCTGTCTTTAAATGAGATGGTTTTCAACTGCTGTTTGCTCCAGCTCTTCCCTTATTCTTTCGTTTCTTAATCTGTCTCGACTTGTTTTTTTTTTTACTATCTTACGGTAGCATTTCATATATACAGTTGTTATCTTACTAAATTAATTTTCTTCGTTGGCCAGTTTTCACTTCCATACAGTAGAATTGGTTCTTTTACTGATTTTTATATTTGTAGTTTGGCCATCGTTTTCTCGTTTTCCAAATATTGTCTGGTTCAATTGATAGTATGCATTGTTTGCTTTTCGGAAACGATCTGGCTATATTTTCCCATTTTGATGAAGTATTGTTACAAGGTATTCATTGTTTAGGTTTCCTACTTGATATTCTGTTCTGCTCATCTTCATTACTTTGCTCTTACTTTCATTAACAGTGGCCTCCCCGATGGCGCAGTGGTAGCGTCGTCGCTTTGTAATCAAGGGTTCCCGGGTTCGATACCTGATGGAGGCCCATAGTGGTTCGGATCCAGCTTTAAACTGTAGGTCCAGTCCCGATTAGCCTTAGTGTGCATAAAGTGGACTTAAAGCAACATATCAACCAACCAACCAACTTTCATTAACAACCATCCCTTTTCCTTTAACCTTTCTGTCAATTCTAGTACCGTCCAGTCTAGTTCTAAATACGTGCCTTAGAAACCAGTGACGAAGCACCTTTAAATTCAGAACACCTCTCAGGTCCTCGCGTTTCCTAATGCAGAAAGATTGTGCTATCCTGATGAAAGCAGGATATGAATAGAGATCTTTTGAAAATCCGTGCCAAAAACTCGCTTACCTCTTAAAAAGGAATGAAACGTTCACAGAAAGGTCGGATTCTGTTTCAAGTTATGAAGGGTCAAACCTTCCGGTTCTCAATGCAGAGAGACTTTTGGGATAATCCGAGCCTACTTTTTTCTACAGCGTAATTCCATCAACGCCCGAGAACAGTTTGAAAAAGATTTTTTTGTGGATAACTGCTTCTCCTTCCTCAAAAGATATTCCAGTCCTTTGAACCCGTTTAATAGCTGCAGCTTTCTACTTTAGAAAAGCTTAGACTCTGCAGATATTCGAGAGTCAGGATAGGATTTCCAGAATGAATGAAATAAACGGTTTCAGACTTCCAGTTAAGCTGGTATGGCTGGTCATAAAAGCACTTGCGACTGAAACGTTTTGCTTTCTGTAGGAGGTGGAGGGTACAGCTCGATTCGGTTGTATGCTCAGATAAGAATTATGCCACAGGATATAGTCTCAGTGTGTGACTCCAACTGTTGAGTTAGCAAAGAAATGTTTTTATAGAACATACTTTGAAGCAGTATTTCTGCTGCACCTGCTGTTATTGCGATAGAACACGAATAATTTTGAATCCATAAAAATATTTTCATTCATTTTCCTCTGTTATGATTGGCCTATTTTACTTCGTCTTTCTGCCACTTTTGGCTAATCGTGAATATCAGGAATAGTGATGATATCATGAAATTGATGAAGGAAAACTCACATAGAATAATTATGCCCAGGCCCAGACTTCTGTTGTGTAATATATATATATATATAAACAGGGTGGCTCAAAAAGTCACTTAACACTCTCGGTACAAGGCCACTGCAGTGCGCAACGTGGAAATGGTGATGACCAATCGTTGCCAGGCTAAGGGGGAACCACATTGACGCCACCCGCGTGGTCGACGGCAATCTTGATGTCCGCCATCTTGAATTCAAATTCAGAATTTTAAATGGGAAGGGGGTGATATGATATATCAAATCAGGCTAGAATTTCACGAGAAATGCAATGGTGAAGGTTCTTTCGATGTTTCTTTAACCAGTAAAAGTTATGACTGAATTATTGTACCAATTTGCTCCTTCTCTAGGTTTTAGAAAAATGCCTTAAAATTTGTTTAGCGCATCGGTAATGCATCGAGATCAAAGTGATGTCTAGGGAGAGAAGTTCGCATGCCATTGCACAAGATTTTAATCGGCTACATCCATGAAGAGCTGCGCATTATGAATGGTTGTCGCGAACAATTACAGTGTGACGTTTCCATTAAATGAAAAGTCCTTCACAGTGACAAGGCTAATGTTTATGTTCATAAGGAAGTGGGGGTATGTGGGTAACGCCCCACACTTTCTTGATCCGGTCGTGAGTGGGGGTGATGTGATCAGAATCACGCCCCTGACCGCCTTTACCCCAAGGGTTTCCCCCAGGTACCCATGTCATTTTTTTTTGACTGAGCCACCGCGGCCACTTTTATACTATATATAATAAAGCAGTCGATAATTATCTGCTCTTTTTCTGTATTTTTTTAGGTTGGCAGTACTGCTTTCTGCGTGCGCATGTCAATAGATTGTGTATTGTCGTTGCTGTAGAGAATATTTGATCGTCATTGCTCATTTTCTTTTTCTTGTTGTTGCAAGTTACACATTGTACTCTACATGGTACACGTTTGCATCCAAAAGGAACAATAAGAAATGATCGTTTCTTGTTGTCTTAAGGTGTACCAGGGGGCCTAAATTCACTCAAAGCGTGTTCACAATGTAGAAAATGTGCTACTTCACGGCGAAGTGCGTTTGAATGCAAGTTAAAAAACGGTCGGATAAGTGTTGAGCACCAGGCAGGAGCAGGGTGTCCCTTCATATCCATGTGAAGTGGCAAGTCATATACATATTAGATCCCCATACTCTGATGCAAGCCGTTGGTGGTTTTTGTCTTCTGTTAAACAGTACCTTCAGACCACAAGAGATAACTACTCACTGTTCTTATTTGGTGCTAACGGAGAGTGTTCACCTAGCAGAAGGTACAATATGCGCTAAAGCAACGACAGCTAGGCATTATTTTGACATGCAGAAAGCAGTGTGTCCAACTAAAAGAAAAGGTGCGGATAATTATTGACTGACCCTCGTATATATATAAAAAATGTCAACCGCAAGAAGAATTTTCATTATCCACAAATCTACGACCTTTGCTTTGTGGCAGAAGCCAACAAGCAATGAGAACCCAAAGTGACAACACTGTTCCCATTGATCTAGGTCCTGGGAAGTGGTTTCTTGTTTACTGGCACCCGCACAGCAGTTGCATTACTCAACCAGGCTTATAACATCGCTTTGTACTTAGTTTCGAGCGTCAGGTTGAGGAGAGAGTCCTTGTTGGCGCTCTCATCTGAGATAATAGGGTTGTTGACGTCACCAAAATCTGATTTAATGCCAGGCAGTTACGGAGGAAGCCACAAGATAACTAAGCAAACAGTTGCCAAAGAATATGCTCTTCAAGGGAAAGTTTATCAGATGAAAGTCAGTCTGACGTTTACAACAAGTGAATCACTTTGTCCCTCGTGGTTTCATGACCATTACTGACAGATTTTGCTTCTAACTAACTCACTAACTCTCTAGCCTTCTTGAACACGAAGGTTCATGGCTGCAGCAACATTTGTCCCTATCCTGAGCAAGAACTATATACTCTTTTCCATCCCTACCAATTTCCTTTAGGTCCATCTCAACATTTTCGCTCCATCTTCGTCTTGGCTTTTCTAAGGTCTCTTACCATAAGGTTTTCCAAGACGAATCCTGTTAACTCTTCTTTCCTCTCCCATTAGTGGCACGTGGCCTGCCCGTCTAAGTCTTCTTTATTATATTACTATAATAATATCTGGACATGAATACAAATTATGCAGTTACAAATATGTAACCTTCTTCACTCACCTCCTGTTCTTAATTAATCTCCTTTTTTATTTTCCTGTATACTTTAACTTTCATTTTTATACATCAGCAATTACTCCCTTTTTTCGTGCTGTAGTTAGAGCCTCCCCGATGACGCAGTGGTAGCGCCGTGGCCTTGTAATCAAGGAGTCCCGGGTTCGATACCCGGTGGAGATACATAGTGGTTCGGATTCCACTTTAAACTGTAGGTCCAATCCCAATTAGCCTTACTGTGCATAAAGTGGCGTTCAAAATACCAATTCAACTCACTCAAATTCAACTCTAGTTTTCTTCATCGTTTCCTTTTCTTCATTTATCTAACTTCTTTCTTCTTCCGTAAGTCTTCCCTTGCTTTTTCCTCTTCGTACAGTCGGGTGCATAAATATTACCAAGCAAATTGTCCATCACCATACTTTTTATCTCTCTGTTTTAGCCAATGATATCTTCAAGTATTGGAACGAAACGACAAACAAGCACCTGATAACCTCTACAGAGAACGTAAGAGTCCATTGCTTAGAAACAAAGATACAAGGGGAAAGTTATCGAAAAATACGAGGTGCATTCAAGTTCTAAGGTCTCCTATTTTTTCTTTCATAAACAACTTACACAACAGAGATGAAACTTCATTCACTTCTGAATATAGTCTCCCTCTAGACGTACACACTTTTCGCAACGTCGACGCCATGATTGCATGGCCGCCGCGAACGCTTCTTTAGGGATCTGCTTGCCCCACTGGAAAATTGCCGATGCAATAGCAGCACGAGAGGAAAATGTGCGGCTCCGGAGAAAGTCCCTCAGCATTGGGAAAAGCCAAAAATCACTATGTGGAAGGTCAGGGGAGTATGGACGGAGCATGTGATTCACTTCAAATTTGTTTTCCATGAAGAGCGGCTGAACAATGGCCGCCCAATGAGAAGGTGCGTTGTCCTGATGAAAGAACACAGCTTCAGCCATTTCCGGCCGGTTCTATCGCAATGCTGGAAGCAACTTGGTTCTCAAATCAGTTTCATAGTTTGTACCCATCATTGTGGTACCCTTAGGATAGCAATGCGTGAGCATAACGCCTTCGCTGTCCCAAAATATCTATTTTCTCAGCAATGGAGTAACTGGCGTCTGGTTCGTGGGCGAGGCACCTTTGGTTTGTTTTTATACGACGTTCGACATTCCTTGAACTATCGGACCCACGAACGCACATTGCTCACGTTCATGACACCACCACAGCATGTCTCAGTCAATTTAAGATGAATATCGATGGGTGTTACTCCACGTAGGTGAAGAAAATGGATAATAACATGCTGTTCTTTCGATGTAAGTATCAAAAACATGTCCGGCGTTATATAGTACCACTAGCTTCCTATGGACCGTTTCTTGCTATCATCTGGCCTCATCAACCTTCAAGAATGGATGCTTCTTCTCAAACAACTCTCACGTCTATAACTGCTTCTAGTAATGAAGAAACAATAGGAGACCTTAGAACTTGAATGCACCTCGTAGTTGTGTGCAAATTACCAATCAATATTTGTGCATCCCACTGTACGTTTATTTCTGTTTCCCGTTCATCTTCCTTCTCCCTAATGTTTTGTGTTCGTTGATGCAGAGTTTAAACTCCTCCCACCTGCTGAACCTCAAGCGGTATTCAAATCGCCCAACTTTAGCGTTTTCTGATTATATCAAACACATTTCTATATTTTTAAATCTAGGATACATATTTAAATCAAATTTTCAAGTTATTAGCCGACAGTGTCCTCACACATATTGATCGGTGTGAATTTTTATTTTAGCCATGCATCATGCATTCTAGATGCATTGTGTTTATGACTATAGTGTTTTATACTAAGTAACATCTTCGACCGTAGCACAGTTTTTATCACACTAACACTTAAAAATGACGAAAATTAATACTTGTCATTACAAATAAGTTGAAAAATTACCATACATTTGCAGAGGACTGTCATTGTTGAAACTTTTGGACTTTCTGTGATATTCTTCAGCATCACTTAACAGTTGGTGCAATCCAGCCATTGCCGATGTTTGACTGACAAAAACAACGTTGTACAAGTGATTTTTCTTTCTCTGTAAATGGCCATGCCCTGCCTCTGTATGCACGTTAAATTGGTTTGTTTAATGCATACGGCAAGAGGTAAAGGTCTACTTAATTTGCTATGAGGCAGCAATGCTGTACTGTTCCAGTTAATGTGAGTGTATTTACATAATTTATATGCACTATAAGACTACATAAATATATTTTCTTGATGAACTAGCTAAAATAAAACGTTATCTCTCCTAAATTTGGCAGTTTGATCGATATTCATTCAACCGAACTAATCTAATAAAAAACTATACTCTGTCTCAGCTAACTGTGGAGCAAGGCTGCGCATAGCTGATGGGAAGGCCGTCGTTTTCCCCCACTCGACGCAACCCCATTCCCTCTCACGTGTTCATTGGTGGAGCCGTCTCGCGTCACTACTTGCGCATATATTTTCTTGATGAACTAGCTAAAATAAAACGTTATTTCTCCTAAATTTGCCAGTTTGATCGATATTCATTCAACCAAACTAATCTAATAAAAAACTATACTCTGTCTCAGCTAACTGTGGAGCAAGGCTGCGCATAGCTGATGGGAAGGCCGTCGCTTTCCCCCACTCCACGCAACCCCATTCCCTCTCACGTGTTCATTGGTGGAGCCGTCTCGCGTCACTACTTGCGCAGCGACTTGATTTCGTTTGCCTACTCTACAGTTAGCTGGGACAGAGTATAAATGCGTCTCTCGCCTTTTAGAGATAACGAAAAGAACGTTTACGTAACGAGTCGTTTCTCCACGTAGTATGGAAGAGAACTAAATCAAATTATGGGAGTGAGTGCAAGTTGAACTTGAAAACCGTAATGAATATACATAGCCTTCTCCTTCATATACTGATTGCTCGGACACCTTAACAAGTGTCTACCTGGAGGAAATACCACTTCCTCTCTGTGTCAGAGTCCAAAATTCGCTGCCTAAAGGGCTGTGAGGTCGTACAGAAGCTTCAAAACCGGCTCCTTGGCCGGGTATAAATTCTGGCGTGGACGTGGGTGTTCTCTGTGTGCCTTCGTCACTCATCCTCATCGTCACGATTAACCAAAAGTGAAAGAAATTCCACGCTAAGTATCAAAAACCATATCAAATCGTGTCCTGGTCGAGCCTTCATATTTCCCTATTCTTTACATAGGATTCTTCTCTGCATGTAGTATTGCTGTTCTTTAATCTGCTTCCTCTCAACATCTTTCTCATATTTATAAACCTTTTCAATCCTTCTTCTGTCAAGAAGCACCCCTCCGGTAGAGATGGTTCAACCATTGGAGAGAGAACTAAACCACATTTCTATTTCTTTCTTTTGTAATGGCAGATTCGACAGGAAGGGGGATTATATTGATTTTTTATAAAGAGAATGGGTTTTCAAGATGCATTGCGTGAGGATAATACCTGGTGAAGGTTCAAGAATAAAAGGAAAAAGCTTGTTGGTAGGTACAAAAAAGGGAAATAATGTTCCTGTGAGGTAGAAAACGCCAAACAATATCCATATTGATCCAGTGGCGTACGCAAGGGGGGTTACCGGGTTTAACCCCCCCTTGAGATTTAAAATATTATGGAAAATGTTGTAGAAAAATTAAAAATGGCAACTTTATCACAGTCAAAGATCTGCTACAGTAATAATAATAATAATACTAATAATTACTGAATTATTATTCCAATGCAGCATGGAGAAAAACACATTCCAAACACAATCTAAGCGGCCACAAAGTTCAATTTTGCAATTCTTTTGCAAAAAGTCGCGCAGTCTCTCGCGAGAATTATTAAAATTCCTTGATTCGTCGCAGTGTGCCGACGTTATTGCAAACGTTCTTCCCGGTACTGATTTCACATCCCGTTGTGAACTCTCAAGTGATGCTGAGTCTACATCCACATCATTAAATAATGTTTAATAAGTGCTTTGTGAATCACCTAGAAGTGATAAATGTGTTGGAATGTCTATAAACTTACTTTTCAACGAAAACATAGTCTCAGTGGAATTTGGCAACATGTATTCTCGCGCCTCATAATCATCCTGGGTGAGTTCCATACGTAAAGGTATTGTAAATTTCCCCGTGCATAGCACAGTGCCATGAAGGCACATGTAGTGGTGTGCTGGGGCCCACGCATTCTCGATCTCTTCCATTTTGCAGGGATGTGATCAGCACCATGCTCCGGCAGCCTTTATCCCCCAGGGTTGCTCTCAGGTACCCATTGATATGAGGCTGGGTACGGAGACAAGGTTGGATAAATTCCAACCAATTCCTGGAATCGAACCAGGATCTCCCACGAGGTTGTCAGAGTAGACCACCGCGGACCCTTGAATAAGTTTCATATTTTGATTATTTCAATAAATTTAATATCTTTGCTTGTTTTTATTGATTTTCTTCACCCTTAGAATGTCTCACCTATCATATACAAATAGCAGTTGAATAGACAACTATTTCGTAACAAAGAAACAAAAATATGTAATTTTGTTATATTGCTTTCATAAATATATTTATGTAGATCTCTACTACTTAATAATAGTAGTGATATAAGTAGTAACAGTAGCTTCATTAGCAGTATTATTAGTAGTAATTAAAGTAATTAATTAATTGTAAGTATTATTAATTAATTATTATTAATAATTAATTAAAGTATAATAAAACAATGGAAATGTGAATTTGTAGAAAGTTTTCGAAATAACCCCCGCCCCTTGATGAAATCCTGCGTACGCTACTGTATTGATCCATCATTCTGTTGTGCAAGGATATACAGATGCTCTGGGTTTCAATAAATGTATCTCTTCAGGAGTCTACAACATTTCTCTATTTTGAGCTGTGTTTCTGTTCTCTGATTTTTATTTGTAGATGGCGGGAGCGTGCTGGTCCATCTTGATAGAGGTCTACAGCACATGGTTCCATCAATATGAATGGCTACAATGCTCTTCTCACGCACCCAGGCAGTCACAATCTCAATGTGTAACTGAATGATTAAATTCAAACTAAATATATGACATTAGGAACTTCATTTTAAGAGTACAATAACAAGTGGCAACACTGCAGAAGGGAAAGTGCGGTGGCGTGCAACTGCACTGGATGACTCATGAAGAACTAAATAGCAGACTCTCGTACGCTCTTGTACAGTCACGGACATTTCTGGATTGTAACAAGCCCATTGAATTTCAATGGTGTCAACACAAACCAGAAGTGTCCATGACTGTACACGACAGGTGGCGCAACCGTACATTTCTTTCTACAATGTTATTGTACTATTTACTGTTCCCCAAACTGTATATTCAAAATGAAGTTCTTAATATAATATATTTACTATGAATTTA
The DNA here is from genome assembly GCF_977018435.1 of Lepisma saccharinum. Lineage (NCBI taxonomy): Eukaryota > Metazoa > Arthropoda > Insecta > Zygentoma > Lepismatidae > Lepisma > Lepisma saccharinum. The sequence continues at coordinate 22,964,237 of NC_139250.1, read as the reverse complement.
AGATTGAATAAATCTGTTTGTTCTTTCAATGAAGTTCACCACCCTTTCAATGCTCAACTTTCATGATGTTTTTCTGACTCTTGATTAAATTACCAGTGATCTATATGTTTCGTACAGCATATTGTTCCATCCACAAGAAGACGTGTGAAGTGGCTGGCGTTGATATGTACAAAATCAATCATTGTCCTGTGTCGTGTTCTGCTTGTTATAGTATCACAAATTACATCTCTGCTTAGTAGTGGGTTTTACGGTACGGACAGTGCGAGAAAGGAAGAGCATCCCCTCAAGCAGCTTTGCTACACTTAAAACTTGCTTAACATGAGCATATGAGTTTTTGGGCAAGTGTGGAATCTTGTCTAATTCAAGATTTTTGTAAAAAATGCCCTCGGGAATTTTTCAGAAACGAAGAGCTCTCTTAGATTGATTTGCTATACTTAAAAAACTTGCATCATCCAGATTTTTGTACATAAGCTTGTCAATTTTTGGCTACACCAGAAATTAAGCTTGTAGTATGTTTTTCTGTCAAAATCCCAGGAATCTTGAATTGATATCTATTGGGTTCTGAGACCGAGTGGAGTGTGGTGCATTGCCTTGTAATCAAAAGGTTCGGGTTTGAGTCCTCATAAAATCTGATTGCAAAATGTTAATATTGTTGTTTTGTAAACAAAGGGGCTTTGGGTTCGAGTCCTGAGAGATGTGGCATTCCATACGTGAGATTTTGCCCTGTTGATAGCTCCCAGATCTTAAATTTTGGTAAAAAATGTTATACAACAGAGCAAAATTATTCTCTATTAAGAATCACCAGAGTTTTGTTATCTGGGAGCTCAACAATACGGGGGCAAAACTGCATAATCAATACAATAGAATGGAGGTCGAGTAAACATTGCATGTTCTTTCCAATCTTTTAATCAGTCACATGTTTCGGCCAACAATTAATTATGCATGGCCGGGGGTTGTATGCCAACAGATAAAATCTATACTGCGTCTTTTCAGAGCGTTATTTATTATTAAAGAGTAATTGCCTTTATTCTGTTTGCCTGAGTGATTAAATCTATTAATATTACCTCTATTGTGCCGTTTCCGAGGGAAATTACATGTTATTTGTTATGGAACTCAAAGAGAAATTCTTATCTATACTATATACTCTTTCAGGGACTATCCATCATATTGAGGAAAATACTAATATTGTCTTCTGGATATTATCATGCAAAGGTTTGGTATTGTCGCAACAAAATAATTGCAAGGGCAGATGTGCTGGGTAGGTAAAAGCTTTTCTGCTCGTAAGCTATAAAATGGGTAGGTAATATATTTCCTGACGGTAAAGTATTGTTTTATATCCAAAGGGTTTCTGTGTTTAAATCGTGTTTCTAGTTCGAGTTGCTGTTTTAAGTCCATTTTATGCACAGTAAGGCTAATCGGGAGTGGCCCTACAGTTTTAAAATGGGATCCAAACTACTTGTGCCTCCACCGGGTATCGAACCCGGGACCTCTTGATTACAAGGCAATGATGCTACCACTGCGCCATGGGGGAAGCCCTGAATCGTGCTTCTAGAACTGCTCTGTGACCCGTTCATTTCTCACATCATAAATATATGATTTTTCACCTATGAGAATAACGCTACATATGGTGTCATCTGGTAAAGCCTCGTGAAATTCACAGATAATTTTAATGTTTGTTCTATCATTTACTACAACCTGTTTTCTTTTTGAAGTGTTGATGACAAACATGGGTCTCCGTGTCTTGAATTCATCTGGTGCGTAGTACAGGTCAGTATTGCCTGTAGTGACACGCTTGAAAGCCGAAAAAGCTTCATATAATTTAAGGAAATCATCCTTGGACATGTCTAAATTATAATTTTCTCTAGGAAAGACCTCATTTCTGCCATTTTTAAGATATATGTTTTTGATGTTGCAGTTATCAAATCTACTTGAATTTTTTTCCTGATTGTTGTGTCTTCCAGTCTGAAACAGTACCACTACAAAATCGGGCATGTCAAATTGTATGCTGGAGAATGAACTTGTAGCATCAAATTCATAATAGGTACCAGTGGCAACCTTCTGTACGCATTGATATGTGTAAAATTGAAGAGGAACCTGTGGATTTTTTAGGATATCTGCTTTGTATTTAAGAGCATAGCCGGCCTCATATTCAACAACGGGGATTCTTAACTCCATAGTCTGAATAATGCATTTGCCTGCATCAGGTAAGGTATTAGGCAAAGCTTCTCCTGTAGGGTTTAATGTGCTGTACCTCATCAATGCATTGTTATCATTGGCAGCTCTTCTAAATGTAATTCTTAACCCACCCTTCCACATAATTTCTTTGTAATCCGAGAAGAATCCTGGCAACAGGCGCATGGGGAACAGCACTGTGTGGCTCTTGGATAATATCTTATCACCAGCCTCAAATCCGCCTATTTGGTAGTATGAAGCCTCGGTTTTGGATAATTTTAATGTGGCCAAAGCTGTGGAGGTAATGCCTGGATAATCCACTCTGTTTATAACAACGCCATGCTTTCTGATCTCGATTTCAGAGAACAGATGCGGCACAAAATTGTCCACCAGTCTTATATTCGAATTTGCCGGATAATCTGTTCCATCGAGCTTTACAACATCAAATTTGATGTATAGATCTGCTCTGTGGGGGTGTATAAAGCCATCCCCAACATCAAGATCAACCTCGATCTCCGTGTTGGGTTGATTTAAATTTGCAAATGTCCTCCTGTTTGGGGGGAACGATTGTAGCTCATAACTCTCAATATTTTCCATTGTATGTATTTTTATTTAAATGTTAATCTCTATGATAGCAGTTGTTGTGGCTCCAGCAAAATCAACTAATTCTTCTTTTTCATTAGTGACCATCAATTCAATGTAATCTATTCTATTATGGCACACAGGAAAATATAATGTTGGGGATGGATTGTAGATGATTGGCTCCATGAATTCGGAATTAGGTTTGAATGTTGCAATGATTCCGGTTTGTTTGTGAGTGCCTATGCCATTTGATTTGGTGATCATACCCTCGGCCACATTACAGTGAATATTCAGAGTCTCTATGGCTAAGAATTTGGGTATATTCATAGCAGTGTGTTTGATGGCCGGTTCAAGTTTTGTGTTGTTCTCAAATCCCAACAGCTCTCCTATAGTACCCAGATGCACTGTTTCCGTAGCAGACACAATCTCTACTCTGTGAGTGACAGAATTTTGAGTTAACACTATACCTCTGGGTAATTGAGCATTTAGAGTGGACAGATTATACTGCCCTGGAGTGATGACAATTTTTTGATCCCCTACTGCAATTGTGTTGTTGTGGTGCGTAATATTAGGTATCAAGTACATGCCGTAAAATGCTCTGAGAGCTATTGTTTTGGGATACACTATATCATCGTGTAATTTGAGTTTCAATATTGAATTTTGGCTGGTGAGATGGAATACCCCCATGATGTTTCAGATACCACAAGGCCTTTTGAAAATTTTCAATTGATGGTTTATTTATTTGAGACATGTATCTGAGAACAGATAAACACAAATGTCCGCAATTAACATCTTTGAAGTTTTGAATACGGGAATTGTTGTAATAAAGATTAGCTGATTTTAGATATTTTACTAAATTTTCAGGTGGAACACCTCCAAATGAATCAAAAACAAATGCATTATTGTTTAAATATTTAAGATAACAAATCCAGTGAGTGCCCTGATTTTTGTACTCATCCAAATTAACAATGCCACACTCTTTGTTGAGTGGTTGTTCCGGTAAAGAATCAGACATGTACACACCTCTAAAATGTTTGATGCCCAATGGCTTGATTAAAGCTTCAATATCTTGGTTTGTAAGCGGCTCTTGTTTTTTTTAAACTTATTCATGGCTCTCTTAACACCTTTGCCTTTTTTCTCCATTGCCAGGTTATGGCGCCTCTGCTCATCTAATTCGGCCCTATTCTTCTTGGCATCTATTACTGTTTTTGCTATGGCAGCTGATCCCCCAGCCAAGCTCCCAACAGCCCCAAGTGCTGCTAAGATGGCAGGGATGGTAAATATGAATCCCCCCACATGTGATTTTTTTCTTGATTGCTGTAATTTTTTTAATTGGGGGGTACTAAGCAACAATTTCATACCATGCCCCTTTGCAAGACAAGAGCTTTTTTTCTTGCGCTGCTTTTTGGTTAAAAGACTGTCAATAGTTTTAAGAGATTTGAGACCTGCATAAGGTATTTGATACATAACACCCTTGGCCTTCATTGTAGGTTTATTATATACATGTTCACAGCCCCCACCCCAGTTTTTGTTTGGTGCTCATAGCTATGGTGGTTCCCAATGCTGCTATTCTCTCACTCAAAGAAGCATCTTTGCTTACAAATCTACCAAATGCAGCCTCTTCTAATTTCTTGTCTGCAACATGTCTCTTGTCAAGATCGGAATGTGTGTTGTATGCAATGTCATGGTCTCTACAAGCAGCATCTAAAGGATTAACACCAGGGTCCCCTCTGTTTAATCTATGATCCAATTTTGTGCCGGGACCACAATATTGATAGCCTGGAATGTGTAGTTCAAATGGCAGCTTGTTTATAATGTCATTAACCAACCCCCGACCCTCAGAAACATTCCAAAATTTAGGTGGTAGAGTATTAATAATTTTTATGAGATATCCAATGCCCTTAGGGTCATTCACTATAAAATTAGACAATTTGGTGCTTATCATGTCCATAATTCCAACCTTTTCATTGTAAAAATTGTGGTTGCCAGCATTTTCCTCCCCAGCTATCACCAATAACCTATCTACAAGCTTCCTGACATCATCAACCCACACAAATTCTTTAGGCAGAGTGTTGTATTGTTTGATTCCACTACCTGTCTTGATTTGTGACCATATGGGCTTGATTAAGTTATTGTATTTTGCCCCACTGCTAGACTTGACTCTTTTTTGTGTGGGATCATTGTTCTGGTACAGAGCATCTGATTTTATTAATATTTCTTTGTAATGTTCATAATCTTGATCTGTATAGCTTCCAGGCCTCTTCCTAGTCATCAGTTCCCACAATCCAGGTGTGCCGGGGTACTTAACAAAAGCACCTTTTTCTCCGAGACGAGATTCTGAATAAACAATTATATCATCTCCCATAAAAGTTACTCTGAAATTACCAATTCTATGTATGATGCTGCCATCAAGCTCTGTGTCAGCATATAAGCCAAACACCTCATCTTTATTGTCTTTAGGTGTGGTTAAATATTTTTGAGCAAGAAGACCCAATTCAATAGGATCCAGAGTAGCTTCAATTCTTCGAGGAGCAACAGGACTAGGTGTATGAATGCTGGAAAGTGGGGTGAATGGATAATCTAATATGTTCCTTGCAGCTACAGGCACAAGCTCTGTGATCAAATCTTGATTTTGCTCTGTAACAGTTTTGATATTCTTACCTAAATTATTAATAGCATCAATTACAGGCTGTTCTGTTTGTTTGTGTTTTTCATAAATTCCACGGTTCTCTGATTTCCATCCCTTAAATCTTTTTACAAGATAATCTCTTAACTTAAGATCATCAATGACTGGTCGTTTCATGGTTGTTTATTTATGTCTCAACGTCTAGAAAATCGTTGATTTTATTTCTGTATTTGCCAGTATTAGGTGTTCTTGTCATATCAATTGTGACAAACCCATAACTGTCCTGGTTCCAGCACTTGCTGCAAAACTTTGAAAAATCATTGTAGCTCAAGTCCCCACCTACATATTCATCGTGTATGTGTTTGAGGTTGGTATGGTCTTGATGAAACACACATATAAAATTGCTGTTGTCTCGGATCAGTTGCTTCGGAATTTTAGAAAAAGTCTGTGCCAGGTAGAAGCAATCAATGTTTTTGTGGCGGCCCTGTGTAAAGAAATTTCTAACCTTGTTTTGATTATCCAGTATAATGTCATCAAACACAACAACAGAATTATCGAGACATTCATGAAGTGGCTTAACATCTGGTTCAAAAGTGGCAATATCCAATCCATCATATAGCTTCATCAACTGCTGATATTTTAATTGTTCCAAGCTCTTAGAGAAGACATACAAGTGCCTGTTTTTCCAGTCTAACCAGTTGGGTGCCAATAAAAAATTATCAACTATTAGTGTAGTTTTACCACAAGCTGATGGCCCAACAATAAGACACCTAATATTATCAGGCAGCAAGTTGCCATTTCTCTTATTCTGTTGTTCAGGTTCTGGCAGCCTTTTTATAACATCCCAGGTGCTCATATTATCACTTTGTCTGCATCGATCCAGCTGTTTTCCGGATGACCCAGCCATTTGACAAATAACTTGTTGCCTTTTCTGCGGATGATTTTTTCTATGAGATATGTGTCGGGCTGTTTAGTTTTGCTGAGCTCTTGTTCATAGAACCTGCCTTTGAGAATTTCTCCTCGGTGATCTTTTATTATATAAGTGTTAAGGGTCCCGGGTTTAACTTGAACCACTGTAAATAATTCGGTGCTCCAGTTTCTCGTAAAGCCTCTTTTGAATAAGTGCTTATATTTGCTGATTCTTACTTGATCGCCCACCCTGTATTTGGCCCTTCTTGTTGTTGGCTGGTATCTAGGATAATAAACAGTCCTGATCAATTTTTGCTCATCAGATGGAGTTACTTCAGAGGGTTTCATGTTGATTGTGGAATGGACCGAGTTGTTATATTTATGTAGAAGTTCTGGAAGAATATTAATCCATTTATAATTACCTTGGAGGGTAAATTGTTTATACATAAGATTTTTTAAGGTTCTGTTGAATCTCTCTACAATTGAGGCCTTGAGATCACTGTAACTCGAATAATGTTTAATTGCCTGGCTTTTAATAAATTGTTGAAAAACTGAATTATAAAATTCTTTGCCATTATCTGTTTGCAAATAGCGCGGTGATCTTCCTGAATGATTGATGATTGTCCTGAGGGCTTCTGTAACACATTTTCCAGTCTTGGATTTGAGTGGCACAGCCCAGGCAAATTTTGAAAATGTGTCTATCACAGTAAGTAGATACTTGTAGCCCTTGTTGATTTTGTCTAAGTTTTTCAACTGTCCAGTTGACAACTCAATCAAGTCGCTCTGCCATAAATCATCTATGCCCTTTGTGACTACTGGGAGTCTCTTAAAATTATGTCTGGCTTGTCTGTGTAATTCATCAACAATAATTTGTCTAGACATAATATGTAAACAAGAATATTGCAACTATGGGGTGTTCAGCAGCTGAGACTGCAGGATTTTCTAAATATAATTTGTCTCCAATATGTATTTTAAATTCCAGAGAGCCATCATCTTCAACATAGGCTGTTTCTAATGTATTGGGGTCTGTAAAATCCTCTAACTCTACACTGGTGATTTTTGGTTTGTTGTCAGCATTTGTTATTGATAAGGTGGGGTAGTGGTGTGCCTGTGGCTGATGCCAATATTTGATCTTGATTGGTCTCAGTGTGCCTCCAACAAAAAACTGGTAATAAAATTGTGCAGGGGACAGCATATATATTTTGCCACCTGGTGTAAATGGTGAATCATATTCTTTGTTGGGGATGCTGTACAATTCAAGAATTACTGTATGTTTTGGATTCTCGATTATGCCTGTTATTTCTTTTTCTGCTGTAAGCAATCTGCTTGTTACAGATTCAAGGTGCTCATTGATGGTCCTAACAACATCATCATGGCCTGGCTTGATTTTTATGTCCACAGCAAGTCTCTTGTATTGTTGCACTATTTCTTGAAGCTGGGTGGCAAAAACAGACAGAGCATTTGCTTGATTGGATTCCATGGTCCCTAGCTGTTGCTTGATATTAGCTACAATTTGTTGCAAATTTTCAACAACTGCCAATTTTGAATTTTGAGCAGTAAGATCATGGACCTGTCTTCTGATATCCTCAAACAGGGCATGCAGTTCATTAATATGTTGATTGGTTGGTAAAGTGGCCACTGTCTGTGTGAGTTGTTTGATCTCTGCTTGGATATTCTTGATATCTTCTGATTTCAATATGCGATTCACTGCCCTCTTAATATTTTTAAGTTCCTGTGATGTGGGAAGATTTGATACTGTATTCTGCAAAGATTCAAGTGCCAATTTTACATTGTTTAATTCAGAAGCATCAGCCACATTTTGCATAGCATTTTGGAGCAGGGCTATATCTGCCTGAGTGGGTGTTGATTGTTGTAAAATTTCAAGTTTTGTTTGGATATCATCGATCAAGTGATGAAAATGAGATAGTTCAGATTCAGTGTTGAGGTTTTCAAGCTTTGTGATTTGTTGCTGGACACTGACAAGTGTGTCTACAATTCCAGGCAATCTGGATTCTAGTACATTTGCCAAATCACTTTGCACTGCTGCTATTGTACCTTCAAGATGGGTTATGGAACTTTGAATTTTTCCAAAATCTTCATATGTTTCAAGTTGCAGCTTGATGTTTGATACACTCCGAGTTATTGCATTCAAAGCATCAGAAGATGGCAAGTTGTTCATAAAATTTTCAAGTGTCTCAATTTTTTCTTTAACCTCGGCTATGGCATTGTTCAGGGGGTCCAGATTAGGTATCTGGAGTGATTGAATCTGTTCCTTTAGAGTGGAAATGACTAGATCAAAATCTTCTTGTGATTTTATGCTTTTGACAATTGTTTGGAGCTGTGTCTGGACATTATTTATTTGCTCTTCCAATTGTTGTTTCAATTGCTCAGAATTGGTGGCCTGGGTCTTAAATTTGGCTTGAAGAGCTGCTACAGCTTCTTCTAAACTTTGAAAATTATCTAATGTTGCCAGATCAGTATATTTCTGAAGCAACAATTTGAGTTCAGAATCAATTTTAAGAAGAGGGTCCATGCATTGTGATTGCAAATTTGTAATTTCTAATTGAAGACTGGCATTGAGTGTGGTTTGTAAAGCTTGTAAATCACTTCTCAATTTCTTGACTCTGACATCAAGCATCAGAATCTCATCACTGTGATCTTCATGTCTTGTATGGCCAAATATATCATTAGGCATTTTTGTTTTACTGGTTATTTATTATAGAGTATCTGATTCTTAATTCTATAAAAAAGGGTATAAGTTTGTCATAAGATCCAGGGACCTCAATATATAAGCAGTCACCAGCAGAAACAGTATATACAGTGCCAGAAACCATGTTTGAGTGCTTGATTCTATAAATATTTCTCCCTACTGAAATCTTGACATCACCCTCGGGGGTTGTAATAAATTGCAATTGCCCACCTACAGGTAATTGGTAATGATTTAAATTATTGTTAAATATGTACAATTTTTTGCCTGTTTCATCATCATTATCTGTAAGTATGCTGTTCAGATGAATAATTAACAAGCCACTCAGTTTAGACATTACAGATTGTAAATCAGGAGAGGGTTGTGGTGTCGGCAGGTCCATAATAGCCTGTTTTTTGAACCCAAATAAGTTCATAGGCATGTTTATTTATTTCAAATCATGCTCTGTAATTGGGCATTGTTTGCCACTTTTCAAATCGCAATGCCCCCATGGTAGAGTATGTATGTTACATGACAAAATACATCTCTTGTCATCATGTGGGTCCAGTGCCACTTTTGTTACAATATTTGAAGTCAACAAGTGATTCTCACTCTGAATTCTATTTTCTGATGTTCTGATTGAACTCTGTGATTTGATGCAATTTTTATAATCTTCAAATTGGAGATTTTTTTCCACAGTTACTCTGCCAATGCCCTTGGCCTTTTTGGCAACAGCACCACTACATGTTTCAAAACTGTACATCTTGGCTCTTAACCCAGCAAATGCCACAATAACATCACCAAGTGTCTCATCTTTTAACTTCCCAGGCACTTTTTTGTTGTGGGGTTGAATTCTTGTATGTTCACTGGTATCAAAGTATTGAAGCAATTCAGGCTGTGACATATCTTGATAAACATCTTCTGTTTGAATAACAAGAATAAAACTATCCGTGTCCATGTACAATAATTTTACACGATCACCATAAAAAGGTTTCAGCACATCATAATACAATATTAACATATGTAATTTGGACAATTCCAATATCACAGCCCCTACATAAATAGGTTTATCAAACTTGATCTTTGTTTTCATCATGTTGAAAAGTGCCATGTACTCATCATAAATTCTTCTGTAATTGAAGTTGGGCTTTGCAACCAATTTTTTGCTCAGGCTGGGGTCAGTAATTATTTTAACATCGGTATGTTTCCTGACATTTTCAATTGTTTTGCCATACACTGAATTCACCATCAATTTAAACAAGCCCTTATCAAATTGGCTCTTTGCAGATGTTCGAAGCTCCGTGTTTGTATCAATGTATGGTTTCAACCATTCTGAGTGCCTGAACCTCAAGACTTTGCCAACTTTGGTCACTTGGACACCATGTTTCATCAGGAATTGGAGGTTTTTATAATATATGACATAGCCTTGTTTTGGCTCCAGTGTCATCATGAGCTTCTTCTGTTTAGAGCCAGGTGGGCACCTAACCTCGGGAATTGGGGGCAGATCAGAAAATTTGTTGTGTAAATGATCTGGAAATATCAGTTCAGTCTCTAAGAAGAGGCCATATTCACTGTCATCAAAATTCTGAAGATCTTCAATATTGAAATCTTCAACCCACTCAAGCCCTGCATATGGCAATTTATCCATCATAGCATGACCATAGAGGTTGTTTGCATCCACATACAGTATATAATTTGATGGCCGTGCTGGATCATAATCAGGCATATGCTTGTTATTTGCTCTGGCATATCTCTGGGAACATTGCACCATCCCCCCTCTTATACATTCCTCCATAAACAGATACTTTTCTTGATCGTGGATCAGATCCAATGGCTTTTTGGTGTTGAAAAACATTGCGGCCCATGCTAGGCCCGGGGCACTGTAAAAATACACTGGGTCCAGTCCATAATTTTGCATGGAAGATTTTCTGAATGCCTGAAATACATCAGCTAAGAGGGTCGTATCAAGTTTTAAATATGCCATGTGATAATCACCAAATGTCTTGCATTTTAAACTCTTCCACATCAACTTGGCATGGTGATAATCTTCATCAGTAATTCCAGATCCTCTGATTTTGCTATAAAATGCTTCTTGTGGTGGCAGGGAACACTCATCAAATTTAGAAAAATCTGTAACATAGTCGTATGGATATACACCCTTCCGCCTAATTAATTTCAGCTCCTGATCTGGAAACGAGGCACGTGTGATTTTCAAGTCATCATCAGATAATTGAGAGGCCAGTGTAGCCAGGCTAGCAGGTAAAAATCTGTAAGAATCAAGAAATCTTATGTGAATAGGAACACCATCAACTTTAATTATCTTGCTAATAGATATATATTTCTCGTCATTTTCAGCTAAAATATTTAAATTCTGCTTGTCAAACCCCTCGTACCTGATCAAATGATGGAAATCATAATTGGATGCTCCATGGCAGAATATGGGGATAAATCTTGGTCTCTTGATCTTAATATTACAGCTACTACACAGGGCCTGTTTATATCGACCATCTGTATGAGAATGGTGTTTCACCTTGATATTTATATCTGAAAATTCAGAATCACATACCGGGCATTTTTCTGCTTTGTTGAAATCTTCAATCTGTTCCTCTGTTAAAGGCAACATAGGTTTTGATATTAATAAGATGTTAGATGCTATGTCACGGCACTCATTTTCTATTCTATGTGCAAATATTTTGATGGCATTTGGTCCCTTGTATGAATATTCTTTAATAACAACACCATCCCGTACAACCACATAACAAAAACTGGAAGGTTCATGTTGCTGGTATGGTGTACTTGAAGATTCTTCTGGATCTGGGCTACAGAATGCAAGAGATTTGAGATTCGATTCAAAATCATAGACAATATATGCTGGGTGTTCCAACAAGGCCTCATACTTTTTGAATTTGCAATTTTCACTTGGATTGGGCATCACCATATGAACAGGTTTATGGTTCCCACAGTATTTCAGATGCTCAATTAACTTGTTTTTAGCAATTTCTGCATTCTCTTCCCGAACCCCCTTCACCATTTTTTGACCATCAAATACAGTCAAACATCTTCTGCACAACTTGAATATTGTATGAGTTTTGTCTAGTTGTGTTCTCACTAAAGCTTCAAGATTATGTATCAAAGTATAATGGTATGTATCATCTCCTTCAATTAAGAGCAGATCAATCGGAATAGCAGATTCATCATCAATTGTACTGATTCTGAGAGGTGCTATCGGGCAATTGCCAGTGGAACAAATAAATACATTAATAGATAATTGTTTGCCATTGATGTGTCTGGCCTTTTTTTCAAATTTATCAATATTCTCTACAGACATTGGATATTCCAAACCCTCCATTACATCATCAAAATCGTGTTCATGCTGTTTGTAATAAGTTATTCTCTCAGGATTCCTTGAAACTGGATACAAAGCAGCTAATATACACCACAAAAAGCATTTCTGGTCGGCGTTTTTTATATTGACCACGGCTCTTTTGTTTTTGATATTAGCAGGCAATGGCACATAAGTAGATCCTTGTAATGGAGTGAATTCAGAAATATTAACATAGAGCTTGTGTGATGAACCGCATAGGCTCCATCCTGACTCTTTTGCCGCAAATTCAGAGTGTTTGATATTTAATTGATCTATCAAATTGCCTATTATTTTGTCTGAATTTGAATTTGAATATACAGGTACAGTTTCTGTTATGTGGGGCTGTGTAAATTTTGTGCCATTTGGTTTCTTATATTGTACAAACAATTTGAGGGATAGCTTATAAGAGCCATTTTGTGCATTAAGAATTGCCTGCAGATCAGAATTTATACTGTTCAAGAAATTCTCAATGCCCCATCTTGGCTCTGATACAAACCGGTAATCCCTAAGTTGGGCATTAAAACTGCTACGGATAGGTGCATGGCGTAGCTGTTTTGCTGCTCTGGTATTAACAGGTGCTTCGTGCCTTCTTTTCTGAGCAGATGTGGATGGTTGAGAGGGCAATGCAGAGCAAGTATCTTTATGTTTATATGTAAAATATTCCATGTTATATTTTCTATTGCATTTGGGGCAAATTTTTGTGGGAGTTTTGTATTTGTCCGGATTACAAATTTTTTGATGTCTGGCCCAATTAGAGCTAAATATATTTTTATTGCATTGATTACAATATTTTTGATTCGGCATTTTTGTTGTTGTTTATTATATACAATTTCCTGGGTTTCAATTCAAAACTTTATACTGGATAAAAAATATCAGTTGGGTTCAGCACTGTGATTTGTATGTGCGTGTATGTGTGTAGGTGTGTATACACTTAATATTTCTGGCTTTGGTATTTATATAAAATTTCCTGGGATTCAAATGTAAAACCAATAGCCCACAAGTGGAAAATCATTCACACTGACCCGGCGCAAATACCTGCACGAACATGCATATCTTGAATAGCAATAACCTTGTTATGTATAACAGGCTGGGACAAATATAAGCTTGACTCTAAATATGAGTGGATTACAACAAATAACAGATTTTATATTGTTCAATATGAATTTAAACCAGTAAGTATGAGAAGCACTGTATCAACACGTCTGTCCCCCTCAGTCAGTCTCACATAACTGGCTGATGCAATAATCGGGAATTTCTGTAAATACTTGCGCTGAGGAAAAAATCAATACTACCGTCTCGGGAATTCCACACACTGACGCAGAGGGGGAAGGAACATGCAAACACAGACCAATTCTAGAGGTAGGCTCTGCATATTGCATTGTTTTAATATTAGATAATCAAATTGAATAGTATCCAATTGAACTTAAACCTGAAGTAAATATGTATAAGTGGGTATGGATACAAGTTTATAGACAAACTGATGCAATTTTTGTAAATATTAACAAATTTGCTTGAGGAGAGTTAATACTTTAAAAATTACAAAACTCTTGGGTTAGGCAGGTGCTACACTTAAACAAATGAACATGTTGAGCAAGTTTTAAGTATAAACAAATCAATCTAAGAGAGCTCTTCGTTTCTGAAAAATTCCCGAGGGCATTTTTTACAAAAATCTTGAATTAGACAAGATTCCACACTTGCCCAAAAACTCATATGCTCATGTTAAGCAAGTTTTAAGTGTAGCAAAGCTGCTTGAGGGGATGCTCTTCCTTTCTCGCACTGTCCGTACCGTAAAACCCACTACTCTGCTTGTTAGATAGTAACGTTTTGTGCAACATACAGTGTAGAGAATATAAGGCATTATGCAGATTTTTCTATATTAGAGCAATTTCTCAAAAATATCCCTGTACACACAACGGCAAAAGAAACGGTAGGCGAATTGTCCATCACCATTTTAATTCGGTCTGTATTGCACAATATGATGATAATGAATTGAAATAAAGACGCAAATAAGTAGAAGGCAATGCCTGTTTCGCACCAACATCATTTCATTCCTTAAAACAACACAGGATGTAGAAAAAAAGTAATGAATAAACGATGGACAATTTGCCTACCATTATCTTTCCTGTTGACTGTACCAGATGTGTAAGCATCATCGTTCAACGTGCATCATGTTTTGTACGTGAGGTTAAAAGCTCCACTGTGTATCTTCGTGCATGGATTTTTAAAGCATATTTTCATTTGGAAATGTCGTTAGTCATACACAAATGTCAAAGTCTGACGTGAAATATTGAATAGCCAATATACTTTGTCCTAGATTAAACGATCAGTTTGTATCCATTTAATTAATTACTCTTGATAACTTCTGTGGTTAATGTAGTGGTCCGAGCTTCGAATTCTCGCATGCATGTTTCACTGTGATCCATTCATCATTTTCATCGTGATAAGACAAGAATTACAGAAAATCAAAGAAAACTGACATATTTTACGAATACAGTATTTTGATGCTTCTATAGAATCTTTTATCTAGAAGAAATTTCGGAACGTGAAATAAAATATTTCTTTAAATTAAAATATCCGTGTGCAGAATTCACACAGAAAATTAAAAGAATGAATTGAACGCACTGAAGTGTATACAAGTTGTAGCCTGAAGCAAACGTCTGAATGCATTTAAATGCATTCAATTTTTGTAAATGTAATTTACATTATACTAATCGACTCAAAACTAACTTACTTTAATTCTGACCTTCTACGAAATGGAACATACCACTTATTACAACGTCTTGAATATTTAACCGTTGGTAATTTTAAACTTGCTGTTTTAAGAGAACCTTTTCAGATCTTCAACTTCAACTTACAAAGAATAACATTATTATGTATAAATAAAATTTACAGAAAAATACATGGAAAGTAAAACAGTAATTTGAACTAAAAATATGATGAAATGCATAAATACACTAAAATGCATTATATTTCATTTAAGTACAGATATGCGTTAAAGTATTTCGCTTGATTCACTTGCATTAAAATGCTTGAGATCATATATTTCGAAGGAAACAATTGCACGAATGGTTTATCAATTTATGCATTTAAATGAATTAAATTTGATTCATTTTCTTTTATCTCCATATCTGCAACAGATCTTACCGTAACGTGTTCAGGAGTCATAGATCCTGAAGAGGAAGCTGTGTCTGTTTGCACTATTATCGTATCTATTTAATTCCATCCATCCTCTTCATTGTGAAGTCAGACAAGTAACGTAATATAGAGTCACTCGGGGGATATGCCCATCGGGGTTAAATGCCCGCCCCCTCGTATCTCGCGCAACGTTAATGTTATGTCAACTCTGCGACTCTTGTTTGAAAGCGCACTCCGTGGTGAGACGAGGCAGCAGGTTTGGAGCTTGTGAGAAGAATCTGAAGCCATTCATGGTTATTTTTCGAGATAATATTTTTTGGACTTTGTTGTATTAACATTGTGCAATAATATTCCCAAGAGAGAAATAAACTGAATTATATTTGGTGTAAAGATCAAGAGTCAGTGAAATATATCTGCAGAGTGAAACTGCCACATGGTGCTCAGAGTTGCCAACCCAGTGATTCAATTTTCTGCTTGTAGCTGTGAGGTTATATGCTCACTGAAATTAAGTACAATATGCCCATGGGCATTATTATGAGAAGAGAGGACTACAATGTGACTGGATCCAGTGTATTTGTTGTAGTATGTGGATGCATTACATATGTATCAAATTCACGTCCATGTGTCCAAAGTGCATTGAAATTTCTCACAAATGTAAACAGTAAAACAGGCTATAGTAAATTCAAAAGAAATGTTAGAAACGCTATGCTTGTCTGTACAAATGATGTTCTGTTTACGAAACACTAGTCTTCCAGTTAATGCTGTGTATTATTTTCCTTTAAATATGTCATGTCAAGTAATACAACAATTGTTTCTTGTATTGGGCATTTTACCCCTAATGTGTGGGCATTTAACCCTGAACACGGGTAAAATTGACGTTCATCTGTTTATTTTTCTGTAAGCATTTTTTCTTGCACTTAAACTGAAGATATTTTTAAAAAAATATATTTCTTATGCATTTATGCTCACTATAAGTACGAACGTTAACTGTCCTCAAAGACAGAAACTCTAATGGTCGAATACCAGCAAAGCTTTTTGAGCTTCGCATGCAGTACCCCAATTTTAATGTTATTTTATACGGATGGGGCAAAGTCAGTCGAATCAGTTTGTTGCGCCTTCGTCCTAGACTCTCAATGTTCCAGTTACTCGTTACATCCTGCCTGTTCCATCCGTACGGCAGAGTTGAACGCCATCCTAAAGACACTAGACTTTACTGACGTCAGTGCTCTGAAAAAGTCATTCGCTGCACTAATTCGAACAGTATGCTTCAGAGTATGGAATCGCCGAATTCCCGGCATCCGGTAATGCAGCGCATCTTTCGACAGCTCGTGTCCGTTTCTGCTGTGTCCCTAGTCACGTGAGAATAAAACGAAACGAAGCACCCGATGCTGACGCCAAGTCTGCTGATGCAGACGGAGACGTTCTCGTTCACCTTTTGCCAACTAGAGACCCGCAGAATGTGTTTCGTTGTTGCCTTCTTGACACTTGGCAGGAAGAGTGGGGATACTGTAACGGGGAACAAGCTTCAGGCTATTAAGCCCACCCAGGTTTTTCTCTCGTCGCGTAGAAGTTATTCTTACTCGACTGCGTATAGGACACAGCAGTCTCACCCATGGTCACTTGCTGCAAGAGCTGGATCCTCTCGTGTGTCGTGTCTGTTATGTCGTTTTAAGTGTTCGGAGCATCCTTATTGAATGTGCCTGTTTTGCCTTCCTCAGACAGACTTGTAATCTTCCCAACTGTTTGGCATCCGTGTTGTGAGATGGCATTGTTTTAACGAATATTTCTAACTTTTTACGAAGAGTTGCTCTATTTTACTGTCTGTGATGTAGTTTTTAGTTTATTCTAACTATTTAATGTCTTGTGCAGGTTCCTTCACGCTCTTGAACTTTTACCATTTCTCAAGGGGCTCCTAACGCCCCTTGTTTTAAATTTTTTAGTAAGAAATTTAGATAAGCTGATATTTCTCCGCATACATTGAAGGTAGTAAAATGGCCATATCGTATCATACCCTTCGGTATGTGGGATCGACCTGGGTTGATGTAGCCCTCTGATCATTAACCCTCGTCTATTGAGCTACTCGCTATTCATGGTAGGCTTGATGGTAGGTGGGAAGGTACTAACTACACACATGTGAATGGCAAACACACAAACCTGAGTTTTAAACCCATACAGACTGGGTCAGCATGGCTAATGAAATGGTATACCTGTCTCCGTCCAGCAGCCCAAGATCTGCGATGAAAGGTTATGGTCGTAAGTGTACTGTACATTTTCAAAGATTCTACAGATCATTACGATATATGCCGGCGCACCCACCAATTTTAAATCAATCAATATGAATATATACATTTACAAATACGTGAAGATCACACATCTCAAGATCGTTTTTCTATTCCAATTTTAGGAGATTATGAAGCTTCCACAGAATAAAAATATGGCAGATCTATGCTAAAACTGTTACAATGAACAAATGGAAAATACAGCTTTGCGAGGACACAAGAAATGTTTTTCTAATGGCAAAGCTCATTCTTGAGTCTTTTAATTCACTCAACATTTCTTACTTTCAGTTCCCTGAGAAGTAATGTGGTTGAATCGTTGCAATTAACATGGAGCTGCCTGCTATAATGACGGTAATAAGTAGCGCCATCTATGGAGAAAGAAAGGAAACAATGGGGAAAATGGCTGAAGCCGTCATTTCGAGCAGAAACTGAACACGGTTAGGGTCGTCAACTTCTTTTCATCCATTCTTCGTAAATCCTTGAAAACCGAGCGCCTGGTATCCAAAGTTGAAGAGCAACTTCTCCCTTTTTGTTTCCAGAAAAGACCCAGTTCTTCGAAGGAAAAGAGGAAACAAGCATTCTAACAAGGCAGCGTCTCTTCAGAACGTCTCTAAAATGGCGAGGCGAGTGCTGGCCAAGAAGCTTGGGCAAGCGGCGTCATGTGACGTGCTTCCGTTTGCTTTTGCAAAGAAGATAATACTTCCTTCTTCACTTCCAGATATTTTTTGCTTCAATGTTATTGATCGTTGCTGGACACAGCGAGATTCAATGGAAAAGTATATGAAAGACATGCTGGACAAAAACGACGCCAATCCAGTACAGTTATGGAGAATGTGAAGACTCCATAGTCGCCAGTATTTCTAGAAGTTCTCTGTTGTTTTTCTTAAGACTCCATTCACGCTTGACCACAGAGTGCAGTGGAGCTTCTGCCCCGAGAGAAAATACTCTAGCAGTTGCAAGACGGGTGCATATAGGCGAGTCAATTAAAGGGTGTGAAACATCATTGGTTGACGACGTAACCTCATATTGTAATTAGGAAAACAAGTAAGAAACTTATCACTTCACTCTACTGGTCAGTCATTACTCATAATATAGTGTACCAAAATTGCATTGAAACCATAAGCCCCGAAGGAAAATTTCTAAATGTCAAAATCGAGGTTGTTCTGAAGTACTATTGAAGTTTATGTGACGTCATATTTACGGGTTATCGTGAGCAGTGGGTTTCAATCAAGTTTATATATAACTTAAATTTAAAAACTCCGTTTTGAATTTTTAAAAAAACAACTTTTTCTAGTGGTATAGAAACAGAATACTACTGAAAGGAATGTTTTTCCGAATTATGCGCGAGAAAAAACATGTACCCATGTATGACTTAACTGTAAACCAATTAGATAATTAAGAAAAATCATGAATATGAGTTTTAGTTGTGATTTAAGCTTACTTAATGCGCAGTCAGGCTAATAGGGTCCGGACCTAGAGTTTAAAGTGGTATCCGAAGCACAATGTGCCTCCACCGAGTATCGAAACCGGGAAATCTTTATTACAATACGATGATGTAACCTATTGCGCCATCAGGGGGGGGGCTACCATGAATACGAAGTGCCGAAAAATGAAATATTTCGTTCGTGGCATACTTGAAACAAAACCACATATTTCAACTATTGTGAGGTAAAATGATATAAGATATTAAACAAATTAATTAATATACGTACATATACCATAAAAATAGTTCATAATACAGATATTCAATGATTATTTTCCCCTTTAATAGAATTTCAGGCTAATTTATATTCGTCAAAAGTCCATTCGAACACACAATAAACCTCTAAAACGTAATAAATTTTCTGCTTATCAGAGCTGTCACCAGGCTTGAATGGAATAATGAAAAACACGGAAAATCCTTCAGGATGAGCTGCTGTCGACGTTTTTCAGGATTAAATGTGAAAATGCTCTAAGATATGGATCAGTCAGTAGAATGCCATTCGCTTCACCATTCTGACGGACGTAGAAAATCACAAAATTCAAGGAGTGCTAGATGGGGAAGAGGAAACAAAGCTACTATACAGAGAGTGTATTCAGTGGCGTATCGCGATATATGGCTGGGAGCTGTCAGGTTCAGATGTATTTCACAAGGGAGCATAGTTCATAAATTCAGGCACCACCTGCAGGTGCAAAAATTTTCAGAAGCCATGGCGACCGGGCGTCATGTATTTTTATACCCTTGATATCAGTATCTTTATGGGCTTCGTTTTCATGTTAATAATAATTGTTAATACAGGGTGGCTCAATGAGTCACTTAACACCCCCAGAACAAGGCCACTGCGGCATGGAACGTGAAAATGGCGATGACCAATCGTTATCAGGCCAAAGGGGAACCACATTGACGTCACCCGCATGGTCGGCAGCCATCTTGATGTCCGCCATCTTGAATTTAACTTCAGAAATTTAAATGAGAAGGGGACGTGCGACATATCAAAAATGCCCGACCCTGTGGCCGAGTGGTTAGCACATCGCGCTGCGACGCCAAGGGTCCCGGGTTCGAATCCCGGTCGGGCTTGGTTGTTTGTGAATGTCCATTCATCAATTTCATCATTTCATCACTCATCCCCATCTTCGCAAATTAGCCAAGAGGCACAAAACGCGAAGTAAAATAAACTAAAATCAATAAACAATAAAAGACATATCAAAATGGGCTAGAATTTCACCAGGAAAACAACTGTGACATTTGTTTTCATCTAACTTTAATTGTTGCAGAGTTAACAATACCACAAAGTTATGGCTCAATAAGTCACTTAACACCCCCAGTACAAGGCCACTGCGGCATGGAACGTGAAAATGGCGATGACCAATCGTTGCCTGGCCAAGGGGGAACCACATTGAAGTCACCCGCATGGTCGGCAGCCATCTTGAAGTCCGCCATCTTGAATTCAACTTCAGAAATTTGAATGGGAGGGGGGACGTGCGACATATCAAAATGGGCTAGAATTTCACCAGGAAAACAACTGTGACATTTGTTTTCACCTAACTTTAAATTTAAGGGCGATTTCCGTATGGGAGAGTGACACGTCCTTTCCTTTTTGCTTAAATGTTTATTGTTCAAATAATCGTTAGTATGTGATTATGTGGTATTTATTGTTAGACCAATCACTAAAAATTTCCGGATATTGACTTACCGGTATGTACAAATCTTGTAGTATTGGTTGGCATGGGAATTACGATTGTGTTTTGTCATTACATAAAAGCAGGGGGGGGCCACTCCGCGACTTGCACGTTATTGGCTAGAGCTGGTGACGTCACCAAGCGGACACGAGCGGAAGAAAGCTATGCGTAGAATGTAGCATATGGCCCATGAAACGCTGTGTTTTCATGCATCTTTTGATATTATACACCAAAGCTGTTAATTTAATTTGACAACAAGAGATCAAATACGCGATAGAAGTATACACTTATCCGAAACAATGCATAGTTTATTTTTCATACATTATATGCGTGATATCTTGTCCCTGTAGGCTGTAGTCCACTGCCAGCTTTTCTTTCCAGCTAACCTATAGCATTTATTTTAAATGTCTAATTCTAAGGAAAGTTCTTGTCCGGGCATATTCTGATATGTCTTTTTACTGAATATCCTGGAATTTTCCTTTAATATTTTTACGCTACTTTTCAGATTCTCCAGTTGATCGCCACGATGAGGATAAATTTGTTTTTGTTATTTAGTGTCTTCTTCCACTTTTGGCTAATCGCGACGAACAGGATGAGTGATGATTAGTTTAAATTGATGAAGGGACACTCGCAGCAGGCACGTATCCAAGGGGGAGCTTAGGGGGCTCGAACCCCCCGAAAGTTTGCGGTTTACAATAGTTAAAATGAGGTTTTTGGTTTCTTATGGTGTGAAATAAATTAACGTGACGATAATTTAAGGTGAGAAATAATTATCGAGTCAAGCACGTATGCAAGGTGGGAATCAGGGGGCTCCAGCACCCCATTCAGGAAATTACGCTACATAAAATTAGGTTCATGGCTTCTTAAATAATGTGATGATAATTTGAGATAAATAATTTTCGAGCCAAGACACAGAATGTTCTATAACCCTGTTATTGTTAATAGCGCGCACCCAAGGGGGGATCAGGGGGCTGAGTCCCCCCTTAATTTTTTCAGTTTACACTACATATTTTTTTTTTTTTTTTTGGATTTGATTTATTTTAGTTTACTTCGCGTTTTGTTCCTCTTAGCTAATTTACGAAGATGGGAATGAGTGATGAAATGATGAAAATGATAAATGGACATTCACATACAACCATGGCTGAGCGGGATTCGAACCCGGGACCCTTGGCGTCGCAGTGCGATGTACTAACCACTCAGTCACAGGATCCGGCAAAATTAGGTTTTTGTTTTCTTGAATAGTGTGCCGATAATATATAAGGAGAGAAATACTTACCAAGGCAACATGGAGAATGTTCTATAAGCCTGTTGTTGATAATATTGCATTAAAACTTTTCTTGCGCTTTCGGTGTTGTCGCAACACTATGCAAAGACTTGTCAGCATTTGGAAGCTGCAAACGTAGCGCCACACGTAGGGCGATTCATTGTAATTTTTTAATCTCTGGAAAGCGCGAGAGGGAACGTTCTTGAATAAGAGAAGGAGTCGAACTACTGGCAACATTAACGAATCGTTTTATCTGCGGAACGTTCTAGAATATAATGAGGTTAAAATACGCGGCTTCAATTTCCAGGTTGATCTGTACAACAGAATCGGTTAATGAATATTCAAAGGTAAGTGTGATAGTTCATACAGTCTATTGGTGGCTATATAAGATCTAGTGATTCAAAAATGAAAAGGACTAAATACCATAAAGTAACGAAGTCTACTACTAGTTCCAGTTCGGGTCCAAAGCAGAAGACATTAACGACAGCGGAATTTCCGGAGCCTCAGTGTAGTGTTAGTTCGGGTCGAAGGCCGAAGAGATCGAAGGTCTCTCTCTAAAGTGAATATTTAAGCAGTAACGGGTATTGGAGCGGTTAATTAAAAAAGAAATAAGCTGCACAGATCAACTGAAAATCAAAGTTTTGAGTGATGAGTTAGTTGTGCCCGGACCAAATTTTCCCAAAATTTTAGAAGAGGAGGGTTATGCATACAATTTTTGGTGGTCAGTCCCTATTTTGACATCTTTTCCTCTCTTTGACGTTCATTTTTTTAAGGAATACTTGGTCAAATTGGGTTATGACCTCACCAACCCTCCCTTGGGCACGTCACTGGAGATAAATGAGTAAGCATTTAATCATATTGGGAGAAGAAACACTAGATGTGTTGGGATCGGAAGGGTTTTCATTGTGAATTAATTGTTTCGAACTGTATTCGAGAAGACTTACTTTGTTTTGTGCCAATATATGACAAGACTGCGGAAGTTGTGACAGACAATTGTGAACACTTGCGAGTGCTTAGGCCTCAATATGAATAATTTGGTGAGTTTCGGCTTTTATAAGAACTGTAAACATGGGAGGACAAGACACAGTAGTGGTGTTCAGGCTCGAATCAGAGAGAAATATTCGAGAAATTTCTGCGTCCAGTTCGCAGCCCACAGTTTGAATCTCGTGTTGTCGATTGGATTGTCCATCCCGTGCGTGTGTAACACCTTCGTAAAAACACTCGAAGACGCCATAGATGTTTTGATGTCTGATGATAAGAAATGGACAAACACACATACTGAGATGGTTCCGGCACACAATGTCAATGCATGGAAACAGAGGAGTTGAGTGGTAAAAAATGTTCCGATTTCACGTTCTGAATAATTTGGCAGCCTTGAACAGTGGCGACGATTTTGGGGATAGTTGCTTCCCATTTTTTTACCTTCACACTATGACATCTTTATGCTAACCCTTGTATACCAAGGGAAGAGAAAGTAAACATTTCTTGCACCCCCACTCCCGTTTTGAACACAATTGACACCATTGGCCTTAAACATACAATTGTGAGGTTCTATCTATACCCCTAAAAATATGGTGTTTAGTCCCCCACGAAAGGAATTCCTGGATACATGCCTGACTCGCAGAGAACACCTATGCCCATGCTGGGATTTGAACCGGGAACTTCGGAGGCGAAATCGAAAGTCGACCCCTTAAAGCCCTCGGCTACCGAGCCGGTGAATGAATTAGATAATGGCTATTGTATAAAGGGTGTCTTTTCGGGAAACATTCAAATAGCAATATTTCTTCCAGGTAATATATCCTAGGAACTTCATTCTTGCGAGCTTACTAGGTTCTGGCATGTGGGCCAACAATCTGTGTAGTACTCTGTACTGTTTGTGATCCACATGGATTTGTGATCATCCATTTCATCTACTCACCATTCATTTTCATCTTTGCGATTAGCCAATGGGTAAATTATACTTGAAATAAAACAAAAGCAATACAAATACCAAACAAAAATAATGGAACGATTATGCTGTTACGTTTTCCTGTATTTTAGGCACGTCGCATGTATCAGCCAACAGCCAGAGATTGCTTTTCGGTCGAATGATACTTCTAATAATAATCGGAGGTAAATGCAAGCTGAGAATTATAATTTGATCTCTTATCCACCTGAGTTGAGGATCTAAATTTTTGGATTTTATTTGTAACAATATTTACTACTGCGAGGAATTAAAAAAAACTTACGGCTAATTTCGTCACTGACTTCCTATTCTGTAATAGTTACATTTGTTGTAAGAACATAATACATTAATTTACTTTGTATAAATATTACATTATCCATCGCTTTTCCTAATTAAATCTCATACCATATCCAATACACACATAAAATGTGTTTTACTAATAATACAGGTAGGTTTGGTTTGAGTTGGTTTCTTAAGTCTACTTTATGAACAGTAAGGCTAATTGGGACTGGACCCACAGTTTAAAGTGGGATCCGAACCACTTTGTGCCTCCACCGGGTATCGAACCCGGGACCCCTTGATTTCAAGGCGATGACGCTACCACTGCGCCATCGGGGAGGACGTGTTCCTTGCAGTTTTCTTCCAGACGGCCAAGGGTACTTGCAAGGGGCACAGAGGGGCAATTGCACCCTTCGATTTAAAATTTATTACAAATAAAAATACATTTCGTAAAATTATCTTGCTCGCTTCGCTCACAATTTCTCCTATTCTTATAGTCCAAGTTCAGAGCCATAGCTATATGGGGCGGCGGCAGTCGGACCTGGGAGCCCCCGTAAAATTATTTGCGCCCCATTAAATCAATTTCTTTTTATGAAACTTAATATCAAATATTAATGATGACATTGTAATCGAAGAAGTCATTGGTCAATCAAGGGATTCCTATTTTTTGTCAGGTGTCGAAACATGTATTTCAACTATAATATAATACAATTCACACAATATTTTGCAAAATGGTTAACGTAACCAGTAGTTACGTAGTTGTCTGTAGTGATACAAGAGTCTCCCCTTTGAAGGAAATAGAGTCCGTAGTGGACTAAGGGATCCATGTTTTTATGTTTTAGCAAGGTCAAAAAAAGTATGTAACCATTATTATTATGTAATTGATCCGATTTTGCTTGCTGTAAATATCAAGTAGGGTGAAGGCACATAATGGTTCGGATCCCACTTTAAACTGTAGGTCCAGTTCCAATTAGCCTTAGTGTGCATAAAGTGGACTTAAAACACCAAATCAATCAATTACAATATCCAGTAGGTACAGTCCCTAGTAGCCTATTTATGTTAAACTTTATATTCTTTGGCAACCTGGAATGGTCATTATCGAAATATTGCTATTTGATGTTGCTCGAAGTTGTTGTTTTTTTGTTTTTTTCGTTGCAGTTTCAAGATAATATCCCTTTTCTGTTACTTATAGCTTTTGGGGGAGAGGGGCAAGTGCCTCTGTGTACCCTACCATAATATGTGCCAATGCGACACAATATATTTTAAAAATTTGCCCCCTCTAGGATTGACTTCGCCCCCCCCCCCTACAAAGAATTCCTGGCTACGGGCCTGATTGAATAGCTTCTTTGGTCATTATTTACATGACAGCTCTTCTCATTGATTGACGAGAAGATTGAAAGGATGTGCAGGGGAGAAACGCCTGCCCTGTAAGACGTACATTATATTTTCAGCACAATTTCTCAACAAACGCACATAAAGTAAAGTAACAGTGCAATTGTTAATTAGTGTTCGCTACCTACTAGATGTTCAAAGTATTATTTTCGCGGACGATGTTTCAACTTCAAAGCTAATAAATCTTATCTTGCACTCAATATTCAATGAAGCAATACTTAGAAACTGAGTTCCGATTGTGTAAAGGTTTTTGAAAGTTGCATACGTGATGATACGGAAGGCGAGTGTGGAAGATAAGGACGGAGGCGCAACCACAAATTTTTATCTGGAGGGAGAAAGTACCAGGATAAACGTACCAATAATAATAATAGTAATAATAATAACATTAATAATGACATTATTATTACTAGTGGTAGTAGTGGTAGTATCAAAGACGTTATTATCCTCATAAATTACGCAAAAGGTAGGTAGATGTCTGTGCTAAAGCATTTATTTGGAACAAACGATTTGAAATATTTTTTCAACACCAGAAATTTTACATTAGCTAATAATTGAAAACAAGCACACAAACTGTATTTTTGAATGGCAGAAAATGAATGATAAATGCATGCCGAAGATATTTTTTTTGTACATGTAACATGTATAACTTTCATATGTTTTACACATATGCAACATGGAGCGACATAAAATAAGAAAATACATATGCAAGATGCTAACACTAAATTATGTACGTATTCAAAGTTTTTTTCATGACACATATACAAGACATATTATTTAAATACATCACATTACAAAAAACAATTATATTCCGAGCGAAGCGAGAAAGTAAATTTTTTGATCCAATTTTTGCAATTTAAAACAATATTGATTTAATAAGGAACAAATAATATCACATGGCGCCAAGGCATTCTCTCTTTCACATTTTTTTTTTAAATTAGATTATTTGGCGCCCATGGCCGACTCCCGATGCCCCCTAGCTACGTCTCTGAACTTGACGAGACTGAGAAAAGCAGGCACTGCAAGCAAAGCGAGCAAGAAAATTTTACGAAATGTATTTTTATTTGTATAAAATTTGAAATAGAAGGGGGCAATTTCTCCTCTGTGCCCCCTGCAGGTGCCTTTGGCCATCAATGTTTGCCCCCCCTAGAATTGACTTCCGTCGAAGGTTGGGGGACAATGCCCCTGCCCTCCCCTGTGGTTGCACCACTGAGTAAGTCCGAAATTTGGAGGAACAAATTGAATCAATCCTGATACAGCAACTTTTTGGGAAGCGATGATCGCTTTATTCCAGGCGATTTTCTTCTATTATTATTGCACGTGGCAAGAGCACAAACAGGTTGATTTGTTCTCATTCTACCGGCATTCAAGAAAAAGTGTGTATAAGTAAATAATCGACCCATTTATCTCAAGCTTCCGTATACGATAACGAAGTAAATTCCATTCTGTCCGCTTAATGACGTCATAGCGCGCACAGAATCATGGGAGAAAATCTCGGAACCTCGGGAATGGCATACCTTATAAAGGTACCTTGACATAAAAGTTTAAAAGAGTGATGATGTGAATTGATCGTGTCAAGAGTAGCATATTTCCTTTTTCACTGATCTGAACGAAAATGCCACTAACACGTGAGGAACGGATTTCCATCATATTGATGTCAGGGAAGAGAAGTACGTGTGACATTGCCGCAGACTTCAATAACCGCAATCCTGCAAGACAACCGGTGTCACATGTGGCCGTCAGCCAGTTGCTGGCAAAGTTCCAAGATACTGGATCTGTGGATGACAAGCCGCGACATGGACGTCCGAAAACAGCCACGGATGAGGGTACTGCTGTAGCGGTGTTGGCATCATTTGCAAAGTCCCCAACCCGTAGCACA
This sequence comes from Lepisma saccharinum, assembly GCF_977018435.1. NCBI lineage: Eukaryota > Metazoa > Arthropoda > Insecta > Zygentoma > Lepismatidae > Lepisma > Lepisma saccharinum. Next base: position 22,936,569 of record NC_139250.1, on the reverse strand, counting down.
CGGAGACTGGCGCTGGAAAGCGGTGTCAGCAAGGGTTCAATTCAAAGGATTGTACGTGACCACCACTGGCATCCCTATAAGATACAGCTGCAGCAGCACCTTAGTGAGGACGATCCAGACAGGCGTTTGCAGTTTTGTGAGTGGGCTATAGCACAACTGCAACGTGACCCTGCCGTCGGTAGCAAGATTCTGTTCAGTGATGAGGCTAATTTTTATGTGTCGGGAGAGGTGAATAAGCAAAATCTGCGGTACTGGTCACCCGAAAATCCACATTGGACAGATCCCAGCAAGGTACTTGGGGTTCCCGACTTGTTGGTCCATTTTTCATTGAGGACAACTTAAATGCAGAGGGCTACTTGCTTCTGCTACGGGAGCAGATCTTACCATCCTTACTGTCCGAGGATGGGAGCTATCCTGAATGGTTCCAGCAAGATGGTGCTCCACCGTATTATGGGATGATAGTCCGTCAGTACCTGGATCAACAATTCCCTCACCACTGGATTGGTCGCCGAGGGACTGTGGAATGGCCTGCACGCTCACCTGAACTGACATCATTGGACTTTTACCTCTTGGGACACCTGAAAGCCATGGTGTATGCTACGAAAATCAGGGATCTGGCCCACTTGCACACACGCATTGTGGATGCCTGTACTGAAATAACTCCTGAGGTTCTTCAGAATGTGGTAAGGTCATGGGAGAGACGATTACACGTATGTGTTGCGCAAGAGGGACGTCATATTGAGCATGTGTTATAACTTTGTGGTATTGTTAACTCTGCAACAACTAAAGTTAGGTGAAAACAAATGTCACAGTTGTTTTCCTGGTGAAATTCTAGCCCATTTTGATATGTCGCACGACCCCCTTCCCATTTAAATTTCTGAAGTTGAATTCAAGATGGCGGACATCAAGATGGCTGCCGACCATGCGCGTGACGTCAGTGTGGTTCCCCCTTGGCCAGGCAACGATTGGTCATCGCCATTTTCACGTTCCATGCCGCAGTGGCATTGTACTGGGGGTGTTAAGTGACTTATTGAGCCATAACTTTGTGGTATTGATAACTCTGCAACAATTAAAATTAGGTGAAAACATATGTCACAGTTGTTTTCCTGGTGAAATTCTAGCCCATTTTGTATGTCGCACGACCCCCTTCCCATTTAAATTTCTGAAGTTGAATTCAAGATGGCGGACATCAAGATGGCTGCCGACCATGCGCGTGACGTCAGTGTGGTTCCCCCTTGGCCAGGCAACGATTGGTCATCGCCATTTTCACGTCCCATGCCGCAGTGGCCTTGTACTGGGGATGTTAAGTGACTTATTGAGCCACCCTGTAAAACTGATTTTCAAGGAAAGAGATTTTCAATATGAACACCATATAATTTTAATAAAGAAGACACCCCTCTGAAACTAAAACCATGAATATTTTAAAACTTTTCTCGTGTCACGAAGCTAACCAAAAACTAAGCTGACGCTGTCATAACTTTCTGATTCCCCAATTGCAGGTCAACACGGGAACAGCATTAACCTCCTTTGCCCCCTTTCCATTCAGGCTCCTGGAAAAAAAGCAGTTCCTGATATTTTGCGTAGCGCATTGATTTTTTCCAACGTTAGTCAACCCTAAAATAAACATTTTGATCCCTACCAAAATGGAGACGGTACTGAAAAGTGCAGGGATGGAACATTGAAAAGCTTGAAGAAAATTCGACTCCCAAATAAGCCAGTTCCTTTTTCCAGAGACGGCCTGGAGGAAAGAGAGCACAATCTGTATATTCTCACTTTGCTTTTGAAATCATAAATTTGTTGGAACCCGATATCGCAGAGTATGGACTTTTGCCGTCAAAAATAAGATGGATTACTTTGCAAAGTGGTTCCGAAGTAAATGGAATGAATAACGAGAAACTTACAAATCTGAAACATTAGTCTACATTCTTGGCGGAGTGGATAGCACAGCGCTCTACGATTTCAGGATTCCATTTCCGGCCTCAACATGGGAGTTGTTTGAGATGGATGTGCGAGTTCTGTACAGTCAGGTTCACTTGTTGAGAATGTTGTGTCCTCCACGTTAGTATGAGAGTTGTTCCTAATTCTTCATCATTCCTGTTATTAATTTCGTTCTCCATCCTGTTCCTAATTTAGATCCCCTTCGTGTTCGTAATTTTGTCCTCCTTCCTGCCCTAATTTCGTCCTCCTTCGTGTTCCTCATTTCGTCCCCCTTCGCGTTCCTAATTTCGCCCTCCTTCCTGTTCCTAATTTGGCCCTCCTTCCAGTTCCTAATTTCGTCCCCCTTCGTGTTCCTAATTTCGTCCCCCTTCGTGTTCATAATTTTGTCCTCCTTCCTGTTCCTAAGTTCGTCCTCCTACCTGTTCCTAATTTGATCCCCTCATAAGTTTCTTTTTTGGTTAAGACGGGTCCTGAAAACGTGGGATCTTAAAGAAATAATGATAAGGTTATTTATTTTTGAAGTAAACCTAATACCCTTTCTAGTTTTTTTCTAAATTTAGGTTTCCAATTTTCTAAAAGTATTAAATTTTGTATTAATTCACTACATCTCACTAATTCACTTTTGTAATGACTTTTTTATAAATAATATGAATATTAAAGCTGACAAGAAATACAAATAAAAAATCGTAAATACTTGATTCTCTCGTATTTTTTAGGGGTACGAAGTTAGGAACACCTTTTTTTGGATTTACCGAAAAAAAGATGCTTTTGAATTTGATTTCTTTTGCTACTAAAAATTTGGTTATTCTGACGATTTGCCTTGGTTTTCAGGTAAAGGGATAGTTAACAAAGAGAAAGTTATATTTTGGAGCTTGTACGTCACCAGCCACGATAATGTGTTAAGGGGACAAAATTTGAGCCCAATGAGGTACCTGAAATAACATGTTAAAAGAACAACTCGTTCGACAGACGAAAGTAGTGTTGTGTTTATAATAGAATATTATCAATCGGTCTATCCCTTTGTCTGACTATACGAATCCAATGATTGGAAGTAACAATCGACAATATACTCTACGATATAACCTATCGCCAACAAATAACAAATATATATAACTAACTAACTCTCTAGCCTTCTTAAACCCGAAGGTCTATGGCTGCAGCAACACAGGCCTTCCATCTGGCCCTATCCTGGGCAAGATCAATCCAATCTTTTTCCATCCTTACCGATTTCCTTTTCGTCCATCTCAACGTTATCTCTCCACCTTCGTCTTCCTACAGGTCTCTTACCATCAGGTTTTCCAAGAAGAATCCTACTCTTCTTTCCTCTCCCATTCGTGCCACATGGCTTGCCCACCTGTCTTCTTGATTTAATTATTCTAATAATACCCGGACATGAATACAATTTATGTAACCTGCTCCACTCACCTGTCTTCTCATCCTTTTTAGGTTCAAGGATTTTATTTTTCAATACTCTTAATTTATGTTCCTCTTTTAATGTAAGGGACAATCTGGACAAACAAATATATAGATATTGAAATATTAGGTATATTATTATATTTCTGTAATTTAAATACAGTGCTCTGTAATTAGAAATTAGGATGTTTGAAAAGAGGAAGCAGCTAGATAAGAATATGGGAGTGTAATTTAGTAATCTACATTACTTCTCAAGTGTAGGAAAGGTCGCTAGATGGCAGGCCCTTCAGCAAAGCATAAGAAACGCTTAAAATAGAAGTGTCGCTCATTATCTGATCTGACCGTACGACCGTAAACTTTCCACGTTTGTAAGTAATTCCACATGTAACACAAAATTATCTATCAGTTGTAAGTTTCCTACTACTCAGGACAGAGCACACCATTGTACATATTTTTAGGGTACATTTTAAAACTTAAAAATTTAAATAATAATGTCCCCATATTCTAGAATAATTGGTCTCATAAGTATATAAAACTGCTAAATTTACGAATATGAACATAAATAGCTTTAAAAATTGAGATAATTGGAGAAATGTGATAGCGAAATAACCTAACACATTTTTTTGCAGAAACATGTTCTCTTAAGTTTCGTTTATTTACGCGAATAAGAAATGTAATATTTACAAAAAAATAATACAAATTTTATCAAACTCTGTGTAAAATGAGATTTGCTTTTTTTGTTTTAAGTCCACTTAATGCACATATAGGTTAATATGGACTGGACCTACAGTTTATAGTAGTGGGAGTTGAACCACTATGTGTATCCACTGAGTATCGAATCCGGAACCGCTTGATTTCAAGGCGACGATATTACCACTACGCCAACAGAGAGGCTCCGTGTAATGCTGATGAGCTTAGGGTAAAAATGTGATGATACCGTAATTGGTACAGTCAACGGCAAAGATAATGGTGGGCAAATTGTCCACCAGTATTTTCATTACTTGTGTAATTCAGACAGAATGAAAATGGTGGTGGACAATTCGCCTACTGTTTCTTTTGCCGTTGGGTGTACTAACACTACACTATAACAATGGCAAATTCTTTGTTTTCATTTCGGATGAATTAGTTTATTTCTTTATTAAATTCGAATTTGCATTTGCGTCACATTGCACAATGGCATTCTACGTGCACTTTCTGGCAGTCACAATATAAGGATGCTGCTTTACGAAAGAATAATTTGTGAAAAAATAAGCAATAATAGCCAGTAAAGTTTCCTTTCGTGGAAATTTGGGGTTGGATGGGTTCATGGCCGACAGCAGGGATTCCAATTCTTTAATTTGTCACTGAATTGACATTCTTTCATTCCGAAAACTCTATCAGTAACCTAGGGTCACCGAGTATTTTACTATAGTCCAGCCACGGAAGATAAAACTACCTGGAAAGGTCTATTCCAAACGCAAGAGGGGAAGCAGGTAGAAGCACCAGACAAACTACACTGTGATATTTCGTTTATATAGATTTTCTTGTTTTTATCATCATTCTGAACCTTTCCATAATTTGAAACATATCTGTACTTACTTCATTGATGTTCCCACAGCAAACTATTTTCACGGAACCCTTACCTTCTCAAGATATCATTGCTGCCACAGACCTCCAGGTACCAGACCGGAAACGTCAGCCTTTTTTTGATGTGTCAACTTTAAGCCAAATATTTTGTAGAGAGGGCGATACCTTTATATAACTAATTGTAACAACTGTTTTGAAGATTGTTTGTCATTGCACCGCACAAGATTGCAATTTTTAAGTTTACTGAGAAGTATATACGTAACTCTACATATTACACTCCACAAGTGAGTACCAATAATTTATTCACTAAAATGAAAACTTAACAAGCTCTAATGTGCAGCTCCGCCATATTTCTAGCTCCAGGAGTATGCACGGCTTCAAACAAAACCGCATTGTTTTCAGTCTGAAATCAGAGGTCTGTGATTGCTGCCGTCATCCCTATTTTGAAATTGAACAAGTCCAATTGGCGCATGCGCACTTCTGTCCATGGTTTCGGCTAAGGCAGCCGGACTGTAGCGATCTATCCCTCGATGGCTCGGCGTTCGAGTCCTGGTCAGGGCTTGGATGTTATATTGTGTTCATTAAGTCTTGAGTGCCTGAATCCACATTATGTACATATATGCTAATCGGGCCACTGGACACCTACAGTTTAAACTGGAATCCGAAGCACTATGTGCATCCACCGAGTAGCGAACGCGGGACATCTTGATTACTACTTGCTGCATTTGGATGGAGGCCGTGCCTTATCCACCCTATTTACCAGACCTTTCCTTAAGATCTACCTTCTTATTCTGTACTTGGATAATCGTTTGCGAACAGAAAGTTTGAAAACAGCTGTGGAAATTGAACTTACAGAATGTTTTGCCATGTGCAAGAAATTTGTTCACGAGAGGCACAATGATTTTGTGGGACACTGACTGGTTTTAGTTGTACAGTCACGGCCACTTCTGGGTTGTAACAAGACCATTGACTCTCAATGGAATTGTTACAATCCAGAAGTGTCCGTGACTGTACATTAATGTGCGGAATTAAGGTTCATCCTGTTCCAGATGAGGGCTCTTCCAATATTCCCTTAAAAAAATTTGGGGGGGAACCTAATATATTCAAGTGAAAAACCCTGTATATTTCTGCAAGCTTACAAGCATAGAACGTAAGGGATATGTGAGACAAAAGCGACAAGCGACACGTGTTGCTTGGAAGCGAACTCTCAGTTAGAAATGCAATCTTTCTAAGCGAAGAGGCACCTTCGGTTGCGTGTCGCTAAAGCTGGCCTTAGTGGTTAGCACACCACGTTACGACGCCAGGGGTCCTGGGTTCAAATCCTGGCCTGGGCATGGGTGTTCTTCGTGAGTGTCCCTTCATCAATTTTATCACTCATCCCAACCTTTGTGATTAACCAAAGGTGGAAGAAAAGCGAAGTACAATAAGCCAAATCAGTCAATTAATCAATGCTTTTTCGCTCGAACTGGTCCTTGTCTTCAATACAGTGCACCGTGTTGCCTCGGTGTGAAATACCCTTTTCCGTTGTCGCCTGTCGCGTGTCGCTTATGTCTGAAAGCTCGATAACATAAACGACTTTAACACCTTTCACTTTTTGGTTTGAAACAAAACAAAATTGATTGAGAAGTATCATTAGGAAAGAAAAACTCAATAGGTATGAAACATATACAGGGTGTATCAGAAGTGACAGAGCAAACTGATACGGCGAATAGTACACGATAGTAGAAGCAAAAAGTCGCAGTAAACATGGGGTGACGATCAAACCGTTTGCGAGACAATTGCGAATTTATGGTTGCGATCTGACACTGACTTGATTGATTGTACAGTGGGATCCATAAGTAATTCTAAGCAAATTGTCCATCATCATATTCACTCACTGTGTTCTACATAATGACAGCTTAAATAATTTTAACCAAACATCGAACAAGCTGCTGACAATCTCTGTACCAGCATACATAAAATTAAATTTCTTAGGATACAAGAGAAAAATCAGTGAAAATAGTCGTGAACACTTTGCCGAGCAATAGTTGTGAATCCCACTGTACACGTAGTACGCTTGTTTCCTTGGGCACTCCGAGGTTTTGTTGTTTAAAACTGAACAATGCCGAAACATGTGACATACTGTACAGTACCATAGTCCTTGGTAATAAAAGCTATAGTAATGTGTAGCGAGTTGAATCTCTTAATTCTATTGTTTGTGATTAAGTACAGTGCGTTCAACGAAAAACCGGTCCCGAGCACAAATATGAGAAATGTTACAATGTAGTGACTGATCTATATGCAACCCAAATGGCGATAGTGCCCTTTGGGTTGCATAACTGTCAGAAAACCTATGGTCCACTCCACATGCCCTAACCTAACCAAACCTAACCTAACCTTAGGTTTCCTGACAGCTATGCAACCCAAAATGCACGATTGCCATTTGGGTTGCATATAGACTAGTCACTATATTGTAACATTTCACATATTTGTGCTGGGGCCGGTTTTTAAATGTACGCACGGGGACCGGTTTTTCCTTGAACGCACTGTAGAACTATGACACCTCACACGTGAAAAGCATACGATGCGTACAAACAATCAAGTCAGTGGCGGGTCGTAAACATACATTCGCAGTTATCTGGCAAACGGTTGGAATGCAACTCCATGCTTGCTGAGACTTTTTTGCTTCTGCTATCGTGTACCTTTCACCGTTTTAGTTTGCGCTATCACTTCTGGTACACCCTGTATACAAAGGAGATTCAGTAAGAAACGTATAGCCGACAGAGAGTGCTTTTCGTGTACACTCCCTCCTTCCACATACATTTTCTCATTTTTCGTTGCAATTTGTCATGAGTGAGATTTTTCGCTCCTTCTCAGTGGAAATTGCAGCCTCAGGGGCTTGGCCGACAGGAAATCTCGATTTTCCGCCCCGCCGTCCTTTCGATCCACGTGTGATTTGGGGAAAGAGGGGAATCTGAGGTGAGCTTCAGGCAGCCAGATTCAGTCGTGGGTTGGGAAGGATGAGATTACAGCACCCAGCGGGAGATGTGTTTTTGCGTTCCATATATTTCTTCCAGCATCCTCGTCTATGGCATATGTTACCCTTCAGAACAAACAAATGTCCTTCTCTTTCTATGCAGCATCCCTATCTCCCCAGTCTTGTTTCTAGAGAACCATGTTGGTTGAAATGTCTTGCATTTCGCTGTTGTCTTGTTTCTCCGTATACTTTCGTGCCCACCTTGGCTGTGGACATATGTCATTTGATCTTACAATATTACTGCTGTTATTTGCAGCAGTAGATGTAATATTTTTACATACTGACATTGAGAGACATATTTCCGTCATTCACTGCTAGCATTCTAATGTTAATAGTATATTCAAACGAGGAGAAAAACTTATAAATTGATATTCTGACGCAGTGAATCCTACTCTGCTAGGAATATTAAATTGGTTATCGGCTTTGGAAGAAACTACCGGCTGCCCCAAAAGTATCTGTGCAATTGGACCGTCATACATATTGACAATGCGTCTAGTACTGAATAATAATAATAATAATAATAATAATAATAATAATAATAATAATAATAATAATAGGTGTAGAGTAGCAGTGTTAGAAAACATAACTATAAAAGTCGTCTAACATAATTGTCATTTTTGGAAATAGCATCATCTCTCGTGGTATCTTGCCTCCAAGCTCAGCAGATCTCTCTCCTATCTCAAACGACATGTTTATGTGTTTATGCGCACCATACAAAAACACTTGATGATCTGCAGCATGCAATTTCCACCGCAATACAGAACATCACCCAGGAAACCCTCAACTCCGTTTTTACGTACGTGCAACATCGTGTCCAGACCTGATTGCAGGTCGCTGGTCATCATTTCCAAAATCTCCTCTAGTTACCGCACCTTTATTTATCACGGTACGTTGACATTTCCTGGATTCCATGTTCCTCGACAATCTCTGAACGGCGACATTCGTGTGCACAGTGACCTTTGTGACACACTGTACTATCTAGGCATTCAGAATTCCATTTGTGGTACTTTTATATGAGCAAATTGAAGGACATCATGACAAAAATCATATAATTCTTGAAGGAATGGACTTTTCTAGTAAATAATGTGCTTTGAATTCCACTTCAGGCACAGAAAGGCTAATCGGGACTGGGTCACTATTAGTCAGGAACCATAGGGTATTCCATATGCTCCTTCCTGAAGAAAGCAAGGGACTACTTTTAATGTGTTTCTAGATGTGTTAGGATACCAGAATGCTTTGGTGCCACTTTCACAATGGCGTCGTTTCAAAATGGTGGCAATTTAAAAATGACGGCTTCAGCTTTTATAAAATGTGCTATATCTCGGATCCTCCTGCTCCAATTTTGATCATCTTTTCTTTAATGGTAGATAATTTAATACTCCTTAATTTTGATTATTACAAATTTTCACGTATTGTCGATAGTTTTTCAGTAAAATGAATTTTTTTTATCGAGAATCTATTGTAGCTGTCTGTCATTCAATGTTATGAATTTTTTTTTTTATTGGAACTTTTTCATATTCATATCGAACATTTCTCTGCCAAGGATAATATAATGGAAATTTAAAAATATTTAATTGAAAAACACAAAAGGAGATATTGAAATTTATACATAGGAAAAACTCGGTAATAACATATGTTGTAACAGGCAATTTGGATCTCTTCATGGGAGGGACATTATACATATAATATTTTTTGTCTGTGAATATAATAATACATTGTCTCCTTCTCACACAAGAGTCTCTTCTTAATCATCATCACTTTCAAACACAAAGGATTCAGTAATTCCACTATTCTCGCACAAATCTTCACTTATAGCACAGCTGCACATTTCTGTACAGGGTACATTATATGTTGAACATTCGCAACGATTGGTGTTACATTTTGTCTTGACACAGCTGCACTTTACAAGTTCAAGTATCACTTCAGGAGCTGGAGGACTCCAACACATTACAGGAACTAAGTGTTTGTTTTCACGCTGCCAGCCAAAATTTACAAGATCTGGTAAAATTGGATGTCGTCTGTCACATCGGCTACAAATGTGCCCTCAGAATAGACATTCGTAATACAGTAAGCAGTTGTGAACTTTCTGTAGTACCTCGTTCAATGTTTGCTCCTGATGGGACAATGTTGCACTGCTCCGTAAGAAGCAAGTTAATGGAACTACTTGAGGCATTACCAGATAAGTCCCAGTATGAAGGTATCCCGACAAATGTGATTGCAGATGCGGAAGTCCTTGGTAGTGTCGCTATTATTGATGGCATGACTGAGCTACAAGCTCTTGACTTTAAACAGCCAAGTATCAATACATTGTCTGATTTAGCAGACAGTTTCATCAGCTGTATAATTAACAAGTATGTTAGATACAGCTGTCTCCATTTGATATTTGATACATACATTGATGATTCTCTGAAACTATTCATAAGGTCCAAGCCTCGTGGAAATGTTGAGCCAACTCATTACCGAATTGAACCTGCAAGTGTTATACACTCTATACCAAAGCTGAAGCTTATTTCCCATGAAAAAACAAAGGACGAATTGTTCAATTTCCTAGATGAAAAGTTTTTGCAATTATCGGCATCCATGAATTTGAATATGGTCGTAGCTTGGAGACAGACCACTAAAGGAACAATTGCATACGCATAGTGTCTGAGTAGTACATTTGAAGAGGCTGACATAAAGATGATTTTACACGCAGTACCTATGAAAGTTCGTTATATGCCCCATAAATGGGAGTCCCTATCCACACATCGGATTGCTCTTAAACTTTCGAACACACGTGGTTGTGTTCCGACGTGGCAACAGCGTAAACTTCTGCCACCCGCCAAATTTCATGGCCCTGCGTTTAGACAACAGCGTAAGCAATCCTCAAGAAGATTCACTTGAATACTCTAGGAGGACCAAGCAGATGTATTTCTTAGAGTTGGAATATAGAAATTAGAGCATTTTCGAAAAACACATTCTCGCAGATAGTTCGTAATTTCATGTTTATAGAACTATTCCGATTCTATACTGGTCATTCTCTGAGAATTTATGCCAGCTCACTGCGCATCTTCCGTGCCATGTCACAAATGAACTCCTCCCATTATCTTATTTTCCTTCTCTACGCACGCGCAGAAGGCTACGGCGCATCTTCAATGTTGCGCTGTAGAGCTCATCTCGTTCGCTGTTGCGCATGCGCATAATGTTTCCTACCTACAGTATGTCCAAGAAGTCCCTGTACCCCTACTTCCATGTGTCCTGTTGCGACTGTGTTGAAAATTGGCAGGTTATAGTTGCTTCGGAATGATTTCGTTTTCGTGTTTGGCATCCCTGCTCTTTGCCACATCAAACGATCGCTCGAAATCGTGTAAGTTGCTGCGCCATGACTGATGTGATCGGACATCGTTACAGTGCTGAGGAACGGCTAGTGACGTGTGTGTGAGTACAGGAACGACAACGTACGATGTAATGTAACGTAATGTGAAGTTCACAAGTAGAATGTAAATAAATATATTATAATAAATAAACATTGAGTTTGAGTTTGAATTGATGTTTCAAGTTCACTTTATGCACAGATAGGCTAATCGGGACTGGACCTACAGATTGTAAGTAGGATGCGAGCCACTGTGCAATATGCCTCCATCAGGTATCGAAGCAGGGACCCCTTGATTACAAGGCGACGACGAATAATTAAACATATCATGTATATGTAGGAGTAATATGTACTTCATAATATAATCTAGAGGTACCCTGTGCAAAGAAAAGGCTTAGGGTTGATGTTATAAACTTTGAATGGTGTTTTTTCTTATCTTTGGTTGCTTTTTTCATATTTTTGCTAATGGCAACGGATAGAAGTAACTCATGAAGGGACACTATTCCCTCTCAAAGACTCGAACCTGTTACAACAAGCGGCAATATCGTGAATGTTACAGACTTAAAAGAGCTCGAATTAAAAAGAAACCATTAGTTTTATTTGCACAGGCCGTTTTATAAAAAAACGACCTGTCAGGACTTTCCTTTGAATCAAGGGGCTAAACTTACGACTTTAGAGAGGAAATTACTTCTACGATCCATTTCTCAAAAGGAGAGACCATTAGAGCGAAACCAACCATTTCTGCGAAATATTCGATTCCCGTAAAAGGTTATTCAATCCTATAGACATTTCGTCTTTCCTTTTGATTCCCTCAGGCCACGCCAATGAATATGCAGACGATACGGAGAGAGTTTCTGTACGTGAATTATGCCTCGGTTCCCCTAGTGACAGTTCAGGGGCTCCATCAAAGGAGAGAACCCGTCTCGATCCAATAACTTCATCTGGTTCCAAAAGGGCGAATCGACTACCTTTGACATTAACGAAAGACAAGAATTTGTGGTGTTCTAGGTTATTGCTGCATCAAACGTTTGAGTACGTGATTAAACTGAGAATGGACTAACAGCCAGGGGTGGTTGGTTCTTTTTCGGGATATACGTTAGTAAAGCTGAGTTTCATTTTAAGCAAAGTAGGTTGGCGTCTCTGTAACTTAAACTGGCTTAGCTTTTAACAACTATATTTTTATGTAAACTGGATTAGTGTTTCAATTGCATTCTCTTCCTATATATTGAGTACATTCTGTTACATACATATATGTGTGTGTGTGTGTGTGTGTTGTGTGTGTGTGTGTGTGTGTGTGTGTGTGTGTGTGTGTTATGTGTGTTTTACGTATATTCCTTACTTTTCTTACAGTGTATGTTATATTCTTCGTGCTTTCTTTCCTTTTCTTTTGTATTTTAATGTGTTTAGTTTTTAAATATTTAGCAAACAATTAGGTACAGTAAAACCTCGTTTATCCGGACCCTGATAAGCCGGACTTCGCTTAATCCGGACAGGCAAAAGGCACAAAAAGCAGAACACAAGGTTTTAAATGTGGCTAGAAGTCAACAAGAGAAATTTCCAAAGAAAAGGCCGTCAACAACTGATGAAATTCTATTTCCCGCAGACTTTGTACTGTACTGCATAGTGTATTTAGGCCTATGTCCTCTACGTTCCCCATAATAAACGTGTTTTTTTTGCTATAAACGGAGTTTTAATGCACTTTCTACTGTTCTTTTAGGTTATTTCAGTTAATCGGACTTTCGTTAAACCGGTCAACTTATCCCCCATTAGTCCGGATTAACGAGGTTTTACTGTATTGTAATGAATTTGTAAAATCTCAAGTACAAATGGTTAAGTGGAAGAAAAGGCTTGTGCCTTAACTTCGCCATCCAAAACAATAAATAAATATGATAAACAGTTAAAGAGAGTTTGTCTGAGTAATGTAAAATCGAATGAGAAAGTAAGAATATGCCGAACAGTTAGAATAACATTACGGACACAACACATACTCGTATGAAATAGTTTTGCAGCAAAATTATTTGATGAAAAGGCGTAGGGATCCTCACTGATGGCGTAGTTGTAACGTCGTCCATTTTCAATCAACGGGTTCAGGGTTTGATACCCAGTGGAGGTGCATGGTGGTTGGGATTCCACTTTCGGAATGTAGAACCAGTCCCGGTTAGGTGATCTGCCACCGGGATGCTGAAAATTTCGTAGCCCGATTTAGAAGGGAATGATGAAACTTCATAGTTGCTCAATAGACTCCCCTCGAAGCTCAATGCACTTTCTGGCCCGGTGCTCCAACTTTTGCAAACCATTTAAAAAAAAGTTCTGAAGTTTGCTCCTCGCACCAATGCTCTGTGGCAGTAATCACGTCCTGATCTGAGGCAAAATGTCGTCCCTTCATGTGTGTTTTGAGCTGAGAAAACAAAGTAGTCCAATGAAGCCAGATCGGGTTAATAGGGTGGATGATCAAGACACTGAAAGCCCAGGTCTCGCAATTTCTGCTGTGTTTCTGCTGCTCAATTGGGCAGGGGCATTGTCGTGGAAAAACAGAACACTCTTTTTAAGTTTGCTTGCTGAACAGACATTGTCACTTAATAATCAAGAAAGCCTGTCAATTATGCAATGCCTTTTGGTATATGTACCTCTAAACAATTTGGATATTTGGTCGGCCTACGAACTTTTCAGCATCATCTCGTATATTACATATTATCTAACAGTGGAAAATACGACCACATTTCATTAACAATTAACGTTTTGTGTAACAGGATATAGCGGCAATCTTGCAGTTCTTCATCCAACTTTTCCCATCTCTCAAATACAGATTCAGAAAAACAGAATCCTTTTAGCTAGAGGACAAAAATATATATTTCCTGTAAATATGTAAACAGAATAGACCTCACAATGCCTTAAAATATTCAAGCAATACATCACAATTTGGAGAAAACTCAAAATACTCGCATGTTGCCATCTACCGTCTTTTTTTTCCACGGAAACTAAAACGAGTTTACTTCGCTGCTTTGAGTGTAGTTGGAGATAAAAGGTATCGGACGATGTAAGACGTAGTCGTGGAGAAGAATCAGAGGAGCTAAAAGTGCACGGTAAAGAGCCATTACACCCCAATTATTTAATGATTGCAACAACATACTTGCTATATTAATAAAGGGTTTTCCAATAACAGTGATATGATTTTGAAATGAACTGGCAACTATGCTTCAGATGTTATAACTGTCCTGTCACTTGTTGTCATTTGTGTTTAGTATACTGTGACAATTCATCATGGCTAAATACACGCTTCAAGAACGTATAAGAACCATCGTAAGCGCCCTGACTTTGCTGCTTGGGCTTTAGATCAACTTGAAACGGATCATAATTTTGAGTAAAAAAATATCTTCTCAGACGAAGCTCATTATGTTAACAAACAACATTGTAGTTTTTGGTGTGAAAACAATCCACAAGAGCTTCACGAGAAGTCCTTGCATCCGCAAGAGGTTACTGTATGGTGTGGTTTATGGCATGGTGGCATCATCGGACCATTTTGTTTTCCAAAACTAGGTAGGAGATGCAGTTACAGTGACTGGTGAGCGGTACCGATTGATGTTAGCAGATTTTTGTGGCCAAATTTAGATTAAATTGATTTGGAGGACATGTGGTTCCAACAAGACGGTGCCACATGTCACACTGCTAATGCCACAATCGACGTATTGCAAGAACAGTTTGGTGAAAGGATAATTTCAAGAAATGCAACTGTTAGTTGGCCTCCAAGAAGTTGTGATTTAACTCCTTTAGATTGCTTTTTGTGGGGTTATTTGAAATCTATAGTCTATGCAGACAGACCATGAACCCTTGATGCATTAAGATTGAACATCGAACGCTGCATTTGTGACGTTAGGCCCGAGGTATGGCACAAAGTCATCGAAAATTGGGTTCATCGAATTCACTCGTGTGCACGAAGTCAAGGTGATCACGTCAATGATGTGTTATTGAAAACATAATGTAATAAACTATGCTTCAAAATAATATAAAAAGTTTGGTTTCATCTGAAATAGTTTTTATTTTTATTTCATTGTAAAATCATATCGTTCTTATTGAAGAACCCTATATTAGATTATGTTAATATATGCTTGAGTATTGTTATTTATTATTTTACGACGCCTTTCATCCACTTGAGCTAATCGCGATAACGGAGTTGAACGTTTATAAGATGAGAAGGATGAAGTGGCGACACAAGTCCTAGAAAACATTACCCTGGCTGTGTGCCACAGCCTCGTCATACTGCAAGCGAATGCAGCTCAGATTGTCATTCGTAGAAGAGAGCTTTCCATTTAAGTTTCTTCAAAAATGGCCACCCCTTTTTAGTAATGAATATGTTTCCTTTCACTTCATTTGCTTTGAAGTTAAAAAGGTGTATCGTATTTGAACTCGGACCCCCCCCCCCCACACACACACACACACCCTTCGTGCAGTATATGTTGTAGCTAAACCAAATCCAACATGAAAAGATTCCGTGCAAAGCAATGTCTGCAATAAAACAAAAGTATGCTTTTGGAAGCATCTGTCTTAGCAAATTTACTTCCTGCACTCTTTTCCTAAAATCTGTGGAGAAAGGTCCCGCATAACGGTAGGGAAGGAGAGAAAGCTAGTGGGCGAAGCAAAGCAGTGCGCGCTGCTGCGGACGGCTGCAGCCGCGTTTCCCCTCGATGCACTCGCATCCCCTCTCTCGCGTCCAATGGTCGAGCCCTCTCGAGTCACTACTTGCGCAGAGACTGTTGCGCCCAGACTTGTTTTCGTTCATTTGCTCCAGAGATTCCCGGAATAGAGCAGCTTTGTCTTCTTCGCTTCACTTTTTGACACTGATGTAGTGCAGGTGTTTAAGCGGTGGCGGGCTGGTGCAAGGAAATGACGTTCATAGAAGTAGGTGAGCGGTGGAGCGGTGGTCAAGTTCAGAAGATACAACAAATGCCTGTCTGCTGCTTTCAACGTTTGTTTGATTAGTTAGCACGCACCACGTGACAATACACTACACCGCTCCGGAATATAGTGTGAACATTGCAGACCAGGGTTGTTTAAGGTGCAGGAAACAATAAATTCTAATGTGTTCTATTGGGTTCTGCAACAGAAACGGAACCTATGTTCTCGCACAATTCAAATTCGGTCCAAGTTTCGTATTGTTTCATTTCAATACGGAACTTCGACCCTATTTAAACTGATCCAAAAAATGGTTCCTGGGCCGTATTTAAATACTTTACAGATATAAAGGTTCTTTACGGTCCAGAACACATTTAGGATGCTGATTTTGTTTCCTAGACCGGAATTGAATTTATTAAAAATTCGTGGACCTTGAACAACCCTGGTGCAGACATCAAATACAGTACTTGACACCAACGAAGTAGACGCCTCGATGTTGCACCGTGTAACCAAGTAGGTGCGTGAGTGCAAAAGAGTCAAATGGTGCACCGAGCATGACGGGGCTAGTGTACAGCGAAATCCATACACCAGCTGTTCTCAAACCTTTTTCTCATTGTACCCTTTAGTCGTAACTAAACTTCGAATGTACCCACACCATAGGTTTTCCTCCGAATATGTTGGAGGTGCGTATTTGTAAAATGGCATTCGGGCTACATGTCTAGATATGGTAAACAGACATTAGATTGATTGATTGAGTTGGTGTCTTAAGTCCACTTTATACACAGTAAGGCTCTTCGGGACTGGACCTACAGTTTAAAGTGGGATCCGAATCACTATGTGCCTCTACTGGGTACCGAATCCGTGACCCCTTGATTACAAGGCGACGACGCTACACACAGAACCAAAACGTATCAATAACACATTAACGTGCATAAGGTGTAAATGATGCACTGTTTGGTGTGTCAAAATACACACAGAAATGCATAAAATAGCACTTTCATCAGCTGGTGTTCCGTGTCATGCACTAAAAATGCATCAATTTGGAAGATCATTTCAAAGATTACAAAATTTCACTTTTAATGCATCAATTGCCACAGCTAAATGTGTAATTTTGTTATTTTTGAAATTATCTTGTCTGATCTTCCAAATTGATGCATTTTTAGTGCATCACACGGAATACCAGCTGATGAAGTGCTCTTTTATGAATTTCTGTGTGTATTTTGACACACCAAACAGTGCATCATTGGCACATTATGCACGTTAATGTGTTATTGGAGTCAACATATATGTGTCTATTGACACGTTTTGGGTTCTCTGTGTACCACGGCGCCATCGGGGAGGCTAAACAAACATTAGAATCCTACTCTTATATTATATTTTTGGGTTTTAGTAGTGGTATTGATACTACGGACAGTGCCACTTACAAGTGTAGAAAAGGCGAGGCTATTTGATTGAACAATCAGATTTGCTTACACTTAAAACAATGCCAAGATGGGGCCTGTACCCCAATTCTTCAGGTGTGATATGCTCTGATTTTTAAGAAATTCTGAGTTTCTAGTGTAGAAAAGGCGAGGGCTCAACAGATAGATTTACCCATACTTAAGACAATGACAAGAGGGGCTTATACCCTAATTTTTCAGGTGTGGAGGTTTGGGTTTAAGTCCTCATAAAATATGAAGCCTCCCCTGATGGCAAAATGATAATATTGTTGTCTTGTAAACAAAAGGCTCGGGGTTCGAGTCCTGATAAAATATTTAAGATTGAAATACATGTGGCAAAATAATATGTCCACAAGTGAGATTTTGAATAATTACTGCTAGTTGATAGCTCCCAAATCTGAAACCCTGGTAAAAAGTGTTTTACAGAAAAAATCATTCGCAGAAAAGGCAACAAGTTATTTGTCAAATGGCTGGGTCATCCGGAAAACAGCTGGATCGATGCAGACAAAGTGATAATATGAGCACCTGGGATGTTATAAAGAGGCTGCCAGAACCTGAACAACAGAATAAGAGAAATGGAAAATTGCTGCCTGATAATATTAGGTGTCTTATTGTTGGGCCATCAGCTTGTGGTAAAACTACACTAATGGTTGATAATTTTTTATTGGCACCCAACTGGTTAGACTGGAAAAACAGGCACTTGTATGTCTTCTCTAAGAGCTTGGAACAATTAAAATATCAGCAGCTGATGAAGCTATATGATGGATTGGATATTGCCACTTTCGAACCAGATGTTAAGCCACTTCACGAATGTCTCGATAATTCTGTTGTTGTGTTTGATGACATTATACTGGATAATCAAAACAAGGTTAGAAATTTCTTTACACAGGGCCGGCACAAAAACATTGACTGCTTCTACCTGGCACAGACTTTTTCTAAAATTCCGAAGCAACTGATCCGAGACAACAGCAATTTTATATGTGTGTTTCATCAAGACCATACCAACCTCAAACACATACATGATGAATATGTAGGTGGGGACTTGAGCTACAATGATTTTTCCAAATTTTGCAGCAAGTGCTGGAACCAGGACAGTTATGGGTTTGTCACTATTGATATGACAAGAACACCTAATATTGGAAAATATAGAAATAAAATCAACGATTTTCTAGACGTTGAGACATATATAAATAACCATGAAACGACCAGTCATTGATGATCTTAAGTTAAGAGATTATCTTGTAAAAAGATTTAAGGGATGGAAATCAGAGAACCGTGGAATTTATGAAAAACACAAACAAACAGAACAGCCTGTCATTGATGCTATTAATAATTTAGGTAAGAATATCAAAACTATTACAGAGCAAAATCAAGATTTGATCACAGAGCTTGTACCTGTAGCTGCAAAGAACATATTAGATTATCCATTCACCCCACTTTCCAGTATTCATACACCTAGTCCTGTTGCTCCTAGAAGAATTGAAGCTACTCAGGATCCTATTGAATTGGGTCTTCTTGCTCAAAAATATTTAACCACACCTAAAGACAATAAAGATGAGGTTTTTGGCTTATATGCCGACACAGAGCTTGATGGCAGCATTATTCATAGAATTGGTAATTTCAGAGTAACTTTTATGGGGGATGATATCATTGTTTATTCAGAATCTCGTCTCGGAGAAAAAGGTGCTTTTGTTAAGTACCCCGGAACACCTGGATTGTGGGAACTGATGACTCGGAAGAGACCTGGCAGCTATACAGATCAAGATTATGAGGATTACAAAGAAATATTAATAAAATCAGATGCTCTATACCAGAACAATGATCCCACACAAAAAAGAGTCAAGTCTAGCAGTGGAGCAAAATACAACAATTTAATCAAGCCCATATGGTCACAGATCAAGACTGGCAGTGGGATCAAACAATACAACACCCTGCCTAAAGAATTTGTGTGGGTTGATGATGTCAGGAAA
Organism: Lepisma saccharinum; assembly: GCF_977018435.1. Taxonomy (NCBI): domain Eukaryota; kingdom Metazoa; phylum Arthropoda; class Insecta; order Zygentoma; family Lepismatidae; genus Lepisma; species Lepisma saccharinum. The sequence continues at coordinate 22,916,985 of NC_139250.1, read as the reverse complement.
CTTGTAGATAGATTATTGGTGATAGCCGGGGAGGAAAATGCTGGCAACCACAATTTTTACAATGAAAAGGTTGGAATTATGGACATGATAAGCACAAAATTGTCTAATTTTATAGTGAATGACCCTAAGGGGATTGGATATCTCATAAAAATTATTAATACTCTACCCCCCAAATTTTGGAATATCTCTGAGGGTCGGGGGTTGGTTAATGACATTATAAACAAGCTGCCATTTGAACTACACATTCCAGGCTATCAGTATTGCGGTCCGGGCACAAAATTGGACCATAGATTAAACAGAGGGGACCCTGGTGTTAATCCTCTAGATGCTGCTTGTAGAGACCATGACATAGCATACAACACACATTCCGATCTTGACAAGAGACATGTTGCAGACAAGAAATTAGAAGAGGCTGCATTTGGTAGATTTGTAAGCAAAGATGCTTCTTTGAGTGAAAAAATAGCAGCATTGGGAACCACCATAGCTATGAGCACCAAACAAAAACTGGGGTGGGGGCTGTGAATATGTATATAATAAACCTACAATGAAGGCCAAGGGTGTTATGTATCAAATACCTTATGCAGGTCTCAAATCTCTTAAAACTATTGACAGTCTTTTAACCAAAAAGCAGCGCAAGAAAAAAAGCTCTTGTCTTGCAAAGGGGCATGGTATGAAATTGTTGCTTAGTACCCCCCAATTAAAAAAATTACAGCAATCCAGGAAAAAATCACATGTAGGGGGATTCATATTTACCATCCCTGCCATCTTAGCTGCTCTCGGGGCTGTTGGGAGCTTGGCTGGGGGATCAGCTGCCATAGCAAAAACAGTAATAGATGCCAAGAAAAATAGGGCAGAATTAGATGAGCAGAAGCGCCATAACCTGGCAATGGAGAAAAAAGGCAAGGGTGTTAAGAGAGCCATGAATAAGTTTAAAAAAACAAGAGCCGCTTACAAACCAAGATATTGAAGCTTTAATCAAGCCACTGGGCATCAAAAATTTTAGAGGTGTGTACATGTCTGATTCTTTACCAGAACAACCACTCAACAAAGAGTGTGGCATTGTTAATTTGGATGAGTACAAAAATCAGGGCACTCACTGGATCTGTTATCTTAAATATTTAAAAAATGAGGCATTTGTGTTTGATTCATTTGGAGGTGTTCCACCTGAAAATTTAGTAAAATATCTAAAATCAGCTAATCTTTATTACAATAATGCCCGTGTTCAAAACTTCAAAGATGTTAATTGCGGACATTTGTGTTTATCTGTTCTCAGATACATGTCTCAAATAAATAAACCATCAATTGAAAATTTTCAAAAAGCCCTGTGGTATCTGAAACATCATGGGGGTATTCCATCTCACCAGCCAAAATTCAATATTGAAGCTCAGATTACATGATGATATAGTGTATCCCAAAACAATATCTCTCAGAGCATTTTACGGCATGTACCTGATCCCAAATATTACACACCACAACAACAAAATTGCAGTTGGGGATCAAAAAATTGTCATCACTCCAGGGCAGTATAATCTGTCCACTCTAAATGCTCAATTACCCAGAGGTGTAGTGTTAAGTCAAAATTCTGTCACTCACAGAGTAGAGATTGTGTCTGCTACGGAAACAGTGGATCTGGGTACTATAGGAGAGCTGTTGGGATTTGAGAACAACACAAAACTTGAAGCAGGCATCAAACACACTGCTATCAATATACCTCAATTCTTAGCCATAGAGACTCTGAACATTCACTGTAATGTGGCAGAGGGTATGATCACCAAATCAAATGGCATAGGTACTCACAAACAAACCGGCATCATTGCAACATTCAAACCTAATTCCGAATTCATGGAGCCCATCATCTACAATCCATCCCCAACATTATATTTTCCTGTGTGTCATAACAGAATAGATTATATTGAATTGATGGTCACTAATGAAAAAGAAGAATTAGTTGATTTTGCTGGAGCCACAACAACTGCAATCATAGAGATTAACATTTAAATAAAAATACATACAATGGAAAATATTGAGAGTTATGAGCTACAATCATTCCCCCCAAACAGGAGGACATTTGCAAATTTAAATCAACCCAACACGGAGATCGAGGTTGATCTTGATGTAGGGGATGGCTTTATACACCCCCACAGAGCAGATCTATACATCAAATTTGATGTTGTAAAGCTCGATGGTACAGATTATCCGGCAAATTCGAATATAAGATTGGTGGACAATTTTGTGCCGCATCTGTTCTCTGAAATTGAGATCAGAAAGCATGGTGTTGTCATAAACAGAGTGGATTATCCCGGCATTACCTCCACAGCTTTGGCCACTCTAAAATTATCCAAAACCGAAGCTTCTTACTACAAAATAGGTGGATTTGAGGCTGGTGATAAAATATTATCTAAAAACCACACAGTGCTGTTTCCAATGCGCCTGTTGCCAGGATTCTTCTCGGATTACAAAGAAATTATGTGGAAGGGTGGGTTAAGAATTACATTTAGAAGAGCTGCCAATGATAATAATGCTTTGATGAGGTACAGTACATTAAACCCTACAGGGGAAGCTCTGCCTAATACCTTACCTGATGAAGGCAAATGCATTATTCAGACTATGGAGCTAAGAATCCCGGTTGTTGAATATGAAGCCAGCTATGCTCTTAAATACAAAGCTGATATCCTAAAAAATCCACAAATTCCTCTGCAATTTTACACATATCAATGCGTACAGAAGGTTGCCACTGGTACTTATTATGAATTTGATGCTACAAATTCATTCTCCAGTATTCAATTTGACATGCCTGATTTTGTGGTGGTACTGTTTCAGACTGGGAGACACAATAATCAGGAAAAAAATTCAAGCAAATTTGATAACTGCAACATCAAGAACATATATCTTAAAAATGGCAGAAATGAGGTTTTTCCTAGAGAAAATTATAATTTAGACATGTCCAAGGATGATTTTCTCAAATTATATGAAGCTTTTTCGGCTTTCAAGCGTGTCACTACAGGCAATACGGATATGTACTACACTCCAGATGAATTCAAGACACGGAGACCCATGTTTGTAATTAACACTTCAAAAAGAAAACAGGTTGTAGTGAATGATAGAACAAACATTAAAATTATCTGTGAATTCCACGAGGCATTACCCGATGACACCATATGCAGTGTTATTCTCATAGGTGAAAAATCATATGTTTATGATGTAAGAAATGAGAGAGTCACGGAGCAATTCTAGAAGCACGATTCAAACACAAAAGCCCCTTGATTACAAAGCAATAATACCAACACTTTGCTGTCAGAGAGGCCCCAGACACTCTACCAGCTTTGAAACCTCAACTGTATTATCAGCTAGCAGTAAATATCTTATGTGTGGGCAGTTGTATGTATTTCAATCTTTTATCAGGACTCGAACCCAAAGCCCCTGATTACAATGCAACAATATTAACACTTCTCAATATGGAATATGCCCACATTTTACTAGGTTCTGAGACCTTAATGCAGACAAAATTGGATTTTGAACTGCCATAATATTTTCTAAGTCTTTGCCTAGGCTCATATTATCTGAATAGAATTGCTTTTAGCATGAAGGGGGGTCAGTTCATTGCCACTGTGTGAAAATATGTATCTTTGTCTCAATCTTTGTTACATTTTCCTTGTTACAGACATGTTACACGCACAGAAAGATTAATGACCTCTTCAGTGAATCGCACAGAAAAATCATTATTATTCCCTTCTAGCTATATAGATTTTATCTCTTGCGTGCCGGCAAGGCACGCAAACAATTAATTATGCTTACCCGCTCTTCTCCTATTGTATAGCTGAGCGGGTGGTTATAAAACATGAGAAAATAAGAAAATTGAGAAATTCAGTTTTTGTATGTGTCGGGCTGTTTAGTTTTGCTGAGCTCTTGTTCATAGAACCTGCCTTTGAGAATTTCTCCTCGGTGATCCTTTATTATATATGTGTTAAGGGTCCCGGGTTTAACTTGAACCACTGTAAATAATTCGGTGCTCCAGTTTCTCGTAAAGCCTCTCTTGAATAAGTGCTTATATTTGCTGATTCTCACTTGATCGCCTACCCTGTATTTGGCCTTTCTTGTTGTTGGCTGGTATCTAGGATAATAAACAGTCCTGATCAATTTTTGCTCATCAGATGGAGTTACTTCAGAGGGTTTCATGTTGATTGTAGAATGGACCGAGTTGTTATATTTATGTAGAAGTTCTGGAAGAATATTAATCCATTTATAATTACCTTGAAGGGTAAATTGTTTATACATAAGATTTTTTAAGGTTCTGTTGAATCTCTCTACAATTGAGGCCTTGAGATCACTGTAACTCGAGTAATGTTTTATTGACTGGCTTTTAATAAATTGTTGGAACACAGAATTATAAAACTCTTTGCCATTATCTGTTTGCAAATAGCGCGGTGATCTTCCTGAATGATTGATGATTGTCCTGAGGGCTTCTGTAACACATTTTCCAGTCTTGGATTTGAGTGGCTCAGCCCAGGCAAATTTTGAAAATGTATCTATGACAGTGAGTAGATACTTGTAGCCCTTGTTGATTTTGTCTAAGTTTTTCAACTGTCCACTTGCCATCTCAATCAAGTCGCTCTGCCATAAATCATCTATGCCTTTTGTGACTACTGGAAGTCTCTTATAATTATGTCGGGCTTGTCTGTGTAATTCATCAACAATAATTTGTCTAGACATAATATGTAAACAAGAATATTGCAACTATGGGGTGTTCAGCAGCTGATACTACAGGATTTTCTAAATATAATTTGTCCCCTATTTGTATTTTAAATTCCAAAGTGCCATCATCTTCAGTATAGGCTGTTTCTAATGTATCGGGGTCTGTAAAATCCTCCAATTCTACACTGGTGATTTTCGGTTTGTTGTCAGCATTTGTTATTGATAAGGTGGGGTAGTGGTGTGCCTGTGGTTGAAGCCAATATTTGATCTTGATTGGTCTCAGTGTGCCTCCAACAAAAAACTGGTAATAAAATTGTGCAGGGGACAGCATATATATTTTGCCACCTGGTGTAAATGGAGAATCATATTCTTTGTTGGGGATGCTGTACAATTCAAGAATTACTGTATGTTTTGGATTCTCGATTAAGCCTGTTATTTCCTTTTCTGCTGTAAGCAATCTGCTTGTTACAGATTCAAGGTGCTCATTGATGGTCCTAACAACATCATCGTGGCCTGGCTTGATCTTTATGTCCACAACAAGTTTCTTGTATTGTTGCACAATCTCTTGGAGCTGGGTGGCAAAAACAGACAAAGCATTTGCTTGATTGGATTCCATGGTCCCTAGCTGTTGCTTGATATTAGCTACAATTTGTTGCAAATTTTCAATAACTGCCAATTTTGAATTTTGAGCAGTAAGATCATGGACCTGTCTTCTGATATCCTCAAACAAGGCATGCAGTTCATTAATATGTTGATTGGTTGGAAGAGTGGCCACTGTCTGTGTGAGTTGTTTGATCTCTGTCTGGATATTCTTGATATCTTCTGATTTCAATATGCGATTCACAGCTCTCTTAATATTTTTAAGTTCCTGTGATGTGGGAAGATTTGATACTGTATTCTGCAAAGATTCAAGTGCCAATTTTACATTGTTTAATTCAGTAGCATCAGCCACATTTTGCATAGCATTTTGGAGCAGGGCTATATCTGCCTGAGAGGGTGTTGATTGTTGTAAAATTTCAAGCTTTGTTTGGATATCATCGATCAAGTGATGAAAATGAGATAGTTCAGATTCAGTATTGAGGTTTTCAAGCTTTGTGATCTGTTGCTGGACACTGACAAGTGTGTCTACAATACCGGGCAGGCGGGATTCTAGTACATTTGCCAAATCACTTTGCACTGCTGCTATTGTACCTTCAAGATGGGTTATGGTACTTTGAATTTTTCCAAAATCTTCATATGTTTCAAGTTGCAGCTTAATGTTGGCAACACTCCGAGTTATTGCATTCAAAGCATCAGAAGATGGCAAGTTGTTCATAAAATTTTCAAGTGTCTCAATTTTTCCTTTAACCTCGGCTATGGCATTGTTCAGAGGATCCAGGTTAGGTATCTGGAGTGACTGAATCTGTTCCTTTAGAGTGGAAATGACTAGATCAAATCTTCTTGTGATTTTATGCTTTTGACAATTGTTTGGAGCTGTGTCTGGACATTATTTATCTGCTCTTCCAATTGCTGTTTCAATTGCTCGGAGTTGGTGGTCTGGGTCTTAAATTTGGCTTGAAGAGCTGCTACAGCTTCTTCTAAACTTTGAAAATTATCTAATGTTGCAAGGTCAGTATATTTCTGAAGCAACAATTTGAGTTCAGAATCAATTTTAAGAAGAGGGTCCATGCATTGTGATTGCAAATTTGTAATTTCTAATTGAAGACTGGCATTGAGTGTGGTTTGTAAAGCTTGTAAATCACTTCTTAATTTCTTGACTCTGACATCAAGCATCAGAATCTCATCACTGTGATCTTCATGTCTTGTATGGCCAAATATATCATTAGGCATTTTTATTTTAATGGTTATTTATTATAGAGTATCTGATTCTTAATTCTATAAAAAAGGGTATAAGCTTGTCATAAGATCCAGGGACCTCAATATATAAGCAGTCACCAGCAGAAACAGTATATACAGTGCCAGAAATCATGTTTGAGTGCTTAATTCTATAAATATTTCTCCCTACTGAAATCTTGACATCACCCTCAGGGGTTGTAATAAATTGCAATTGACCACCTACAGGTAATTGGTAATGATTTAAATTATTGTTAAATATGTACAATATTTTACCTGTTTCATCATCATTATCTGTAAGTATGCTGTTCAGATGAATAATTAACAAGCCACTCAGTTTAGACAGCATATCAGAAGAGGGTTGTGGTGTTGGCAGGTCCATAATAGCCTGTTTTTTGAACCCAAATAAGTTCATAGGCATGTTTATTTATTTCAAATCATGCTCTGTAATTGGGCATTGTTTGCCATTTTTCAAATCACAATGCCCCCAAGGTAAAGTATGTATGTCACATGATAAAATGCATCTCTTATCATCATGTGGGTCCAGGGCCACTTTTCTTACAATATTGCTAGTCAACAAGTGATCCTCACTCTGAATTCTATTTTCTGATGTTCTGATTGAACTCTGGGATTTGATGCAATTTTTATAATCTTCAAATACAAGATCTTTTTCCACAGTAACTCTGCCAATACCCTTGGCCTTTTTGACAACAGCACTACATGTTTTAAAACTGTACACCTTGGCACTTAACCCAGCAAATTCCACAATAACATCACCACATGTCTCATCTTTTAACTTGCCAGGCACCTTTTTGTTGTGGGGTTGAATTATTGTATGTTCACTGGTATCAAAGTATGGAAACAATTCAGGCTGTGCAATATCTTGATAAACATCTTCTGTTTGAATATCAAGAATAAAACTATCCGTGTCCATGTACAATAATTTTACACGATCACCATAAAAAGGTTTCAGCACATCATAATACAATGTTAACATATGTAATTTAGACAATTCCAATATCACAGCCCCTACGTAAATAGGTTTATCAAACTTGATCTTTGTTTTCATCATGTTGAAAAGTGCCATGTGCTCATCATAAATTCTTCTGTAATTGAAGTTGGGCTTTGCAACCAATTTTTTGCTCCGGCTGGGGTCAGTAATTATTTTAACATCGGTATGTTTCCTGACATTTTCAATTGTTTTGCCATACACTGAATTCACCATCAATTTAAACAAGGCCTTATCAAATTGGCTCTTTGCAGATGTTCGAAGCTCCGTGTTTGTATCAATGTATGGTTTCAACCATCTTGAGTGCCTGAACCTTAAGACTTTGCCAACTTTGGTCACTTGAACACCATGTTTCATCAGGAACTGGAGGTTTTTGTAATATGTCACATATCCCTGTTTCGGCTCCAGGGTCATCATGAGCTTCTTCTGTTTAGAGCCAGGTGAGCACTGAACCTCGGGAATTGGGGGCAGATCAGAAAATTTATTGTGCAAATCATCAGGAATTATCAGATCAACCTCTAAGAACAGGCCATATTCACTGTCATCAAAGTCCTGAAGATTCTCAATATTGAAATCTTCGACCCATTCAAGCCCTGCATATGGCAGTTTTTGCATCATAGCGTGACCATAGAGGTTGTTTGCATCTACATACAGTATATAATTTGATGGCCGTGCTGGATCATAATCAGGCATATGCTTGTTATTTGCTCTGGCATATCTCTGGGAACATTGCACCATCCCACCTCTTATACATTGTTCCATAAACAGATACGTATCTTGATCGTGGATCAGATCCAATTGCTTTTTGGTGTTGAAAAACATTGCAGACCATGCTAGGCCCGGGGCACTGTAAAAATACACTGGGTCCAGTCCATAATTTTGCATGGAAGATTTTCTGAATGCTTGCAATATATCAGCTAAGAGAGTGACATCAAGTTTCAAATATGCCATGTGATAATCACCAAATGTCTTGCATTTTAAATCGTTCCACATCAACTGAGCATGGTGATAATCATCATCAGTGATTCCAGATCCTCTGATTCTGCTGTAAAACGCTTCTTGTGGTGGCAGGGAACACTCATCAAATTTAGAAAAATCTGTAACATAGTCATATGGATATATTCGCCTAATTAATTTCAGGTCCTGATTTGGAAACAATGCACGTGTGATTTTGAATTGATCATCAGGTAATTGAGTGGCCAGTGTATCCAGGCTAGCAGATAAAAATCTGTAAGAATCAAGAAATCTTATGTGAATAGGAACACCATCAACTTTAATTATTTTGCTAATAGATATATATTTCTCATCATTTTCAGCTAAAATATTTAAATTCTGCTTCTCAAACCCCTCGTACCTGATCAGATGATGGAAATCATAATTGGATGCTCCATGGCAAAATACGGGGATAAATCTTGGTCTCTTGATCTGAATATTACAGCTATTACACAGGGCCATTAAGAATTTACCATCTGTATGAGAATGGTGATGAACCTTGATATTTGTATCTGAAAATTCACAATCACATACCGGGCATTTTTCTGCATTGTTGAAATCTTCAATCTGTTCCTCTGTTAAAGGCAACATAGGTTTTGATTTTAATAAGATGTTAGATGCTATGTCACGGCACACATTTTCTATTATATGTGCAAATATTTTGATGGCATTTGGTCCCTTGTATGAATATTCTTTAATAACAACACCATCCCGTATAACCACACAACAAAAGCTGGAAGGTTCATGTAGCTGGTATGGTATAATTGAAGATTCTTCGGGATCTGGATTGCAGAATGCAAGAGATTTGAGATTTGATTCAGAATCCCAGACAATATATACTGGGTGTTCCAACAAGGCTTCATACTTTTTGAATTTGCAATTTTCACTTGGATTGGGCATCACCATATGAACAGGTTTATGGTTCCCACAATATTTCAGATGCTCAATTAACTTGTTTTTTGCAATTTCTGCATTTTTTTCACGAACCCCATTTACCATTTTTTGACCATCAAATACAGTTAAACATCTTCTGCACAACTTGAATATTGTATTGGATTTGTCTAGTTGTGTTCTCACCAAAGCTTCAAGATTATGTATCAGAGTGTAATGGTGTGTGTCATCCCCTTCAATTAAGAGCAGATCAATCGGAATAGCAGATTCATCATCAAGTGTACTGATTCTGAGAGGTGCTATCGGGCAATTGCCAGTGGAACAAATAAATACATTAATAGATAATTGTTTGCCATTGATGTGCCTGGCCCTTTTTTCAAATTTATCAATATTCTGAACAGACATTGGATATTCCAAACCCTCCATTGCATCGTCAAAATCATGTTCATGCTGTTTGTAATAAGTTATTCTCTCAGGATTCCTTGAAACTGGATACAAAGCAGCTAATATACACCACAAAAAGCATTTCGCGTCATTATTTTTTATATTGACCACGGCTCTTCTGTTTTTGATATTAGCAGGTAATGGCAGATATGTAGAACCTTTTAATGGGCTGAATTCAGAAATATTAACATATAACTTGTGCGGAGAGCCACATAGGCTCCATCCGGACTCTTTTGCCGCAAATTCAGAGTGTTTCATGTTCAGTTGATCCATCAATCTGCTTATTATTGTGTCTAAATTTGCGTTTGAATATACCGGTACAGTTTCTGTTGCATGGGGGTGTGTAAATTTTGTGTCATTTGGTTTCTTATATTGTACAAACAATTTGAGGAAGAGCTTATAAGAGCCATTTTGTGCATTTAGAATTGCCTGCACATTAGGATTTACACTGTTCAAGAAATTCTCAATGCCACATCTTGGCTCCGATACAAACCGATAATCCCTTAATTGGGCATTAAAACTGCTACGGATGGGTGCATAGCGTGGCTGCTTTGCTGCTCTGGCATTAACAGGTACTTCGTGCCTTCTTTTCAGACCAGATGTGGATGGTTGTGAGGGCAATGCTGATGACTGTACATAAGAATTACACTTATGCCATTTGTAATATGCCTTGCTTAATATTTTATGGCATCTTGGACATATTTTTGTGGCTTTTCTGCATTTCTTAGAGTTACAAATACGGCAATGCCTAGCCCAATGAGAACTAGATATATTTTTATTACACCGATTGCAATATTTTTGTTTTGGCATTTTTTCTTGTTGTTTATTATATAAGATTTTCTGGGCTTCAATTCAAAACTTTATACTTAATAAAAATATCAGTTGGGTTCAGCAGTTAATGGCTGAGCTGGTGCTTTTATACCCAAACAACAGCAGTAACTAGGTTTTGGTGATAGTTTTGCTGATGTACAACACACTTCACCAGGTTTAAAACCCCATCTCCATATCAACTAAATACAATTCAAAATTGGATTTTGAATTGTACAATAAATATTCTGTAAGTCTCACTTGTGTTTATATTAACAGAACAATACAAAACCAGAATTGTATTCTGGATTGCATGTTTTCATACAAAAAAGCCATATTTTTGACAAGTTTATAAACAACAATCACACAGATATAGCTTTTACACACATGGCCGAATCTGTCTGAGCAGAGGAGGGAGGGGGGGGTTTCAGATTTGGGAGCTATCAACTAGCAGTAATTATTCAAAATCTCACTTGTGGACATATTATTTTGCCACATGTATTTCAATCTTAAATATTTTATCAGGACTCGAACCCCGAGCCTTTTGTTTACAAGACAACAATATTATCATTTTGCCATCAGGGGAGGCTTCATATTTTATGAGGACTTAAACCCAAACCTCCACACCTGAAAAATTAGGGTATAAGCCCCTCTTGTCATTGTCTTAAGTATGGGTAAATCTATCTGTTGAGCCCTCGCCTTTTCTACACTAGAAACTCAGAATTTCTTAAAAATCAGAGCATATCACACCTGAAGAATTGGGGTACAGGCCCCATCTTGGCATTGTTTTAAGTGTAAGCAAATCTGATTGTTCAATCAAATAGCCTCGCCTTTTCTACACTTGTAAGTGGCACTGTCCGTAGTATCCGTAGTACGTTTAACAATATTTATGATTAGTTACAAAAATGAAAACTTGAAACATGTATATGCTACGACGTATATACAATACTTTAATTTTCATATTTTTCCAGAGTTATTGAAAAAAGTAAAGTACAAAAATAAGTTTATAAACAAACTGCCAAGCACAATTTTGGAGTTCGTTTTTATTGTAAATCCTCAGACTTTCTAGTGCGAAGGATGTGCCTTCATAGCCTGACACAGTTTCTTCATGTCTGGTTGTGCACTTAAAACTTTCGAACACAGATTCGGGTCCAAATTTAGTCTATTATAGATTTCGAACGAGTATTTTATTTCAATATGTATGAAACAAAGATAAGAGTGTCAGTGACAAAATCAGTTATTTTCCTCTTAAGTGTCAAAGCTATGAAGTCTGAAACATTGCAGGCCCTTGGGGTACGTGTACAAACACGTACTACAGCCAAACACTATTGAAAACTACTGTACAACCAAACACTATTGGATTTCAACGTTGCGCAGGAAATTTAATGAGCCCGACGATGATTTATTGCTATGTTTATGATCTTTAGAATTGAACCACGTTTATGAGGTGCGGTAGAACAACTTTAGCGTCCGCTCAAGAACTTCACCAACTGACGTAATACGCCAAAGGAGGAAGAAACCTAATGGTGCGATGGCTTGTTCCCGAATTACCGCTCGCTTATGAACTCCTAATGCGATCAATGTTCGCGGTCACAGGAAAGCAGCTGGCAACAGTGCAGAACATACTCCTTTCGCTGCTACCTGTTGGATGTAGATAGGGTTTCGGCGGGATGCTGTCTCCTAGCAACATACGGTCGACAGCAGTGGCGGCTCGTGGAGAACCAAAGTGGAGGGTCGATAGCTCAAAAATTTGCTGTATTGATTTGCTTTATTTTACTTCGCCTTTTGTGCCACATTTCGCTAATTTGCGAAGATGGGGATGATTGATATGATGAAATTGATGAAAGGACACTCACAAACATTCATGCCCAGGCCGGGATTCGAACCCGGAGCCCCTGGCGTCGTAGCGCGATGTGCTAACCACTCCGCCACGGGGGCCCGCACAAATTTGCTCTACTAGTAATGTCAATTTAAATGATCAATTTCGTATAACAGCCAACGTGATAAGATATTGATACGTTCGTGTTTACCGAATATCATGTTTTACACGTTTGCACATATTATAATAAATTAATAATTATTTAACAGTAATGCGAAGAAGATGGAAGAAGAAATAGAATTCTAATAGATTTAGTCGTTTAACAGAGGGGAAAATTCAGAAGAAAGGATATTAATTCTTACAGAACTTGATAAGCACAATGACGAATATTTACGTGCATTGATCGTGTAAATTTCTAGTAAAAAGTTACACAGAAAAAGTTTCCAGTCCAACATGACTAATTGATATGTGAAATAGGGCACAAAATTAAATATCTCAATGGAAAGGTGATATCTGCGTTACCAGAAGCTCTAAAGTGAAAACTTCAAACTTACCAGAAATCTTCAGACATGCTTGTAACTTAAATTCATCCTTCTGTCCTTCAACGCGAAATTTGCGAGTGAACTCACGACCTCCCTTCTTTGACACTTGTTCCAGATTCAAATTCGGCCTAGGTTTTTTGTTTATTTTTTCATCCAGACTTCTGGTAGAAAAACTTCGCACCAACAATTTCAACACACTGTTCATCGCGACAAATGCACAACTACAGCACACAACTACCAAAAAAGCTTCACTTTTCCATGGAAAACGAAGAAACAACAAGTGTCAATACTATCGTCTTCCCATCCGATCGTTTTATTGCTTCGGGGTTGCCAGACAATTTTACCAAATTTCAAGAAATTTGTAGTTTATAGGTTCCTGTAGCGGCTCTTTGTGAGTTTAGATGACGAGTTTCTAATTTATTTAACATCCGCTTTGAAAAGAAATTGGACAACTTTATCACATTATCAGGATTTTTTTCAAACGTGCTAATCAAACATGTATTTAAATCTACATAATGTACTCTACATCATTGTAATCCAAATGTACTTTCCACTACACTCAGAAAAAATACAACGCATATATACGATAATTTTGCGTGTAACAAGAATATATAGCCGACTTCCGTGGCTAGCATACCGCATTACAAAGCCAGGGCTCCTGGGTTCGAATCCCTGCATGGGTATGTGTTCTTTGTGAGTGCCCCTCCATCAATTTAATTATATCATCACTCATCCTCATCGTCGTGATTACCGAAAAGTAGCAGAAAGCGACGGTAAATAACAAAAATCAAGGAAGAGTCTGTACATTTTTAGTTGCCGATATTTTCTTTCCTCATTGGAAATTGCGTTATTTATTGCTCTACTCTTATGTCATATGTGAATAAGATTATGGAATACAGAATGATTTTTTTCAACGGTTGGTAATTTTCTTTCTTATGATGTTAACTTCATTACTTCTCGCAACTCTTCATTGTTTACCGTTCTCCGGAGAGAGGGCCAGTTTCGCCTAGGGGGTGGTTTTCGGACGACAAACCCTCCATCCTCCCAGCCAGAGATCCCGCGCGCGTTATTCCCCCAGTTCCCTCGCCTCTTTCCCCTCGCGGCCGCGCCTGATAATGCTCTACGTCTCGTAAAGTGGGAGGACGGCGCCCCGCCAGATTTCTCTCGAAGTTTCGTATTCCCCCGCATGGTGGCGTGCAAACTTCGCAATTGTCGCGGAAGAATGAATACAGAACCTACTAACCAACGATCTATAAGCAATGGAATATTTGCAATTCAGACAATGTAAAAGCTAATATATAAATGTTAATGTAATGTTTGTTCACTTGTGGTTACACACGGCAGTGCGGCGTCCGTATCGTCCTTATGAGCGGCCGCCCCTGGTCGACAGATCTCTTTTGCTGCGGACGGATTCTCCGTTAGCCTGCAAAGACGCACATCCACGCGGTTCCGAGAGAGTGCGTGCTCTTTCATACGCAATGCAACCCTTTTTGATTTGATTTTTTAAGTCCACTTTATGCACATGAAGGCTAATCCGGACTGTAACTACAGTGAGATCCGAACCATTGTGTGCCTCCACCAGCATTGCATCTCGTGATACGTATCGATGGTACATTTTTCTAAACAAGATGTATTATTCCCTCTTTTTTAAAAAATAAAACTCATTTTACGCGTATGTTTTCATCGTGATTTGCCTCAGATATATACACATATCAACTCCCTTCTTTCGTATATTTTGTTCATTGCTGTCAATTTCGCATGTGCTAATTAATTAGTTGCTTTCTATTAAAGTATTAATAAATATACAATGCGAAACATTAATTTCCTCAAGTGAAGAGAGAACATTTCAGATAGGTGTATTTGTCAGTACTTAACATGCAGTAAAGAATTTCCGTGCTTTTTTATAGTATGAAGTTATTAATATGTGACTGCAAAATGTATTCAATTCATGAGATAAAATATATTTGCTTCTGTGCCCCATCTAACAATAATTTAATAAGATAGTTCGATTACAATTATTGTAAAAATGCATATACTATTCTAATAGTATTCAGTAAATATTTACTGAATAGTATAGGTCTTTTACATTTTTTCAAAAGTAGGTTATGGACTTAGTTTGTAACAAAATAACTGAACAATGGAATGCAAACTGTGTTTTAGGTGATATGTAGACAATTATATCACTCATATTTTACTGGACCTTGTTTTATATGTCTATATATGAACAACCAACTAATTTCAGGGCCATAATCTTGCCTTGTTTGCGTGGTGAAGTGTTACTTAGGATTTTCCCCATGCCTGTACACTGGTCACAGTTACTGCACTTTAGTAATTGAGAATAGTCCAGATTACCTCTCGGACACACTTTAGTAATCTAGCGATAGAGTGAAATCTATTACACAGATTTTCCACCCACTATTCACATGATTTCCACCAGTAAACACGGCTGCACGTCAGAAACAGGCGGCAGCCATTTGCACACAGACATCAGAGACACCTGTGGACAGCAGTGCAAAACAACAAAAAAGAATCAAGATGCACCAAGGAACAATCATTGTTTTGCACATTATTACAATGGCAATTTAAACATATTTCAATATTCCCCTCATTTTTTAGCGGTGGTGCAGTTATTTTGTTACAGACTGTACATTGGAAGAGATCAAACTGACTGTTCAAAATTATGTTTTGAAGTAGACAAATTGCAATTACACTCTCTACTATTTTATTAGGTTAATTTAATTGGATACATTCTGAGATCTAAAGAAAATGTTATCATAACAAATAATAAATAAAGAAAATCAGCTTATGTGGATAGTTTCTGGTGTGAAATTGAAAATGGGTCGGAGAAGTGTGAAGTTGTCTAGACCCATTTATTTCCTTAATCATTTTCATGTACCGTATGCGCCAAAATATACAGTACTGAAATAAACAGATGAACAAAAGTATAAGACATGTTACCATATAGTGACTGATCTATATGCAACCCAAATAACAATCGTGCCTTTTGGGTTGCACAACTGTCAGGAAACCTAAGGTTAGGTTAGGGCATGTGGAGTGGACGATTGTCATTTGGGTTGCATATAGACCAGTCACCTTTTTCAAACTCGGTCCACCTTCACGACCGCTTTCGTATGAGCGGAAATAATGCTCAACTATGAATACTTTTTCCTCCGTCGAGAGACTCACTTCCAACAACAACTGCACAACACAACTTCCTTTTCACTACTGCGAACACGTGTAGCTGGAGCTATGCCCCGTCGACGAACGCAACTACGTGTTCGAGATGCGCGAGTTTCAGTACTGTATATTTTGGCGCATACCGTATTTGCTGAACTAACGAAATATTTGCCAGAAATATTTAGAACTAACGAAGAACTATAGTTCTTGTCTGGTCTTACTGCGGGCGCCCTATATGATGGCAAGGGAAGTGGAAAGCTGGGAAGCGACCAATCCAGCGCGATAAGAAACACAGCAGCTTGTAGAACGAGGTGCGCGTAGTACTTCCTCCCGCGACGTCGTAACTCTCGGCGCCACCACTGTTGTCTGGTTGGTCTGCTGCGTATTTTCCGCTCCCCACTCCACTTGCCAGCATGTTGACTGCCCGCCGTAAGACTAGACAACAGTTATAACGAATTGGTTAGATCTGGGTTGGCAACGAAAATAAGTGAGGCAAACTTTACATAGGTGAAGACGGGAGTCGTAGATCAGAATATGAATATGGTATATGCCGACCAAGCCAGGGACTGGAATCAATGAATGTTGATGGTAAGGGTAAAAGAGATGGAAAATGAATATCGTAGTGGAGTCTGGAGCCAGAAACAGAAAAGAACAGGAATGAATTTGAATTGCATTTTCGTAATTTAACATCGCTTCTCTGCTAATCCCGACGATGAGGATGAGTAATGAAACGATGAAACCCATGAATAGGCACTCACAAAGAACACCCATGAACTTTTTCCACTACTCCCAACTCTTATCTTCAAAGTAGTATTCTTAGTATATTTCTGTTTTCGTATTTCGTTCTTGCTAACTTCACTCTTTTTCTGTGCTGAATTTAATTTCGGATCTTTGGATTATCAAATTCCATCTATCAATTTGTTTCTGCCACCTTCCATACTGTTTCCTCATCCTCAAACATTAGTACCTTCATAACTTCTCCTATCTTCTTCAACGCTTAGCTTATAATTGTATCCATTGTGATAAAGTGAGTGAGGAGAGTGCATTTCCCTGCTTAAGTCTATTCCCTTTTGTAGGGGGCAATATGTAAACATGAACTTTGTTCTGAACCTGTAAAGATTATTATTGATTACAAGAATATATATATATATATATATATATATATATATATATATATATTGTTGTAATCCCATCTTACCAGGGATCTGAGGTCACAGGGATGCTTCAATAACACATTTAGGTAGAGCTTAAATATACTTGTGAGTTGAACCTGCTCCGACTAAGAGAAAGGAGATATGGATGATTGAATTTAAGGTTATTCACGCTTGTTCATACCTGGTAGGCGAATTATGTTCTTGTCCAGATCCTTCTAGCAGACCGAATTGTGACTGATGCCAGGGTTCAATACTGTGACCCTTGACTCACTATTCCGAGCAATCCCGCACGAATGGCTGATGCAGTAATCTTCGTACACCGTCGTTGTAGTTTGTTTGTTGTAAAGTGTGTGAGTAAAATAAGAGAAATGAGAGCGAGCTCTAGGGCGAGCTTGCTTTTATAATATTTGACTTCGAAAGGTTATTACACCTTTCGAACACGCTGGATCATGTTAGATCCACGTATTTGCCTCTCAGTCAATGCTTCGAGGAAGTTACGAAGTTTGCCGGTCGGACAATTCCAGTGAATAAACAAGCATAAATTAATCTCTTGACGAGGGTTTCTCGTATTTTTAATCACCATAGGGGGGTTGTGGTCCGTTGTTGGAGGGGATAAAGGGGGACTGTTTACGGCTTCAGGTCCCGCATTCTTTTAATTTACCCTAGGCTGGCTGAGATTCCGGCGACATGGTGTGAAACACGCGGAAGTATTTCAATTGACCCAAGATCAAAACACAGATCCTCTTGCTGCACGGTGCTGTCACCTGTTCACCTACTATGGTGGCTGATGTTCCCATAGCACATACACTGCGTTATTCCACACCTTCTCACACACCCTTGCTGTCACCTCTCTCTCCTTGGGTCCTGTCCTTCCCCAAAGACGCCAAAACTTCCCCCGTGTCCTTGCAATGTTGCCGTTGTTTTGTAGCCTTGTCCAGAGACTCTAACACACACACACACACACACACACACACACACACACACTAATACACAACGAAGAAGGAAAAATAACAAAATAAACGACCTAGCCAGTTTAAGTTGCCTGAGGGGCGCTGTTCACCCTCTCGCCAAGCCAAGCAAGGGACTGGCTGCGACTTAGAGGAAAAAAGCAAATCCTACAAACTTCTGAATGATACAAGAAAACGAAATGGCAAAAAATGTAATAAAAAAATAGGGTGGCTCTACACTATGCTGAACCATTTTGTTCCATGTCTGCCCCAGCGTTTTAATATTGAAGACATCTAAATGACCGAGATTTAGAGTTAAATCAAACAGCTTAAGCATAGTGGCCCATACAGCAAAACAAGGTTTTGTTCCTACTATCTACGAGGGATAGTAAAATTCCGATAAAAACTGTAGGACATTTTAACTGTTACGTGAAAATGATCTCAATGCTGCAAAACGGATCAATTGCTCTGTGGAAACCTGAAACGTATAGAAATTGTCCGGAAAAAGAAACATTCAATACGTCTATGTTTCATATCCACACCAGCAAGTTTACGAATGAAGATGGAAGTTGGACAATGGCCTCAGTTTGCAGGCAGATGGGTGGAAATACCTTCGTAGTGGCTTGTAAGTGACTTGATTGATTTTTCTTATTCAGTGTCGCTTTTCTGCCACTTTCGGCTAATCACGACGATGATAATGGATGATGATATGATGAAATTGGTGAAGGGACACTCACAAAGAACACACATGCACAGGACGGGATTCGAACCAAGACTCCTAGCGTCATAGCGAGCTGTGCTAACCACTCAGCCAAGGAGATCAGCGTGACTGTACCTGCATCCCAAAATTTCTTCTTCTTGAGGTACACAGGCACTATACTGAAGGCAAATCCAACTGACGGCTGGGAAACAGCGAATCAGCGATTGAATTTTCTTCGACTGAAATCGGGTATTTTCGAGTCACGAGGTACCGAACGTTGTTCGCGGGACGAAACAAATGAGCGCTGGGTTCACCACATGTTGCTAAACGTACTGTATAGCGCGCGAGAGTTTTCTCGGTCAACGATATTGCCAGCACCAGAGATCAGCGGCGTGTTAATGGTACAACTGCACATGCGGTACTACACGAGGGAGTTTCACACCACAAACACACTACAAACACGCAAATAGACAACTGGCAAAAACAGAAGTTCGCTTGGCAACGTTGCTTAACAGAGTTTGTTCCCCGAAGACGATTGGTGGACAGAAAGGGCCAGAAATAGCCGTCAAGGTCAGCCGCCAGATGGAGTTGTGATCAGTATAACTTATACTTGAAAGTATATATAGAACAGCAATAAATCCATGCTAAAATGCAGCAAACTTTTCTCACCGCTACATGCAGACATCTACTAGAAAAAAAACAAATTAAGGTTTGAAGTTGACTCTCCATAGTACTTTATGTCTCCTTATCCAGAAACGACCACCTTCTTTGAAATCTTATTTTTGTTCCCTCATTCTTTGTCCTAGAAGATAGAGTCGGAAAGAAGCAAATCGAGAGGCAAGAGTCGAAGCGTGAAAGCGATGTTGCCTCTAGAATAGTAATGTAAGAAGGGAGTTGAACACCATCTGCAAGTCGGCAACGGAATGCATAATAGATAGGCAGCGGAACCGCAGTGTCAAGTACATGAATAAATCGTATTGGAAATCCGTGCCTAGAAGTTCGACGAGGTTGCTTATCATCCACCAGAGGTCCCAAGTTCTGGACTGTGGGTGGACCATTGCAGACAAGAAGCATCACTGGTTAGATTATGACTATACTCTATCCAGGGAAACTATGGAGCAAAGCCGTGCATAAACGCAGAGTAGGGGAAAAAGCGAGTGGGCGAAGCGAAGCAGTACACGCTGCTGCAGTCGTTCTTCTCCCTCCACGCAATTCCGTTCGAGCCCTCTGAAATCACTACTTGCGCAGAGACGTGTTTTCGTTCACTCGCTCCAGAGATTCCTGGGACAGAGTATAGACTAAATCAAGCTGGTTTCCGGTTACACATTACATTTATTTTTGCTCTCGTAAAGAGGTAAGAAATATTCGAAAAAATAGTATATTTTTCGTGTCTGCTAGGGTCCTATATTAATAGACATATGCATTGGAATAACTATTGTATTTCACTGTTCGCCAATTACAAAATTCAAATTTCTAAAGGTTCATTCCAAACCCGCGAACAGTAGATCTCCGTGTGGTGAAGTGGTCAGCACAGCGCGCCAGGGCTCCGAATTCAAATCTCGGCCTAAACGTGGGTGTAATTTTTTGAGTGTCCCTCATCGATTTCATCATATCATCACTTGTACTCATCGTCGCGATTAGACAAAAAAGCAGAAAAGCTACACTAAATAACAAAAATCAAATCACTAAACTCGCGAACAAAAGAAACAACATGATTTACTAAAGTTGTTTCACAACAAGAAACATATTAGCGAGGTATCACTCCTTGAGTGGCCACCAATTAGATGACCCTTGACTACCTTAAAATATAAGTGCACTTCAGAACGTACCCCTGGTTTAGATGAGTTTCCATGGAAGGGTTTGTGGGAGTTTTAACTCCCATTTTTTCAAACTTTTCCACAACAAGAACACTAGATAGAGCCTCCCCGATGGCGTAATGGTTATATCGTCGCTTTCTAATCAAGGGCCTCGGATTCGATACCCGATGGAGGCACATGGCAGTGTGGTTCAGACCCCACTTTAAACTGTAGGACCAGTTCCGATTAGCCTTTCTGTGCATAAAGTGGACTTAAAACAACAAATCAGCAACAACAAGAACGCCAGCTACATGGAAAATATTATAATAGACCACTGACTTTTCAAAAAAGGAAAATACAAATATACTCTTAGTGCCATATTGTCCCATTACAAATTTTAGGATACGCAATTCCACAGAGCTACAAGCAGACATGGCAATAGCGAGCCGGCTTCCTTGACAATGTGGTTAGCATTGCGCGCAACAATGCCAATGCTCCCAGGTTGGAATCCCGGACGGGGCATGGATGTTATTTGTGAGTGTTCCTTCATCAATTTCATATCATCATTCATCCTTATCCTAGAGATTAGCCGAATGTGGCTGAAAAGTGAAGTAAAATGAATCAAATCAATCAATCAATTACAATAGTGCAACGTACTCCAGTTGGACACCAGTCGTCAGAAAGTTAGTCCGCTACTCCTTTAGTTGGGAACATGAGAATCTTTGCAAATCATCAGGACTTGCTGGGTAGAAAAGAAACAGAACACAGTATTCAAAGTTAAACGCAGTTTTATAATCACTTATAGTTCCTATAGTATGTGGACTTACAAGCAAGGTACAGATTTGCTTACGTTTCTGCCTGAAGAGGAACAATTCTATAGCATATCAAATCATATCACAATCACTAAACACACTTGCATATAGAATTAACGTTGGACAAGACAAACGTAAATACACGAAAGTTTCTGTACTTAATTATTATTTCCGAGTGTAGCCAGAATGAAACGAAAATAATTACCAATTACACTACTCGGACATTCCATTAACCGTTACCACGTTTCTGTTGATTTCTCACCTTCGCCTGTTTTCTAACTGAGTCTATCGTCAGGTGAAAAACATTCAGGTGGGTTCACTTCCTCTGCTGAGATGAGACAGTGACGTCAACACGAACAGATTATGACGTATTTCTAAACATATACACAACTTCAAACCACAACTGTATCAATCTAACTATAGTTGTCTGTGACAACTTGCACATTATTTGAAGTAACAAACATTTTAAAAATCTTAACTTCTTACAAATATAAAACCTTAAACTCTCAGGTTCGTTACAATAGCAAAGGAAATAAAAATTGCAGTGAGGACAGACTACAAAAAACTGAAAAGAAAATGAAATTTTTATTAATGAGAAAGAAGAGATGGAATTAATGATGAGAACGCTTTTCCATGAAGAAAGACTGTGCCAAAGCTGCAATGAATTCTGTTATCTTCTTTTAATCTTGTTTTAATCTTGTTTTTATCCCTTACTCATTCATTAACAGACTCTTGCAATACGTTTATTACAAAGATAATTTACACAGACGTTCGCACGTGGAATGTTAGGGATGCCTGAATACTCCCTAATGCTTTCCCAAATTTTAAAAAAATTAAGAAATTTTCCTTAAAGTATCGATAATAATATCTGTGCGTAGTGCCGGATTAAGGTGGGTGATATTGATGCTGTAGCATTAGGCCCATTTCTGAAATAGGCCCAGATGAAAACACGAAACTTTTCCGAAAGCTGAACAGTTTTCTTTTCCTATATTAACCTGAAAATAAATCTTAGAATGAAATTTGGAGCCCCAATTTCGGACACCTAGACACAACGTTACTTATCATACAGTTACTATTATTCTTGGCGCTGTGACGTAACTATAACGTCGTTGTGTTTATTGTTCATCGAAGATTCCAAGTTAATGCTATCAATTTTACGTTAAACAGTTTACTTAGTAATTTAGCTGCGATTTTTGCAATATCTTGGCGATTGTTGCCACTTTATTATTGTTCGTAGTAAATTTTTCACCTTGAAAGTTAGTTGTACAGAAACAATCGACGGTATTTCATTGTTTCAGCATCAGGCCCGATCTCGTCTTAATCCGGCCCTGTCTGTGTGTCAAAAAACGTAAGGAGTTTCGTATCATTTGAATTCAAACACTCGTGCTCTCTCTTCCCCCTCCCCTTCTCTCTCTCTCCCGTCAACAATGCGATATTACATGTAGAGATATACCTTATATTGTAATACCATTGTTAGAGAATTTCAATTGTTTACTTTCATTGCATAAATAATATAAATATCGTAACAATGACTGAAAACCCTGTGCTAAAGTTATTATTAGGGACCGTGACTTTGTTATAACATATTTTTCAATTGGCTTCGGATCTAATATTGGGGTGAGATCTTTAGAGGTAAAGGTGGTATTATGAGCCATTCATATATTATGAGCCCCCCCAATATCTGTTCATGTAGTGGCCTCAACTTGGCGGCGACGATTTTAACTGCTAATTTAGTAACGCCTTTTGCCGCCAGAGAGTTCTCGTTCAGTTGCAGCTGATAGTTTATGAGTAAACGTGTTCTTTTTGTTTTCTCGATCTGAAGAACTTTGAAAGGTAAGTGTTTTGCTTTTAATTGCAGTACTTATTCATTTAAATTCATCCTAGTGCATTATTGCATTGGATAAAGCATGTCTATAAGATTGTTTTTGTGTAGATACTATGTAATTTTGCAAGTAACAAAGATTCGTTGTGCATGTTCCAATTCCAATATGGCAAGGGTTGTAAAATGAGCCCCCATCGAGCTTGGTATATGAGCCCCCAAACTTTAAGGGGCTCATATTATATACACTACAGGAGTGGTTTCAACTTTGTCTTTTCAGATGTCACGAAAATTGCTAGGTCCAAAAAACAAGACCAAAGGAAAAAAACTGGAATACTGAAGATATGGTTAAGGCGATGAAGACTGTGAGAAACAAAGATATGGGATTGAAAATGGCATCAAAAATGTTTCTTGTTCCAAGACCTACTCTTCAAAGGCTTGTTCGAGTTGACAAACCACCTGAAGAAGCCGCTTTAACAAAATTAGGGAGAAAACCTATAATGGGCGAGGAGCTGGAAACAGAGTTAGTCGAGTATTTACGTATCATGGAAAGTAAATTCTATGGTCTTACGAGACAAGATGTTCGCAGGGTAGCTTACCAACTGTGTGAAAGAAATGAAATTAATCACCCATTCACAGAAGAGGGGTTAGCTGGTAGAGTTTGGTTCGACCACTTCATGAATAGTCATAACAATATTTTATCTCTTTTGAAACCTGCTGCGACATCGTTTTCAAGAGCAAATGGCTTTAACAAAAAGGCAGTCGACAATTTCTTTGATATCCTGGAAGTCGAGTACGCCAAACACAACTACCCGGCAAACAGAGTATTTAATGTCGTTCAAAGCAAAATCCCTCGAATCATTGGGTTGGGTTGAGGAAAAAGACAAGTGGGAGTTCTAAGTTCTGCTGAAGGGGGTCTCTCGTGACAGTAGTCTGCTGCATGAGTGCAGGGGGAACTTTTGTACCTCCTATCTTCATTTTTCTTAGGAAAAATATGTCTGAGCTTCTCATGAAAGGCGCTCCACCTGGGGCAATTGGTGGATGTCACCCGTCCGGATGGATACAAGCAAACATTTTCACAGACTGACTAACGCACTTTATTGACAAAATTAAACCCTCAAAAAATTACCCTGTGCTCCTTATTCTAGATGGCCACAACTCCCACACCAAAAACATTGACATTGTGAATCTTGCTCGAGAAAATGGCATATCCATTGTAAGTTTACCCCCATACACATCGCATAAACTGCAGCCTCTTGACAAAACATTTCTTGGCGCTTTGAAACATCACTACAGTGAAAACATACGCAAGTGGATGCTTCACAGTGAGAGACCTGTTGGACCCTATGATATTGCCGAACTATTGGGAAAGGCTTATTTGACTTGCCAGACCGGATCCATTGCTGTGAATGGGTATCAGGTTACAGGATTATATCCATGTAACCAGAATGTTTTTTCTGCTGTGGATTTTGCACCTTCCTCTCAAGAGGCACTGGATTTGGAAACCCTGCAAAAAGGCAAAGGAAAAATACCTAAATCCTCCAACAATGCAGTAAGAGGACAAAACACAGGTACCGAAACTCCACAAGAAGATGGTCAAAATGCATCTGGGACGACAATTGTAGAATCAAACCGCGCTGGAACTGCAAGTTTACCAGTTTTGGAGAATGTGCAAGTAACAAGATTGCAATCAGCTGCTACAGATTTGGCATGGGCAGTTCAGGTCTGTGTAAAGATAAGGAGAAGAAGATTCCCGGACACACTGTGTCTCCAAAAGATATCTGGCCTGTTCCCGAACCAAAGAGGAAAGTGACTAACAAAGGTCCTAAACCCTCCAAAACAGCTTTGATTACATCGTCTCCGTACAAAGATGCTCTGTTGGCTACTGGAGAGAAAGAAAGAAGTCAGACTCAGCTGAAGGGAAAATAAAACTGAAGGATAAAAAGCAAAAAGATGATCAACAGCCTACTGAAAGAACACAAACTAAAACAAAGCATGCAGTGAAACCGAAGCTTCATCAAGATTCAGATGAGGTATCCTGTGAATCAAATATCATTCTGGGGAAAATGTCTTAGAAACACCAATCGGAGTGGAAAGTCCCGGTGATGAAGAAGCAGTTTGTCTGTTGTGCGAGGGTCTATTTTCGGCAGATGACCGAGAAGAACTGTAGGTGAAATGTCTCATCTGTGAAATGTGGGCACACAACGACTGCGCTGGATGCGAGAAGGATATTTACATTTGCTACTTTTGTAAATATACATTACAAAGAATCAAAATAAAACTTTTCAAATGGTTTCTTAATGACCCTTTCAATTCATTTTTAATTACCCTTACAATTGGTTTTGTAATGATTTTTTCAATGATCTTGTTATGAACTCTTTTATGGCATTTCACATCATAATATCTTTTTTAAGGTTTTGTAATGAATAAAATGTTGTTTGTATGATTTAATTTGTCATACACTTTTCTAAACCAGTTATTCTATTATTTTTTCCTAGGGGCTCATATTACCAGCACAAAACTTTTTTCCCACAAATTGACTTGTTTTGTATTTTATTTTTTTGCATATCCTTAAAGTTGCTCAAATTGGTTTATATTTTAACGGTAGTTGTATGAAATGTTGTAGTTAAAGTTAGCATAAGAATCTGAACAAAAAAGTTCAAAATCAAATTTTAAGAAATACAAAACAAAATGGGGGCTCATAATACCACCTTTACCTCTACATATCTGATGAAAATCAGCCAAAATAGTTGTACTTGACAAAGCATATGTTGACATATTTCACCAATTTCGCGTTTTTACAACATATTTCTTCAATTTTGTTGTAATAAGACATATTTCTGTATAATTTCGTAATTCTCTCGCACATAATCGGTTATTTCATAATTGTTTCTTCGTAGCTTTAGCACAACGGATAGTTCATATTGTCGATGGCAGGATATGGAAATTACGGAGGAAGAAAGGTGCCGTCTTTTCTTAGTACAGAACAATAATACCCCATTTTTTTTATCCCGCCGACAATTGATAGCCATTCAAACATTATTGAGGCAAAACGTTCTCTCTCATTGTTGCACGGGAAGTGAAGAAGTTTCGTTATCATTTCTTCGCCTTTTTCGCTTTTCACAAAAATCAGTCAAAAGTAAAAATAACATTAGGTACATTACAGCCCCTACTCTACTCTATCGGGTATGGGAGAAATTCGAGAGTACTGTTGTGCATATTTTTGGCTTTACTGAGAATATTTCTGCATTTTCTGACATATTTATAATTTTTCATGACATATTTTTCAATTTATATGACATAATTACATACATATTTTACAGTTTTATAGGACGTAAAGTCCCGGGCCATAGTTATAACGAATACTCAGACTGTAATGTTGAAATTTCATCATGTACCTAATAGTATATGTGAAAAAGGAACATGAAGTTAGGACAATTAGGCTAACATTGTCCAGGCACCCCAAATAAATTAATCAGCGCAAGCCTATGGATATTTGTTTTCAGTTTCTACAATGACTATTTAATCATGCTAATCCAACGAAAATTCCAGTTTTCAGCAGTTCTAATGGCTGGACACATGCTGCTTATCGATGGATACCGAACCGTAAAAAACACCATTAAAAAGAGTTGGTGTGAACCGAGAGATGTCGCTGCTAAATATAGTCAGTTTGTTACTGCTGATCACTTGGAATTAACGCTGGATGATACAATCTCGTTTAGGAAGTTTTTATGCACTCTTCTTCTTGCTAATTGTGTGGTAAACCGTTTTATTTTGTTAATACCGAAATATAATTAATCTGTAAATTAGCTTTCCAGCCGCTTTAATCAGCTGCTTTTTACAATTTGTGTTCATACACTTTCGAAACAACATAATTCCACGTTGTTGTAACGAACATACGTACATATTGCAATACTTAACTTACTCTGATAGAAGAGTTTCAAAGAACAATTATTTCCAACTTCTTATGTTTTATTGTAACTCCATTTGTATTATACTTTGGTAGATCTTAGTTATACTATTACATTTCCTTTAGTTATATCTCATTATTGAACTATTTTTATCCAGATATTTAAAATGCTCTCCTCTATTTTGTAATTGTACACACAGAGACATCTGTCTATATAACTCTTAATCTCGATTATAGCACTGCCGTCATACGCTATTTTATGTGCAATCCCTATTACTAGCGTAAAGTAAAAGGGGGCGTTTGGACCTGTTTGTAGCAGCGCGCACTGTTTCGCTCGACCCACTAGCTTCCTCCCCTTCTCTGCCGTTATGCGCGGCCTTGCTCCACAGATTCTTGGGACAGAGTATATGACCCTACCTTGCACGATAGTCTGTTGATTGTGTGGCAACGAGGGCGATTTACCACCATACCTACACTCATAGAAAGAATGACGTCATCAGGATGTGCAATTATTATACGAGCACCGCGTTAATTTCAGCTCTTGTACGTTCGTGTTTTTATTAAAAGTGATATATTGTAAACAACTGAACTGTGCTATTATCGTTATTAAACAACGAGAGGTTACAGGATTCTTGTTTGGAAACCTGATGGTAAGAGACCTGTATGAAGGCCAAGACGAAGATGGAGGGATAATGTTGAGATAGACATTAAGGAAATAGGTAAGGATGGACAAGATTGGATTGATCTTGCCCAGGATAGGGTCAGATAGTAGGCCTGTGTTCCTGCAGCCATAAACCTTCGGGTTGAAGAAGGCTAGAGAGTTAGTTAGTTAGTTACACAACAAGCCCTCAGATACTATCATGGGCATCCGAGGGGCAAGGGGGGGCCACGGCCCCCCTGGAAAATGAATGTGCACCTAAAAATTATATATTTCACACTTAATTTCATTTCAATCACAGTAATTTATGTTAATTATTATAAATTCGTTGAAGAAACATGATAATTTCAGACTGAAATAGTTTTTTTTGAGAGGGCATCACTATTTTGGAGGAAAATGTGTCCTTTGCCCCCCCTGGAAAAAATTACCTTGCTTGGCTCTCCCTGGAAAAAATCCTGCGGACGTCCATGGATACTATGAGAACTTTATCATACCGGCTGCACATAGAGACAGAGAAGGAAAATCGAGTGACCACAGCAAAGCAGTACACAATGATGCGAAGGCTGGTAGCTGAAGTCCCTTAACCCCCTAGTCTCTCACGTGTTCATTGGTGGAGCCGTCTCCCGGCACTACTTGCGCAGAAGCTTGCTTTCGTTTGCATGCTCCAGATATAAACGGAACAGAGTATAGTAGTGTATATAGGTAACCCTGTCAAGCACTATAGATTCTCCAACATGTAACAAGGAAAGTATAAAAAATTCGTTCATGTTCCTGATATTTCCACTTCCTTATTTTACACCTGAGATTTTCTTTTAGATATAAAGCTTTCAAACAAGCATAGAAGTGTCCGGTGGGAAGAGCGTTACAGTCATTCCCTTTGCATTAGGCCTTTATCTAGTCCACACTTTTGACAACTGAAACTATGGACAGAAAGAGAGCAGTCTACTTATAAGACAACGTGAACTCTTGTTGTTAATCCACAGCTGTGTTGACAACACTGGCGTAGGCAGCATTTTATTTCGGAGGGGGCTGGAATTGTAATGATGCGTTCTGGAGGGATGCGGGAGACGGAAACACAATAAAATATTTTATAATTTCCATCCTCAAGCTTCATTTTAAACGCTGTTCACACAAAAATGATAATCGGGGAACTTTTTAATGTGGGATTCAGATACATGTGAAAATTCAGAGTGTCTCAAAATTTCTGTAGCTGCAGCCCCATCAGCTCCCCCAGCGTACGCCAGTGGTTGGCAATATGATCCAGGGTTGTTAATAGGTCCAGGAACCCATAAATTCTAATGGGTTCTATTGGGTTCCGCTGCAGGACCGGAAAGGAACCTTTTTCTAGCACAATTTAAATTCGGTCCAAGTTACGTGTTGTTTCATTTAAAAAAACCGTTCCTGCATCGTATTTAAATTGATCCGGAAAAAAGGTTTCTGGACCGAATTTAAATTCATTCGGAAAAAAAGGTTCCTGGACTGAACTGAAATACTTTAAACATAAGAAAGTTCCTTACGGTCCAGAACCCATTCACGCTTGCTGATTTTCTCTCCTGGACCGGAATTGAAGTATTTAAAATTCTGGACCTTTAACAACCCTGATATGATCTTTGCATGTATCCTACAAATTAAAAGTACTCTTTTTGAAGGTATAGAAACTCGGGATTCAAATTGACACCCCACACATCCGTTTTACAGCCACGATTTGGTTACAAGTTGGTGTTCATTATTCCAGCTTCGGCGCTGCATTTTCCCGGCTGAGCAGCGCGCAACAATAGGCGAGAGATGATCGATAAATGACCGCGAAACAGCGATGGATAGTTTCATATTGCTGTTACCAGGTGGCACTGGTATTTTCTTGCTCTGCTGTTTGCATTGGACATTTGTTAATGAGCTTACATTTCTCATCCTAAGAACTCGATTTCTAAAGCTCGACACCCACTGAGACGCGGAGAAACTCAGCAACAGACCCGTTTCCGGCGTCTCAATGGACGATAACCTTTAAGATTACCTGCAGACTTATGGCACGGAAATTCCCGCTTCGGTTCCGCACGTTTGCCTGTAGTCGGCGTCACGCCATTTAATTTCTGTTGCCGCGTCTCAGTTGGCGTTAATGCATAAACGTTCTGCAATCGGGGATAGTTTGGATAGTTTTAATACTCCATTTTCCCTTTATTTATAATAATTTATTAGTATAGTGGGTTTACATCATTTTTGCATTAGAACTTGCCGACAGTAACAATCGTTATTACAATAAGAAATAAATATATAAAAATTATATATATATTGTGGTTCAATATGCTTATTATAATCTCATGAAACATTAGAAATGTCGATTTGTCTATTTATCAAACATAAAAGGTAAAATTTATTGAACAACCCTCGTACATGTATGTATGTGAATATGTGTTTCTATATATGTGTGTGTTTATATATATATTTCTTACTTCTTATTATTATTTTATATATATAAATGGCCGAGGTGACTCAGTCGGTAACACGTCTGACTACCATGCTAAAGGTCCCGGGTTCGATCCCCGGCCGGTTCGAATCCGGGAACTTTTCTAACGTTGGAAGCGACCCCGGCGTCCACCCAGAGTCGAATGACATGGGTACCTTGGAGAAACCCTGGGGGGCGGGGTCATGGCGGTCAGGGGCGTGGTGGTGATCACATCACCCCACTCACGACCGGACCAAGAAAGTGGTACCCCACACCCCCTATACGCCTTCATGACGTGGTGCTAAGCACAGGGGAGCACTTTATAAGTGGATGTATGTGTGTATATGAGTGTGTTTGTTCAGCAATAACTCTCGAACGCCTGGAGCCATTTCAACCAAACTTGATACGCGTATCACTGGAAAGAAATACTGGTTCAAACAGACATCCGTGACTCTATGCAACCCGCACAACGACAGAGTTTCTCGGGTTGTCTAACATTCAGGCTGTGTTGCGAATGGAATCCATAGTTTTCGTGACACTCCCAATGCCGTTCAACTCCAAGTTCATCACCTATTGACATGGGGGGTGAGAGGGGGTGAAAAATAAAATGCCACAAATGACCTAGATCAGTGTCGAATACATAGTTTTCAGAGTCGCTAAGCTAATTGCTGACATTCACGATCACATTTAAAATGAGTTACATTTTACACTATAGTTAGAATTCATTATTTTCCTGTCTAATACAAGATTCAGATAAATAAATACCCGGGCAACGCCGGGTAATCAGCTAGTATATATATATATATATATATATATATATATAATATGCGTGTATGTTTGTGTGTGTGTGTGTGTGTCATGTGTGCTTGTGTGTGTTCGCGCGCGCCTGTCTCTGTATGCATACATTCAAACATACATCTTTCTAATCACGAAGATGAGGATGTGTGATGATATGATGAAATTGATGAAGAAGCACACGACGAACACTCTTGAGCAGGCCGGGATTCGATCCCGGATCCTCCGGTGTCGTAGGTCGGTATGCTAACCACTCCTCCACGGAGGCCGGCGTTTATGTAATATAATCTAGGTGTACAGGAACGTATTGAACACCCTGTAGAATGTCTTTTGAACGTCGTTGAGTGATAATTTTTAGGTAGGTTGTCAATCTTTCTAAGCATTATCATTCGTCATTCTGAAATGATTAGTTCGGCGTGAGGAAAGGAGAAAATTGTTTTAGCTGCGTCAGAGCAGATCTCTGTAGCAGGAAATTTGAATCGGAGCTGATTGAGTTACAAGTGGATGCTCTCAGCAATATTCCCGTGACAGCCGACAGCCATGACAATATTTGATGAAGATGAATGACTCCGCTGGCATCTGCAGACCATGAATCATCACCAAATAAACAGCCTCCCCGAAACGAAGAGATTGGTACTTTCAGTGTTCATATGTTCGAACGAAAAATTCCTGCTTGGTTGCTTTACCCACCACCTGATCTCAATACCAGTGTTTGGTAGTAACTAGGTACAAGTATCTGACTTATAAGCACCAGTTACTATTTGAGGTATTCTATCTGTAACTAGTTACTTTCAAAAGTAAGTGGCTGTAACTGGGCTGTAACTGTAACATAGTTACTTTTTACAAGAAAAGTAACGTTATCAACTGTTACTTCTACAGTAATTTAACACTTAAATTGTTAATTTGGAAATTTTTAAGTTTATTTTGGCAACTCTGTTTCCAACTATGTGTCTTGTATGCATAGGCGCCGACTCCATGGGGCTTGGGGGGCTCGAGCCCCCCAAATGTTAACGATGTGGGAGCAGAGCCCCTCAAATAATTTTGCTTAAGAGGATCTAATGTATTATTTTGCTTCTCTTGTAAAGTTTACTCTGAATTGTGCCACATGAACTTAACTTGAAATACACATTTGAAATGTTGTAGACCATCAACTTGGGGGCTGGACCGCTAAACCATCAACTTTGGGGGGAGTATGGCCAGAGAAAGCAAAAGACATGACATATTACTATATACTAAGTATATAATTATGAGTATTGTCAACATTTTTACTAAAAGGAGTTTCAAAAGACGATGTGCATGAACTAGGAGAGTGGATGGGACGTTCGGGCTACAAATGGCTCTCACATGACATTCAGAACGAGATCATTGATATATTAGGAAGATCTGTTTTGCGCTCCGTGGTAGCAGATATTAAAAGTCGGGAATATTTTGCTATTATGGTTGACAAGACTTGTGACATATCCATCCGTGAACAATTAACATTCGAACTGTAAATGAAAATTTTAATATTTGTGAGGAATTCATGGGCTTTTACGAGATTCCAAAAGATGAGGACAAAATTTTAAAAAGGGAGGGAGGGAGTCAGTCATTCATTAATTTATTTCAGTGATCAGAGCTCCCCAATAATTTTGACAAGTCGGCGCCCCTGCTTCTCTGTATCCTAAGGTGAAAGGAGTTTCGTGGAATTTTCTTAGGCAAGGAATCTGGGCTACGTTCCAAGGTTCAAAATTATAGCTGACAAATATAGAAATAGGCGAAAAAGATTCGGGTTGAGATTCAATCTTATTTCTGGAATTTATAATTTTGAGTTAATATGCAATAGAGCCTAAATTCCACAAATAGCTAAGATTTTTCGGAGAGTTAAATTTTGACTGTCAGACATGTAACCTAGAAAAATTTCATTATTTGAACATCCACGTTTTTCTTCTACTTTTGGTTAATCGCGACGAGGATAATCAATGATGACATTATGATATTGATGAAAAGGCACTCACAAAGTTGGAAACCGCGGACCTTGGCGACATAGCGCGCTGTGTTAACCACTCCGCCCCGGAGGTCGGCTAACGCAATCATTTTAGTGTTTTGTGTGGATTGTTACATTTATTTGGAAAGTAGTAGTCTAACCAGAGAAAAGTTATTGTCGAGA
This sequence comes from Lepisma saccharinum, assembly GCF_977018435.1. Lineage (NCBI taxonomy): Eukaryota > Metazoa > Arthropoda > Insecta > Zygentoma > Lepismatidae > Lepisma > Lepisma saccharinum. The sequence goes on along the minus strand of NC_139250.1, from coordinate 22,883,601 downwards.
GAATGTATTTTGTTTAGCTTGGAAGAGTAAAAAACAGGTGAATTCATGCCCCACATGTAAAGTTTCGTGGCTGGCATAGGAATAATTTTTTGAATAAAAAGGATTCAAGCAAAGCTAAATTCCTTCTCCCATCATTTATTTGTTGTTATGATATAAATATATGAAGACGTATGTACCGTAAACATAAGTAAAACACATGTAAGTCTTCATATATGTATTCATTACAAGTGATTGTGTGTAATTTGCTTGCAAGAACATTTAGAGCAGAAAGTAACTTCAAAGTAACTTACTGTTACTCTTCAAATACCAGTAATTGTAACCGAGTTACTTTCTAAAACGAGTAACAGTAACACGGGTTATCTTTGGAAGCAATTAACTGTAACCAATTTTGAAAAGTAACTTTCGTAACATTGCTCAATGCTAACCGTTGTTCCAGACCAAACTGTCCACCGGCATGAATGTTAAATTGTGACGTTCGCCACTGGATCACTACGTCACGGTAGCTACCCAATCTCCTTGTGCGGCGGAGTTATGAGACTCTCCTTAATGGTATGCTACAATGAGCATTCTCAGGACGTAACGATTTGAAAAAGAAATAGCTTCTTGTCATTTATAAATTTAATAACACATTTTACCTTTAAACATTAACTGCAAAATAACAACAATATTCACAAACACAATCACCTTTCAATTAAGCTGCGGCTTTTTCTTCATAACAGTGTTTTTCACAAAATCAACATCATCTCACGTAACTCAACTTACTTTCTCCTTTTCACGCACTGTTGTCCTGGCAACGGAATCAATCAAAGATCGGACAGTTCTACAAATATTTATAAACCGGAAATGACTTCCGCTTCCGATATTGCGTTTAACAAATATACAGCAAAAATTACATATTTAAATCAACACAAACAACAGTATTGAAACTAACAAATATATCAAACAGATGTCTGTGAAATTAACAGAAAACAAATAAACTATTGCATATGGCCAAAATAAACAAGGCGTATCAAAATATACAAAGAGCGGGTGGGGGATGTTAAATGGACCATTTCTGTGGAAAAGGCCAAAGAGAAGCTGTGGTGGTGTTGGTGTTTGCCACAATCGCAGAACAAAGTGCATAGCCGAGTACTTTTGAAAAAAGCCTCTATTCACTGATGGTAATAATGTCTGCGGTGTGTGAAGAGTTATTTTTCGGTCTATTTGTGAATTCCAGTTAAGAGTATACTCTATCCCGGGAATGTTTGAAGAAAGGCTGCCCATAACGGTAGACAAAAGGAGAAAGCGAGTGGATAGAGCGAAAAGTAATTCCACAGTACACGCTGCTGCAAAGACTGATAGCTGCAGACGCTTTTCCCACTCCCGTTCCGTCGTACGCGTTCATTGGTTGAGCCCCCTCGACTCACTTCTTGCGCGGGACTTGCTTTCGCTCGCTCGCTCTAGAGATTCCCCGGACAGAGTATAGAGTGTGGGACTTATGGCGACAGTGTTGTCGCACGGTGCTCAGCAGAAGGAGGTCTCACCGCACATTGAATTCTTATGTAGTACACACCGAAACAAAACTCGGTGAAGGGCCTCCCCGATGGCGCAGTGGTAGAGTCGTCACCTTGTAATCAAGGGGTCCCGGGTTCGATACCCGGTGGTTCGGATCGCACTTTAAACTGCATGTCCAGTCCCGATTAGCCTTACTGTGCAAAAAGTGGACTTAAAATACCTTCTTAACTTAACTAAAACTCGGTGAACTACCGTCACACGTCGAAAATTACAAAATATCATCGTTACTTTTTTCAATGCATCTCGAAGTCTCCCCAGGACTGTACATTTAATGGGCGATCCATATGAACCGTATATTCATATGAAACATTAAATCACCGTACATTTACGGTCTGGATTTTACGGCTGACAACGTTACTGACCATGGCAGCATGGTATAGAAGGGGAGAAAACGAGTGGCCAGTGCCAAGCAGTACACCTTTTAATACTGTACTCACCGGCAAAAAAATATAGTACATCTCTATCCTGCAATACTCGTTTCGCTGCTTGGCGTTATGTAAGTTGTCTGACTCTAATCCATTAACTGAGCGTGAATAACAAATTTTCAATGGCAATTTGAAAGGATGGAGTTTTAAGAAAGTAATTTCTTATGTTATACTGTAAATGTTTCTTGAGATTGGCTTTATTTGTAACTCATTTATTTCAGATGCTTTAGGTCATATTTGGTACATTTGAAGTTAATTTAGGCTAAAATGTTGAAGGATGAGCTATTAAACAATGTAGTGGATTAATAAAGGAAAGCGGTTTTGCCGTATTTAAGAGTCAAGCGCCCTCTATATTCCTTTTTGACAGTGTCTCATGCTAGCAACTACACCAAAGAGAACGAGGTTTTATAGTTTACAAATTTCCATGAAATAGCAATACACAGCTAGTAGTCGAATTATGATTGATTTATTTTTTTCTATCTAGCGTTTTATTTGATTTGGTTTGTTTGACTTCACTTTTCTGCCACTTTTGGCTAATCACGAAGATAAGTATAAGCGATATGATGAAATTGATGAACGGACACTCACAATTCTTAGGCCGGGATTCGAATCCAGGACCCCTGTCGTCGTCGCGCGCTATGCTATCCAATCTACCAGGTATGGTTCCTCTGCGACCAAACCATCTCTCCCCAATGCTTTTTCATGCATCGACGCCATCTTGTAATCACGTGATCTCCTTCACACACGTCATTCAGCAGTGTGAGTAGAACAACATTTTTAATTTTCCCTTGTGAAAAAAGAACAATTTTTCGTTGCAATAAACTTGTCACTTTAAAGTTATAGCTTCTTAGTTATAGCAGGACTTTTAAAACACATTGTATGAATACACGTATACGAGTATCAGCAAACAGGGCCTCCCCGATTCCGCAGTGGTAGCGTCGTCGCCTTGTAATCAAGGGGTCCCGGGTTCGATACCCGGTGAAAGCACATGGTACAGTGGTTCGGATCCCACTTTAAACTGTGGGTCCAGTCCCGATTAGCCTTTCTGTCCATAAAGTGGACTTAAAAACGACAAATCAAATCAATCTACTCGGCAACGGAGGTCGACTTATACACATGTTTCATGTTGATTCCGATAGATATCACAATGTAAAGAATTACATGCATTTCGTTATTTAGTGTCGCGTTTCTGCCACCTTTGACTAATCGCGACGATGAGGATGAGTGATGATATGATAAAATTGATGATCACACACAAAATACGCACATGCTCAGGTCAGGATTCAAACCCGGAACCAATGGTGTCATAGCGCGCTGTGCTAATCATACCGACACGGCATTCGGCTACAAGTTATCCTATTACTGTATTCAATACTAAAAAACAATGGACGTAATCAATACGATATGTGAGCCATACACACATGGGCGCCTTTCCAACTCCAACTTGGAGCAATAGAAATAGGCAATAGAGCAATAGCAAACTACCTGTTACAGAGGAGATAACAGACATGAAGCGATTACAATCGACCCATCGTGTGATTTCTGTGATATTGCGGAAGCGCATAGAGCAGCCGCACGTATCAGGTGTCGAGGCATCCTATTGTAGGGAGCTGGTAAAGGTGCTGTAATAATGGCTCTAGTTGAAAAGCTTCCGTGACCAGGGAAGCGTGAAGAATAAACATTCGATTATTCATGGTCTGATTTTCCACTGTGTAGCACGAATGCTCCCTTTGAGGTTGAAACAATGCTTGTTTACACGAGGAGCTACACAAAAGGAAACAGCTGCTCATTTATTACCAAAGTGGTGGAACGTTTTGTGTTCATGCGTATCGCTCAGCATGTAATCTTTCCTCTCTGTCTGAGTGTGGGGGTAAGTTGTATGTTTATCATTCACTTTCTCTCTTCCCGTTCTGCTTCTTCTCTCTCTCTCTCTCCCTCCTCTCTCCCTACCCATATATCTCTCTCCGTATCTTCGGCCTGATCAATCTCTCCTTCCTTACCCCTGAAATTTCTATATCTTTCCCTTCCGTTCTTTTGCCTACTCTTTTCCTCTCCGAATGCCATCCTCACTGAGGTCTTTTCCTTGATATTTTCTCTCTCCGTCATTCCTTGTTAGAGTTAAAATGAAAGAAACTTGATTTTTCTCTCTCTTTCTCGCTTATTTCCACCTTCCATCGTTTAATAACCTTTCTCTATCTCCTTTCTTTCTTTCTTTCTCTATCACTTGTTTCATCTTTGTTTTCTTTATTTCCTTTTCTCTCCCTTTTCTCCATTACTTCCTCTACGTTCCTTTCTTTCCGCTCTGTTTTACTTTTATTCTCCTCTCTCTTATTGTCTCTTTCACCTTCCTTATTTCCCTCTGTTATCCGATTTTCTCTCTCTCTCTCTCTCTCTCTCTCTCTCTCTCTCTCTCTCTCTCTCTCTCTCTCTCTCTCTCTCTTTCTCTCGCTTATATTATCTTTATCCTTCCTTACCTCCCTCTCCTATTCCCAATTTCTTTCTCCCTCTTATTTTTTATTTCTCCTTCCTTATCGCTCTGTTTCCCTATTTTTTATTTCTTATTTTCTCTTTCTCCTTCCTAACCCCCTCTGTTTTCCCTATTTCTTTCTCTCTCTCTCTCTCTATTTTCTCTTTCTCCTTCCTTACCTCCCTTTGATTTTCCCTATTTTTATCTCTATCTCTCTCTCTCTCTTATTTTCTCTCTCTCCTTCCTTCCTTCCCTCTGCTCCTCCCTATCCCTCTCTTATTTTATCATTCTCCTTCCTTACCTCCCTCTGCTTATCCCCATTTCTCTCTCTCTCTCTCTCTCTTCTCTCTCTCTCTCTCTCTCTCTCTCTCTTATTTTATCTTTCTCCTTCCTTATCTCTCTCTGCTTCTCCATCTCTCTCTCTCTCTCTATCTCTCTCTCTCTCTCTCTCTTTCACTTGTTCTGAATACAAACAATTTATTTGATATACAAATAATGATTAATCATTAATTCGGCAAAGATTCCTAATTGGGAAGTCAAAATTCGTAGTTCATCGATACTTCCTTGCACATTTCAGCTTATATACCTCAACAGACGAACAGAACGTAGACAGTCTCTTTAACAAGTTGTTGCATGTCGGTGCATTTGAAATACACCCAGTATTGAATGTTTAGTACAGAGTTTCCAGTAAACGCCATTGCCTGAGAGACTCAGTAAAGTCTTTGCTGAACTCGCTGTTACAATCAAGGGGAGATTTTCTGCTGCTAGGAACGTTTCATTAAGTATAATACTTTTGAGCGCAAATATATATTTTGTTTGGTTTGCTAATAGTGCTACGCCTATAATTCTGTAGATTGGGATATACGTATATATACAGGGTGATTCAGAATTCCTATTACACACTTCTAGGGGTTGTAGAGGGGACTTAGTAGATCAAGTTTTGATAAGTAACCCTTGACCGGAAACGTATCGTTTTGGTACTACACAGATGACAAGATCACATAATTTCACATCTCCATCATCATCTAATCGGGCAAAAATGGTATGTGATGGAGTGGCACGATGCGGAAAACGCTCTGCATACAGACGTTGCGCAGCTCTACCATTACGTCCAGCTTCGCCGTAAATTAACAACATGTCGGTATTCTCTGGAAACGTGTATTCAACCATACTGTACTGTCTTCCGCAACGACTGAATAGCAAATAACGTGAAGGTCGAAGCACACCGGATTGTAAACAGAGGACGTTGGAAGCAGCACACATTGCCTCAGGTGACTGAAGACGTCGCCCTCCGTCAATGTGGGTTGCCTACAGTGAAGCGGGAGATGTGAAATTATGTGATCTTGTTATCTGTGTAGTACCAAAACGGCATGTTTCCGGACATGGGTTCCTTATCAAAACTTGATCTACTAAGCCCCTCTACAACCCCAAGAAATGTGTAATAGTTATTCTAAATCACCCTGTATATATACGTATATCCCAATCTACAGAATTATAGGCGTAGCACTATTAGCAAACCAAACAAAATATATATTTGCGCTCAAAAGTATTATACTTAATGAAACGTTCCTGGCAGCAGAAAATCTCCCCTTGATTGTAACAGCGAGTTCAGCAAAGACTTTACTGAGTCTCTCAGGCAATGGCGTTTACTGGAAACTCTGTACTAAACATTCAATACTGGGTGTATTTCAAATGCACCGACATGCAACAACTTGTTAAAGAGACTGTCTACGTTCTGTTCGTCTGTTGAGGTATATAAGCTGAAATGTGCAAGGAAGTATCGATGAACTACGAATTTTGACTTGCCAATTAGGGAAAAAAAAGGTAAAGTGCTCCCCTGTGCATAGCACCACGCCATAAAGGCGTATAGGGGGTGTGGGGGTAACGCCCCACACTTTCTTGATCCGGTCGTGAGTGGGGGTGATGTGATCAGCATCACGCCCCTGACCGCCTTTACCCCCCAGGGTTTCCCCCAGGTACCCATGTTATTCGACGCTGGGTGGGCGCCGGGGCCGCTTTCACCGTTAGAAAAGTTCCCGGATTTGAACCGGCCGGGGATCGAACCCGGGACCTTTAGCATGGTAGTCAGACGCGTTACCGACTGAGCCACCGCGGCCAACCTATTAGGAATCTTTGCCGAATTAATGATTAATCATTATTTGTATATCAAATAAATTGTTTGTATTCAGAGCAAGTGAGAGAGAGAGAGATAGGGAGAAACAGAGAGAGATAAGGAAGGAGAAAGATAAAATAAGAGAGAGAGAGAGAGAGAGATAGAAAAATGGGGATAAGCAGAGGGAGGTAAGGAAGGAGAATGATAAAATAAGAGAGGGATAGGGAGGAGCAGAGGGAAGGAAGGAAGGAGAGAGAAAAAATAAGAGAGAGAGAGATAGAGATAAAAATAGGGAAAATCAGAGGGAGGTAAGGAAGGAGAAAGAGAAAATAGAGAGAGAGAGAAATAGGGAAAACAGAGGGGGTTAGGAAGGAGAAAGAGAAAATAAGAGATAAAAAATAGTAGGAATTCTGAATCACCATATATATGTATGTGTGTATGAAACCACATTAAGTAGATAAAATTTTCTGTGAAATCTGCAACCAATAAATTGTGAATATGCCAATGTTCTCATTAATAACCACGGAGCATATTGTGGATTCTGAGTTAATGAAGTTCCAAATTGTATGAATTCCTTTTTGAAATTCAGGTGGAATTGTTTAGAAACCATATATTTGGAGTGGTCGAGGCTTGAGAGCATGGGTATACCCAATTTTTTTTTCCCAGCTGAGGCATAAAACAGAGGCAAGCAATAACATGTATTTTACTTTCGAACGTAAAAAGCACATTGGAACAAATTATATTTTTCACCACTCGTTTTCCAGAGGGGAGAAAGTGTCTCCTTTGCACCCTCCTGTATATGTCCATGCTTAAAAGAAATGTATTTGTTCTACGCCCTTGAAGAATGTGAAACAGTGTAGAGTTGCCTTCAAGTGGATCCATCTGACAGTTACACATGAATCGAACGGAATATGGCATTTTGTCCCAAGCAAAAAGGTTGAATTCGCATAGCTATAAATGACATTCCTTTCCTGAGAAACGTTTAACGCTCATTCCTTCGAAATGTGGAAACTGCCTCCTCGTAAAGTCGAAGGATACTTGCCGAAAGCATTTGAAAGTGCTTCGCTTTTCCACTTCTCATGTTATGGATTTATCGATCTCCGAGACTAAATTTCCATCTGGAGAACTCGTAAAACTTTTCAGAAACCAGATTGTAAATCAAGAGAACTTTTTACAATCTTGTCCTCCCTTTATCGGCAAGGGTTTTTGTCTTTACTGCATTTTTTAAGCCATGAAAGTTCCGTTTTTATTGGTTGAATGGCTGCTTCTACGAGATTGGTGTAGTTAGTATTCAGAGCGTCGTAATCCGATAACCAACAAAATTTGAGCAAAAGTTCTTTACATGTACGAGTATATTGTCACCATTTTAAATTAATGTTCAATTTGCACTTTAGTAATATTACACAACGGTCTATAACATTTGTAAGGTATGTAAGTAACTACTAATATTCCTCTATTTAACACGACAGAACAATGGATGTGTTTACAATACAAGATTTGACATCTTCAGAAATACTTGTAAGAAAATGCCTATTCAAATTTTAATAACCCATTAGAATGCTTCCATACGTCACTTTTCAACCTAAGTATGAGAAATGACCGACATGAAACCAAGACTTGGGTTTTATTTACAGTTATCCGTGTATAATTTAAGTTGTAGAAGTCCATGTCCGCCATTTTTGATAAGGTTCTATGTCCATATCTCCTGTGTAATCAGGCGATATGGCAAGAGCAGATGTAATTTACCTCCTATGTGTATGCTACAATTGTGGAAATACATTGAAACCGTTTTTAAAGAAGAACTTGTCTCATCAAGAACGTTTTTAAACAAATTGTTTCTTTCGTTCAAAAGTTTAAAATGTGTTTTAAAATGAAGTGCCCAAATCCTTTTATTTCTGGAAAATTTCTAATTTCTAAAAAAACATGTTAGGCCTATGTGTATTAAAAATATTTGCCAACTTTTTTTAGAATTTTCAAATTGAAAAAATGAATAATAAATATTCTAAATTATATGTGTAAGCTTTGCACAATATCATTCCAATAACGGATTTAATAAATATATTTAGTCTGTATGTAAAGGTTAGTTTGCAAACGAAACGCGAAATTTGGATTTGTGGCAGGCACAGAGCAAAAGTATTGAATTACAGAATAGTTGTTGATACAGTCTCTCATTTTTCGTAATATTCAAATTAAGAATATTATAAATATGTTCAACTTTTGTAATTGGAGAATTATATTTGCTGTGTGTAAGATTTTAACATTTTTTTCATTTCTTCACGCACAGACAAAATATGAGCAATGTAAAATATCCCCTTTAATATATTTTAACTCAAATTATGCAATAGTATCTTAAAACAAAATGTATGTTAGTATAAACCTACATGATGAAGCAATATGTAAGATGCACGGAAACGGTACTCTTCTTCAGAGTGTTTTAATTTAAATTTTAGATACAATGGCGGCGATTATGGGTGGGTGGGGAGAAGTTGCCCCCTCCCACTTTTTGCCCAAGTACTTGTCTACCAAGGAAAAGTAAACTGTCCTTACCGGCCCCAAGTTTTGACACCCAATCGCCTCTGCAAAAACTCTAGTATTAATTTGTTTTTCAAATTGGTACAAAAAAGTTTTTGACAGATTTCAATGTTTAAAATGATATTGAAAATACTTTATACCGGATTCAAACCATTAGGGTTTTCCATCAAAAATAGTTGTAGTATACTTTATAATGAGTATTGTACAGGGTGTTCATAAAGTCCTGGTACCATTGTAACGTACAGAAACCTGGTAGTTACATAATACTGGCATTGTTTCGAACTAAGGAAAGACAAGAAAAAGACACACACATGCACACACACACACACGTACATTTATCTCATCCTCAGTTCTTGGAACTTGGTCAAGGATCTACTACTTCCTATGGTCGGTGCAAGTGAACTAGGAAAACCACCAAACAGGATATCATTGTGGCTTTTGCGATGCCAGGAGTGCTATATGGCCCTGGCGATTCTGGGAATGAACTTTGAACACAACAGGATGTCATAGGTGCATCTGTTCTGGGAAGGATGCACCAGATGGGTACGAAAGTACCCATCACTTCCTTCGTAGGTGCAGAGGCACCTGCACATCCTTAATTCCTAGAAAGGACTAACTAAGTACACAAGCCACTCAGTGCAAGTGTCCCTAAGGGAGAACTGAGGGTGAGACAAAGGACATACACAAATATAAAAAGGGTCAGTTGATTCTGAGAGTCCAGAGAGTCGAGAGTGCAGTCCTGATAATCCAGTCAGCCGAGGGGGAGTTCACCTACATCGATACCGAGACGCTGCCAGTCTACCTCGCTCCTCTCTACCTTAAGTGGGTAAGACGACGTTCCTTTCTTTCTCTAATATAACTGGTCATTTATTTAGCTAGAGTCAGGCCTTAGATTGTTGTACGACGCAACATGACCAATGTTTAATGCAGTATACAATAAACCATATTTAATCTACCTCTGTTGTGTTATGTTCTAGCGAGTAAGATTCCTTTTAAGTAACGTTTGTATCCCCAGAGCGTTACAGTTTGGTGGAGATGCGTTACTTTGCTAACGGCAAAGGCTCGACCCCTGTCCACTTCATTATGTACTTGTTAAAAATGTTACAGGCATAGGTAATCTCGTTTTGTCCTTCGTTCAATGTTGTCGGTTGTTCATTGTTCGTTTTGTGGTAACTCTGCTTCGTATGATGTTCATGTTGTGGATTCAAACTGATTGGTTGAAAGTTCCATTTTATGCTGATTGTGACATTACACTATGTTTTCTTAATGGTTCTTACACGTCAGCAAACCACTGGTGAACGTAAACCCCTCCTTACTGACGTTGTTACTTGTCCATTACCTGGTTGCTTAAGAGAAGCAATAAACACGCCATTACCCGCTGATAGCGAAGCATTAGAAATGCCAGACTCCGCGTCAAATCCTAGTACTTCAGGCGCTACGATGTGTACTTCCTCCAGAACACCGTCAATTCAACCCGATACATTTACCGCTGACACGGGTGAAAATATCACAGATTTTTTTGATACGTATAGAAGAGTTTCTTCCATATTGGGATGGACGGGATCGCAAAAAGTAAAATTTTTGCCTGCTTACTTAAAGAAAAGCGCATTAGCATACTGGGATTTGAACCGAACTACCTTAGAAAATCTAGAAGATTTCTCGCAGGTCGAAGAAGCTTTGACCAAAGCCTTTCAACCCGTTTTACCAGTTGGCCAAGCCTACCTTGACCTCGCAGCGCGGAAGAAATTGCAAGACGAATCGATAGAAAATTATTTCTACGACGTATTGAAACTGTGTAAGAAAGCCGACCCTAATATGAACGACGAAGGGAAAATTAACTTCATGTGTAACGGGTTACCGGCAAAAGACGCCGAAAAATTGGTAACTATGAACGCACAAACGCTGGACGAATTGTTAGCCAATTTACGTCTTTTAGAACGGGCGAAACGTCAATCCGAAATTTCTTCACGTACTTACGCACAAGTAGTGAGAGGAAATAATGACAGACAACGAGAATCTTATTCCAACACGAGCAATCACACCCGTTATGTCCATACAATGGATCAATCACGGCATACTGACCGTCAGGATCAAAATAGGCAGACGGAGGATAATCATGGGAAAAGTAATCAAAGAAATACGGGTTATAATCAAGGTTCGCCAGCATTTCGTGGGTCTTACAGGGGCAAGTCAAACAATGCACAAAACAGTGGGAATACGTCGCGACAATGCTTTACGTGCGGATCTACCGGTCACTTTGCAAGAAACTGTCCTAGGCGTGTTTCATTTACACAGAGGGGAGGATATTCAACTGATCGTGGTCGTGGATCATTTTCTATTCAAGGCAGAAATTCACAGAATAATCGGCGAGGAAATTTCAGCAGGAATTACAGTAGAGAAACACGAAGTCCTTCTCCCTTCTCTGGAAATGCAAAACCCCCAAACATTTAAAGGGCCAGCGAAACAGGGGTCGTTTTAGCCCAAGGGAAGGAAAACCCCTGAGGAAACGAGCGTATCACGCCGAAACTTGTTCGTCATTCTTGTCAAATAATGATCACTCTTCTCAAAGACCTATGATTAATGTTAATATTTTCGGGAAAAATATACCCGCTCTTATAGACACAGGTAGTACTTGCAGTCTATTACATTTTGGAATGTTACCTCCACATTTTAGGATTTATGCACGAAAAACTGGATCTGTAACCCTATCCACTTTATCAGGAGTTGCATCAAGAAACACTCCAGTTTGTAATTTCCATTTCAGAATCGGGCAACATAAATTTACAATGCCATTGGCTATCTGTGGTAATTCTTCATTGCGTAATCGTATTATTTTGGGGGCTGATTTCTTTAACTGTTTTGTTAAGTATTTGACTCCAACCGGCGTAATGTTACGCAGATCACGAGATTCATTCATACCAAACGTAATCGAAACTCAGTTACCAATGAGTACAAACAAGATTCAAAACCGGGACAAAAACGACGATCAATTTAGTCTAGAGACGACAGTATTAGCTGCAGACAGTCAATATCCCAGACAAAGTAAAGATACTATAATGATTCCACGTATTTTTAATCATCCGCGTAAATTTATCTCTTTTGCTTTACCAGCTAATCGCGACGAAGTTCCACAGCAGGAAACAACATTTCGGCAAAAGGAAAATAATCCGGACGAAGACGCGGAAACACTCACGGACAATCTTCCTTCCGGAAGAAAGAGTTTTACACTGCCGCATTCTAATGATGTAACAGATAAGACTCTTTTTCGAGAGCTTCCGTTCTGCGACAAGAAGGAAAACGAGAATAATGGAAGAGCAGCGTCTAAACTAAAGGTTTTTTCAGCGCATTCAGTAATTTTAAAACCGTATGAATATATGGAACTGATAGTGACTTTTTCTCCAGCTGTTCCATCTAATCAAGATTTTGTTTTAGAGGTAAATAATGGTCTTTATGACCAATATCGCTGTTTAGTGCCAAGATTGCTTATAAATTCATCAACCACACTGCAAGTTCCTATTATAAATATGAACCATTTTCAAGTCCCCTTTCCACAAAACTATGTTCTAGGTGTTTTGTTTAAACCGGAAGTTATTTCATCTCCTCCGGAAGAAACGTCACTTGAATTTATCAACGCAATTCGTGACGATAAATTAAAGAGCGCATTCACGTTTTCAAACAAAGAGTTCAACGTGAAGACAGATTTGGATATTTCAAAAGATATAACTGATGAGCAGAAAAACGAATTGTTACAATTATTGGAACAATTCAAGGATTGTTTTGCGTCATCTCCCGAACAATTAGGTGTTACAAATGCATACGAGGTTACTATTCCACTTGTAGATGATATCCCAGTCCGACGTACTCCCTACAGGGTGTCCCCAAAGCAACGTGACTTTATTAAGTCGGAATTAGACAAAATGCTTAGTCTCGGGATTATCAAAGAATCCGAATCTGAATATGGAGCCCCAATTATTTTAGTAGCAAAAAAAGATGGCAATTGTAGATTGTGTGTGGATTTTCGAGGATTGAATGCGAAGATGAAGGTCCCAAATTACCCTCTTCCATTAATTTCGGATATAATACACTATTTGAGTGGTGTAAAATATCTTTCTACGTTGGATTTGTATTCCGCGTACCATCAATTGAAAATTGTCGAGGAAGATCAATATAAAACCGCTTTAGTTAGTCCGGTAGGAACGTATGAGTTCACTAGACTCCCTTTTGGCCTTGCAAATGCACCAGCTGCATTTCAGCGATGTATTGACAAAGTTTTTGCTGGACTAAAATGGAACAGTTTATGCGTATTCTTAGATGACATTATAGTCTTCAGTGATACATGGGAACAACACATGGAAAGGTTAGAAAAGACGTTCCTTGCTCTAAGGAAGTCTAATCTCAAGGCAAAGCCATCAAAATGTCACTTCGCCTTTGCAGAAACAGAGATTCTGGGTCATATTATCAGTAGAGATGGGATAGCCACCGATCCGCGTAAGGTTTCAGCAATTCACGATATAGCAATCCCAACTAATTTAAAACAAGTTCGTTCCTTTTTGGGATGCGCGAATTTTTTTCGCCGTTTCATCCACAACTTTTCTCTGATAGCTAAACCGTTAACAGACCTAACAAAGAAAGGTGTACCATTTAACATGGGAGAAAAACAAATTGCTGCATTTAATGAGCTTAAGCACCGTCTATCAAGTGCACCCATTTTACGACATTTCGATCCTAAATTAGCGATTGAATTACATTGCGATGCATCTCAGCTTGCCTTTGGAGCAATGCTCTGTCACGTCACAATTGACCAAAATAATCCAAAACGGCATATCACACAACCAATTGCTTTTGTGTCAAGATTGTTCACAGGAGCGCAGATAAACTATAGTATCTGTGAGAAAGAGGCCTACTGTTTAGTATTTAGTGTTCTACACTTTAGGCAATATTTAACGGATACGCCGTTCACGGCTGTCGTCGATAGCGCCGGTGCGTGCTGGCTACGCACAGCGAAAGATTTGACAAATCGTTTGGCTCGATGGAGTATTCGGCTTAGTACGTTTAACTTTACTATCCGACATCGTCCAGGAAAAGTACATTGCGTACCGGACTGTCTCTCCCGCTCAGCTAAAGAACCACTCACAGACCAAGAGCGCGATTTTATTGATCATGGAGACGCAATCTGTATTATCGATCAGCAGATCGGTACAACATCAAGTATGCGCTCTCAAGAAATTCGTGAACGCCAATTGCTAGATTCAGAGGTAAAAACTCTAATTGAATTAAAAGAAAGGGACCCAACACATCTGTCTGTCCGTTATTACGACTTAATCAATGGTGTCCTATATAAACGTCATAATGACAGAAATCTACTTGTCATTCCAAACAATATGATACAGGACGTGATGTCCGAAGTGCATGACTCGCCATATACCGGAGCGCATACAGGCCAAAGTAAAACTTTGCAAAAAGTAAATGAACGATTTTATTGGAAGACAGCTCGACGGGATGTTCACAATTACGTCCGTACGTGTCAATTATGCCAGGAGAAGAACTCTCCTACGGGTGTCAAACAGGGTTTACTACATCCCATACCTACGGGTAATATTTGTGAAAATTGGTCATCAGACATATTTGGACCGGTTACTTCTTCACATGGGTATAAATATATCCTATTTGCAATAGATGCACTATCCTCGTGGGTCGTTGCACAACCGTTAAAAAACATATCAGCGAAAAATGTCGCTAACTTTTTGGTAAATAAGGTTTACACGGTGCACGGACCCATTAACACTTTGCTCACCGATAGAGGTTCAGTTTATAAGGCTGCTTTGGTAGAGAACATATTGGATGAACTTAAAATAAAGCATCTAAACACCTCAGGGTACCATCCGCAATGTAATGGGACAGCAGAACGCATTAACAGAAGTTTCGCCAATATTTTAAGTAAATATACGGCACGTAACCAAAAGGATTGGTCCACATTTTTGAATCTAGTCGTATATGCATATAACGTAAGTCCACTAGAAGGCATAAATATTTCTCCATACGAGATAATGTACGGTAGGAAGCCAACATTTCCTTTGGAGGTAGGATTAAATTTTAATCCGACGGACCCTTTTTCCATGAAATTTAGAGAAAAGGCAAAAGATATCCAAGAATTGGTAAGAAAACTACACGACAAAAGACATCTAGCCTCTAAGCGACGTTACGATAGCAACAGAATAGAACCTACGTATCAGGTAGATGATTTAGTAATGGTTTACATGCCTGCAAAGAAAAAAGGACTTTCGGATAAACTGCGCAGAAAATACGACGGTCCTTATCGCATTACAGATGTCAGAGGAAATAATGTTTATGATTTACAGAAAGTCAGAGGACAGAAAACACTACGGGTTAATATTTCTCGGTTGAAAAAGTATTGGCCTCGACCAGGTCAATCGATAGATTAGATACGATTAACTTATCCTTCCATTATACGAACTCAACAAAGAGAAACGTATTTTTAACAGACGGGCTTAACATAGCGAAATTCGACAGAAGAGATATCAAGGGAATTTCATTTTAATCATCTAAATTAACGAACGAGGAAATTCTTTCATATAGGCAGGTCAGTAGACAGAATAAATGAAAAGAGGTGATTAATTAAGCAGTGTGATTAATCGGGACGCCGATTACATTACATACACTATTCAAAATAACGTAAGCACGCAAAGTACTGTGAGAGAATTTAATTCAGGTTGTCCGGATAACAAACCCGTCTCTCTCTTGATTACCAGTCAATTGTTTCCGTCAGGATATCACGGATGTACAGCTCGAGTAAAGGCAATGCACAACTCGTTTTAAATATTCACGTGATTCTTCGTCGGGATAACTCTTTTCTTCATTTACTTTAGACTCTTCGGTGGTTTTGTTACGCGAAAATAGGAAAGATGGAATAGACGAAACTATTTTATTGTCATGACACTAACACCTATCCTGCAGAATTCGTTTTCCGTCAACACTATTAAGAAGCGAAAACAAAATCCCTCTTCCTTATGAGTTATCTGAATACTGCGGTTGACGCGTTATCTGATTTCCGGTCGACAGCCTGAGTAGCTCCGAAAGAACACACAATTGTTATCAATCTTTCGGATATTCTCTATTAACGTGAATATGAAAATAAATTACTTCTTTTCTGAATATACAATACAAAAGGAGTGCGAATTTTTACCATTCTTATTATTTTTTTTTTTTTTCTCTTTTCCTTATTTCAGGCGTTTATACCACGATTCTCAATAGACTTCAGGTATAACATTATATTACAAATTTACGCGCAGTTGGAACGCTTTATTTTGCTCGAGCTATTAGCATATCTTTTAACAAACTGTATATGGGATTCTTATCCTTATTAATTTTTTTTTACTACAATAATTTTTAAAGCTTTCGCTCTATGTCGCCTAAAGTGATAGGGAAAATCACAGTGGAAGGATTAGATCTGGCAATTACGCAAGACGGCCCTCAATTTCAATCTATTGTAGACGGTTTAGCCTCTCGCCTACATGTTTGCACACCGCGAGTCCTAGAACAGTCTAAGGTTGAATCAATAAATAAGCATTTGCTCATTCTTTATAAAACACAGACGGCAGATAAATTCTTTGCCGATTGTGCAGAAATTGTCAACAATTTCGTAAGGCTCCACATTAAAGCAGGTATATACAAGAATTTTCCAAGTACCATAGATACTAGAAAGGACGACAGGGACGCCGTTGATTTGTATACCCAATTCGACGAGCTCTTACCTTACAAGGCGCCGTAAGAAATATAGTTGCAGAACTCTATTCCATGGTTAATATATCATTGACCAAGATTTACACCTAAATATATGATTATTTCAAGGCAGATTAAGTTTTCTTCACTAGTACATTATGTTTAGGAAGAAATAATATGCAGTCATGAGTATCAACGTTGATCATTGGTTCCATAGGTTAAGTACTGAACCATTTTTTATTCCTCCTATAGGAGATATTCGTGACCACGTATGTGAGTTAGTCATATTTTCCGAGTTGTTTTTATTTGTCAAGTTTGTTAATGGATGTGAAGTAGAGGCTCACATTAAAGACAACTTTTTGCAAGATTCGTTGCAGAGAATCAAACATTTTGTAGCTAGGTGCTATCGCAACTACGATTTAGATTTCATGTTCGACTGTGAATTTCAGGCTAGAACAGGCACGCTTGAATTAATTGCTTATTAAAAGGCTTATTAGTGAATATTTTTTCCTTAAGATGGGCGATGAAAGTCAAGATTCTTTTTCAAGTATCACTACGTTACCCTATGTATCATCAGACGATAATATGTCTATTGCAGACGATAGTCCTTCTGAAGCATATGGACGTATACTATCAACGCATGATTTTGAGTCGGATATTCTTCCAGAATACCCTTCTCTCCCTTTTCAGTGGAATTATCCCAACGCCATGGATATTCAGGCCTGTTTTCTTCTTCCAATGCCTAATGAAGAAATTGAGCTACTTATTTTTGTTTTTATGAATGTCGATTTTATCCAGGCATTCATTTCAGGTGAAAATCCTTTCATTGACGAGGGAGTCAATATTTTACCTATGGTCCTAAATCGTAGTTCAATCGCATATGTGTATGTAACTCATGACTTTGTGAAATTCTTACGTAATGGGCTTGATATGTTATCTTCCCCACAAGAACGTGTTTCGTGGCTTAATGAACGTTCCTCAGCATTGAGGACGTTTGTAACTTCCGTCATCAATTTGGCGGGAGATCTATGGACGCTACATTCACATTATGACCCAAGCACGGGTTATTTGTATTACTGGCCCTGCTTTCTGGAAGCATTTATTGGTCTCTATGAAGACTAATACCTTCATGTCTTCTTCATGATGTACATAGCTTCGGGTATTATTAATATATATATATATATTTTTTTTTTTTTAGTAGGATTAAGGATATATTGTATTTACAATTCCACTAACCTTGGAATTTTAACTAAAAGATTAACTTACCTCTGTTTTTGTACAGTTCATGTTTCATATCGCGAGCATTACTAGTTTTTGATCGATATCATTAATAGTATTAGTTTAGTATTGGGGATTACTCTTATTAGGTTCATAAGTACACTTTGTTAGTACTATTGGGCGCACACAATTCATATTTTTAATTGTACATAGTTTAATAGACCGTTCGGCCTCCCACCACCTCGCTGATAACTGGGATGGGAAATTTTCTTTTCCTGTGTGATGTCGTATCTTCACCCAGCATCTGCATACAGTGTACTCAATTTAGCGATTATTTCGTTTTACTTTATATTGTTACATTTTCTTATTCGCCACGCTTCGGGACGAAGCGCCTTTTCTAGAGGGGAAAATAAAATGTGAGATTGCAGTTGCTTATACGTTCTCTAGTTTCAGAACCATGAACTTCCTAATAGTACTATTATGCGTAAATGTTGGTTGGGCTATTCCAACAATTAGACTCATGCCGGGGGCCTATTGGAGACAGCTTCCCAAAGTGATCCTCTACGAAGGAAGTGTTCCGCTCACCTACAAGGAGAATCTTCCCCATAAGGATGTGGTCGATCAATCTCTTCTCGATTTGGCAAAACAGGAAAAGGTAAATATTCTATTGACGAATCCCGAGGACGAAATCTTCAACTCATTGGATCAAATGGTAGGTAATTTTCAGCAACTTTTTGTGTTACATTTAAATAATACTGATATAGAATTTCCATCACCACGTGATGAGTTTCCAAGAGCTAAGCGGGGATTAGGTTTAAATTTTATTGGTAATTTTGCAAATTGGTGCTGTGGGATATTAAGTGAAAACCAATTCCATGATATCCTCGTGAACGAACGTACACTGAATTCAGAAATACACAAGGTCACTTCTAGCTTGAAAAATGAACATCAGGAAGTGCATTTATTAAAGTCACAAATACGCGATTTAATTCAGCAAACAAATAGTTCTTTATATACTATTGAAACACAAGTTAATATTTTAAAAGCAAACTTCGGAGAACATCTTAAGACGCTAACTGCGAAAGCAAATAACACAAATCACAAGGTAAATTTAATGGCTTTAAAATCAGTTGTTTTGCATCAATTATTAATGAGTTCTACAATTAATTCCGAAATGAGAGAATTACGAACCGCATGTTTCGCAAACAAGATTCCATTGTATTTAATTACGCCTCAAACACTGAGACGAGACCTTAAACAATTAAAATTTACACTAGCAAAAAATGGATATCAGTTGGCCATACCAACTTCTAATTTAATGAAATATTATACTGTACCATTGGCTCACTGCTTGTTTTCTCCTAAGCAAATAGTTGTTACGTTAAAAACCCCAATCACGAAAATGGGAGATAATCCTATTCTTGAAGAATTTCTCACTGTACCTTTCCGCTGGCAAAATAACACTTGCAACATAATTCACCCACCGTTATTTTCAGCCACTAGTACAAATTCCGTTCGACTTTTATCAGGTACATTTCTCGCCACTTGTGACCCACACAATTCACCAATGTGTTATTTACCTCGTTTTGGTCACGACGCTACACTTGGCAGTTCTTGCGCCCAGAAGATACGATTAGGCGCTACGATTAAGGAACTAGCAGGACATTGCATGTTTCAATGTTATGAAGGAAATAATGTTATCATTACGGAAGTTGCTCAAGACCATTATGTCGTCACAAATCCACCACCTCAGATTCACGGCGAATGTAGCGATAAGGCAGTCACTTTAGAAACTTACGATACAGAGCCAGGAGCTCTGGAAATCACTCTTCCATGCAGTTGTTCACTAACAATAACCGATACTACGGCTATTCCAAGAACATTCCCTTGTGCTAGTCAGACTAGTGATAATCTACACAGCTATCATATTCTACCCGCCTCCTGGGGTAAAATACCAACAATGAAAATAGACGTATTATTCGCAGGGAGTAAAGCGGCAGAATTTAATCACTTTAACGATTGTTTAGACGCTGATTGGCCTAAGAAAATACCATTTCTAAAGATAACAACACAAACCGAATCAGTTAAAGATAATGAGGATTATACTGACAGCTTACAGGATATCGATACCGATATCTCAGACGGAAATTTAATTAAAATATCTTTTGGTCTCGTGTGGAATGTTATCCTTACTCTCACTGTAGTATGGATAGTTTATAAATATCGTATGATAACAGCTCAATTAATGGCACTTAAGCAATTACAACCCGCAGATGCATTGGAAACATCACCAGAATTAATTCAGGATATTATAAGTTACTCAACTATTACGTTAATGATGCTCTTGGTAATTATTTTTATGTATTGGATATTTAAGAAATATGTGAGACAGTGTTGCAGACATATAACCATAATAAGATCAAGACAGACTGTTCCGTCTACTCAAGTGTTATTTCAGAACGACACTTCCTCTAATGTACAGATAAACCCTGGAATCAAAACAAGACCTAAACCTCTACCACGTAAACTCAATACGGCACATAAACCTGTGCACCTCTCAATGACCGCATGACTAGTCGTGTTGATTCCTATCTTTCAGCCTTCTATTGTAAAAGTTGAAAGCTTAACCATGAGAACATTCGTTACATCTGGAATATATATGACCGAAATTGAACCCCCTATCTTGTATGAAACTTCAGTACCTCTACTATACCAACTTCATTATAGTGAGGCATCTTCTGAAATTATAGACTGGGAAAATCTACCTTCATCTATAGGAAACACTCCTATTACCACCGACCCTTCACTTCAAGGATGGAGCTATTTCCTTATTACGAAAACCCATATCCGAACTCTATTTTTAAAAGAACAAGATATCACTAAAATTCGATATCGAATCCTACAATTCCCAGCAACAGACTGGATTAATATCCAACGTCTTGATCTTGCTAATGCACCCCACGTAATGCATATCCTAATTACTGCTTGTCAAAAACGAAAGATACATCCAGCGATAATATCCTTCCACACGCTAGCACAACATATTCAGACGCTGGAAAGTAAGGTAACCAAGTATAATTACACTCTGGCTATATCGTCCAATAACTTAGGACAGTATTATAACGTACCGATTTTAGAATGTACTATTGGACCCAACTACACCTTACTCGCACTAAAAATACCTCTTATCAGGAAACACTCTACTATACAAGCAAATAACTTGAGACCTTTACCTTATCAATTTGACCAGCGTGTTTGTCAAATACAATTGACAACAGACGTAATATTATTCGACGAACACGAACATACTTATTACGAACACTTTTGTTCCATATCAACTGATATTTTATGCTTTATCACGCCTGTCAGAAACATTTTTACATCGGAATATCGATGTATTGACTCTATAGTTAAACAAGAAGTTCAATCAGTAGTGCAACACTGCCCACTACAATGTCATGATGAACCGATATTAAACTTACCTGTATTATTGAATGTTTCAACTTATTTAGTATTACCATCTTCAGATGTTGAGATCACAGTAAAATGTGAAAGTATACTCTTTAGTTTTAAACGTAATTCCCCTCATGGCACTTTAGTAGTACAACTAGGATGCCAGTGTGTTATGTGTATTGCTTCGCAATGCTATCGAGCACAATTTCCATGTATTTTACCAAATCCTACAAAAGCGCAGATCTCGCAGTTTCTGCCCATACATTGGATAGATCAGAACAACACCAATGATACCGAATACGAATGTACTGCCAATATTATTGAAAAGCCTATATGCAAAGTAGTGAATCAACCTACCGAAACGGCTATACAAAATGTGACGTCCTTGGTACATATTCATGTATGGCTTAGTCTAGTGACATGCCTGTATATCTTTCTCACGGCATGGATCTCTTATAGGATCAATTGTAGAAAGCATAGGGCACAAAGAACCACTTCTGTTCCTGTGGCCATAAGAACTAAATTAGATCAGGCACCTAATTATGAAGCTCCACGATGCCCAATCTACGAAAGTATTTTAGAATAACGTATGTATCAATTGCTAAAGATATGTTAGTTTCAGAGCCTGGGACAACTATAAAAATCGAAGCCAGCCTCTCCGGGGATCCGGCAGTAAACCAGCCGCAGTACCATTCCAATGGACATCAGGAAGAGGAAGTGGACTCCAGGTCAAGATGAACAAGGAAGTGGAAGTTCAAGTGCAAAATAATGGAAAATAATAGACGCTCAAATACATAAAGACTATTCCGATAGAGCAATGTAACTCACCATATATATATATATATATAATTGTATTCAAGTATAATACTTCTAGTATACTAGATTCCGGATAAATAAGTGACCAGAGTAAGATAAGAATAATGAACTGCAATATAGCACAGTCAATAGTTCCTTACGCAAGGATACTCCAATACTTAATATGATTAGATGGAGACCATCTAAGCTAGGGTGGGGCGTAATGTAACGTACAGAAACCTGGTAGTTACATAATACTGGCATTGTTTCGAACTAAGGAAAGACAAGAAAAAGACACACACATGCACACACACACACACGTACATTTATCTCATCCTCAGTTCTTGGAACTTGGTCAAGGATCTACTACTTCCTATGGTCGGTGCAAGTGAACTAGGAAAACCACCAAACAGGATATCATTGTGGCTTTTGCGATGCCAGGAGTGCTATATGGCCCTGGCGATTCTGGGAATGAACTTTGAACACAACAGGATGTCATAGGTGCATCTGTTCTGGGAAGGATGCACCAGATGGGTACGAAAGTACCCATCACTTCCTTCGTAGGTGCAGAGGCACCTGCACATCCTTAATTCCTAGAAAGGACTAACTAAGTACACAAGCCACTCAGTGCAAGTGTCCCTAAGGGAGAACTGAGGGTGAGACAAAGGACATACACAAATATAAAAAGGGTCAGTTGATTCTGAGAGTCCAGAGAGTCGAGAGTGCAGTCCTGATAATCCAGTCAGCCGAGGGGGAGTTCACCTACATCGATACCGAGACGCTGCCAGTCTACCTCGCTCCTCTCTACCTTAAGTGGGTAAGACGACGTTCCTTTCTTTCTCTAATATAACTGGTCATTTATTTAGCTAGAGTCAGGCCTTAGATTGTTGTACGACGCAACATGACCAATGTTTAAAGCAGTATACAATAAACCATATTTAATCTACCTCTGTTGTGTTATGTTCTAGCGAGTAAGATTCCTTTTAAGTAACGTTTGTATCCCCAGAGCGTTACACCATTACAAAAAAAACGTAGCTCGGAAACTGAGGAAGAAGGCACTGTCCAAGCATGTCGTAGTAAATGTTACTGGTAATAGACTTCTCAGCAAAGATAAATGGACCTATCACTTTATCACACACCCTCATTGGTCCAAGGATGTTCGAGGTCTTCTGGTTAGGCATTTTCCTGCCAGGTGGATAGGCTGTGATGGACCTATTCCCTGGCCACCTCGCTCTCCTGATATCACACCCTTGGATTTCTTCTTCTGGGGGTATGTCAAAGATTGTGCTTCCCCCACTCCTGTTCCAGATGTTGCTTCGAAGAATAACGGAGAGTATCCTAACTGTTACTGGTGATATGCTGAGGGGTGTATGGGCAGAAGTGAATTACCGCCTTGATGTTCTGAGAGCTACTAGGGGGCGCACATGGCATATAAACGTGGAGAGTTGTAGCTCATTTTGCAATCAACATCATTGTTCTATTGCATGTATTACTTTCCGAGCTGTTTTTTTGTAATGGTACCGCGACTTTATGAACAACCTGTATTTTTCTGTGTCCACTAGTGTACTTAATGTAATTACAAATGTGTTCATATTAGGTTTGTCTTGTACTGTTAATCAGTTCTGTAGTCCCAAAATTTTCACAAGTGGAAACCCTGTTTCCGGTAAACTCTCGCCTATAACCGTGGTGCTGATACACCAAAAGGCAAATCCGGCAGTTTCCGGGGAAATGGATTGACGAATTGATCACAAGCATAGTTGATGAATCCAAATGAAAACAACCACAAAAAGTGCTTAAGGTGGAGACACAAGGGCCCTGGATCACAAAGAGAGCCTTCGAGTGCTGAGCAAGCTCTCGTCAGTGTATTTGAAGAGCGTCGTCGAATCTCGTTGCTTTAATTAACGACCATTCCTGGTGAGTCTTTGTTAATTTACTCGCTGGCAGCCAAGGAACACCTGTAGTCTATGGCTGTCGTTTAATGGGTCAGCGCTTCTAATTGCACTGCCGTCTGTGGCTGTGAATGACAATGGAGGCACCCATGGACATCCTAGGAATGACAATCGTGTGCAGTCTGTGGATACTATTCTCTATTTGGGCGAGTTCCTTAAGTCATTATGACATCACGAATCGTACGAAAATATGGCTTCGGGAACTTAGTTAAGCCAGTTATTTCACCGGGACGCCAGAACAACCGCGAAATGGATTACGCATGAAAGTTAAATTTTTGCTCTTAATTCCTTCGCTCTAATTCCTTTCGTGCTTAATCCGTTTCGCTGTTTTTCCTGTCGCGGTTATTTAGGTTTTCAATTTTGATTTCGCAATTATTCAGTTTCTTCGTTGTTCTTTTCGCGCTTAATCGTTAGCCGTTACTCCTTTTGCGCTTAATCGTTTAGCGGTTACTCCTCTTGCGCTTAATCGTTTAGCGGTTACTCCTCTTGCGCTTAATCGTTTAGCGGTTACTCCTCTTGCGCTTAATCGTTTAGCAGTTATTCCTTTTGCGCTTAATCGTTTAGCGGTTACTCCTCTTGCGCTTAATCGTTTAGCGGTTACTCCTCTTGCGCTTAATCGTTTAGCGGTTACTCCTCTTGCGCTTTATCCTGTACTGAATTTTCTTTTCTCGCTTAATCCCGTTTTCGGTTGTTCCTTTTGTCCTTATTCCGGTGTTCAAATATGGTTTCGCTCTTAATACGTTTCGTTGTAACTCCTTAAACCTCTCGCGCTGATTCCTTTGCGTTTAATCCCTTCGAGCTTATTCCGTTCGGGTTTGTTCATTTCGCGTTTAATCCTGTGTTCCGTTTCGCGGTTGTGTCCTTTCACGCTTATACTCTGTCCCAGCTAACTGTGGAGCACGCAAACGAAGACAAGTCTCTGCGCAAGGACTGACGCGAGACGGCTCCACCAATGACCACGTGAGAGGAACAGAATTGCGTGGAGAGGGGGAAAGCGACTGAAGTTACCAGTCTTCCCATCAGCGTCTACTGCTTCGCTCTGGCCAATAGATTTCCTTCGCTTCTCTGATGTTATGCGTGGCCTTGCTCCACAGTTAGCTGGGACAGGTTATAGTTCGTTACGCGGTTAATCTATCATCGCATTTGACTGACTTCTGGAACGCACCAGGCGTAAGCGTCAGTTGTAGTTTGTCTGTAAACTGTCTTGCTGTCGTTCTTACTCATTTTAATCGCATTTAAGAACAGTTAAGACACGCTCATCATGATCTTGCTTCGTGTAGCCAATGTTAGGCGATCTCCGTAACGGAGGCCCAGAGGTCCGTGGTTCGAATTCTGGCCTTGGCATGGATGATTTTGTGAGTTACTTCCATTAATTTCATCATATCAGTACTCACTTTCATAACCAAAAATGACGCTCAAAAATCAAATCAAATCTTTCATCTGTTTCATCATTTCTTCATTCTCATCGTCGCGATTAATCAAGGAAAGCACAAAGACGATATGAAATCCCCTCATTACGCAGTATCGTCAATATATTTACCCGCCTACCTTCAGGAACTCAGATGTTAAACAAAGATAACACGTTCGACTTGTGTCGTAGTCAAATTACATTGAAAGTTGATCCTTGCATTTGCGATAAGTAGTTCTGAAGCTTCACATAGAACGACTCTCACAACACTGTCTTGCAATTAATCAAGCTAATGGGAAAGGCCACGCAAAGTGGATAAGTTTGAAAGTTACCTGTTTCTGGTGTTTGCCGTTCTAAGAGAATGGCTATCTCGTTTCGTTCGTAGCTGATTAATTTTAACCCTTTACCGGAGGGCTTTAGAACCTCGGCTTTTGATGACAATGACATTTGGGTTCAATAAGGCGCAGCTAAGGGAAAACAGAGAGGACGTGGTTTTACAGAGAGTCAAGAAATGTTGGATATGGACAAATATGATGAATTTAAATAACGTTGTACAGCAGCAATATATAGGATTAAAGATGCCAATATTCAATTGCAGGCAAGGGCAAATTATATTGGTTTTGTTCCCCTTAACAGTATAATTTGCAATCCATTTTAACTAACTCTCTAGCCTCCTTAATCCCGAAGGTTTATGGCTGCAGCAACACAAGCCTTCCATGTATCCCTATCCTGGGTAAGATCAATTCAATCCTTTCCTTTAGGACCATCTCAAAGTTATCCGTCCATCTTCGTCTTGGCCTTCCTACAGGTCTCTTACCATCAGGTTTTCCAAAAAGAATCCTGTAAACTCTTCTTTCCGCTCCCACTTTTAGTATTATTTTTAAAGCATGTGCATTATTACGTAGAAATGTTCAGCGAAAAATGCAGGCTCGACAAGGAAGGAACCCGGGTCTCTGGCATACCGTGACATTGCTCTAGCACTAAGCTACCGAGCTGGCCTGGCTTCGCCTGAATCCTCGTAGTACATCTCCTGTGTGTGCCTAAACGCTGGGCGGAACCAGGCAACGTCGAAGTCTACTGTGTTTCTAAGGCAACAGATCCCGTTGCGGTAGCACTGGCAGAGACGATTCTCAGGCGAGGCCAGGCCGGCTCGGTAGCGCAGTGGTAGAGAAATGGTACGGTATGCAACAGATCCGGGTTCGAGTCTTGATCGAGCCTGAATTTTTACTGGAAATTTATACGTAGTACATCTCCTGTGTGTGCCTAATGTTCAATAATGTGCATTATTATTTTAAATATTTTGTTAGTTGCTTCTGCTGTATTTCCGGTGGGCGAAAGTAGATTTCTCGTGGGAATTCAACAGAATGGTTAATCCATCTACCTGTCTGCAACGTTCTCCAAACAATTGCTATTTCGTCCCTTTTTCCCAAATTTCCTTCTGAAGCACCTCCTTGAAAGCTGAAACAATGTAGAATAAACAGGACAGAAACAAGGAGCAAAGCGCACAAGTATTGCTACAAAACTACAACCTTGGTGACAATGAAGTTCGACCAGAAAGGAATACGTGATTAAATGCACAGAGGCATAGGCGGTGGAATGGGTGACCCGCAGAAGTGAAGCATGTGTGTAAGAAGAGGCGTGTGAGCAGGCAAGAATCGTGATCCCAGTATGTTGCACCCAAGGTCACGTAAAGAACGAAAACGGGGAACTATACGCGTGACATTGAACTTCGACCAGGCACCAGACCCATACGGTAATTTCCAGATAGTGGCGCATTCGACGGAAGCATGACGTCACGGACACGATAAGGGAGTCCGCCGTATATAAGCGCGTGCTGTGCACCGAGGAACCGCAGTGCATGATCACCATGGCCAGGGGCAAACCTATTGACAACACCGTGAGGAGAAGAGTGGTGGAGTTGCAACGGGATGGACTCAGTGAACGGGAAATAGGGCGCCAACTGAACTTACCCAAGTCAACCGTCCACTGCATCATCAAACACCACCAAAATACGGGTACTACAGAGCCAGGTAAGGCCCCCGGTCGAAAACGCCTGCTGAGCGTGCGTGACCTACGGATATTTAGGCGCTATATCCAGACCAACAATCATGTTTCTGTGGCCGAATTACGACTGTGGACTCGAGAACGCTTTCACATTGAAGTGTCAACCAGAACCATTCGCCGTTACCTACAGCGTTGCGGTTACCGAGTGTACAAGGCGAAACGTAAGCCCTTCCTTTCCATGTTGAACAAAGGCAATCGACTACGGTGGGCACGAATGTACCGGGGATGGACATTTCGGCAGTGGAACAGGGTTTTGTGGACGGACGAATCCATTTTCAATGTTGTGTACGGGAAAATACGGAAAACACTCATTTGTCGGAAGGAGGAACAGAATGAAGCAAAATGTTATGCACGTCGGGTACAGAAACCTGCGTCAGTGATGGTATGGGGATGCATGACGGCATCTGGGGTTGGCCCACTACACGTCCGTGAGGGCATTGTGAATGCACACGCCTATACACGCATACTGGAGCGGCATCTTCCCACAGTGCGAAGGCACCTGTTCCACAGGCGGCGTCTCATCTTTCAACACGAGAATGCCAAGCCTCATACAGCGCGGCTGACAAGAGAATGGTTCACTCGCCATCACGTGCGAACTCTGCCATGGCCACCATCGAGTCCCGACCTCTCGCCCATTGAGAATGTGTGGCGTGTTCTTAAGCGACGTGTGCAACAGAGGGGACCCACGACAGTGGCTGCTCTTATCGCCTGCCTGCAGGAGGAATGGCACCGCATCGATGTGGAATACCTTGAACGACTCGTCCGCAGCATGCCCCGACGCATTGCCACAGTTATTCGCCGACTGGGCGGCGTCACACCATGGTAAACAGGATCCCCTCTAACAATGGTCGAACTTCAATGTCACGTGTAGATGGACGAAAATGTTTTATTTTGTGTGGACACCATACATTGCTGCGTTGCAGCGGAAATTTATGTTTTCCTTTGTTCCATGTAGCCTGCTGAATAAAATATGTTCAGCATATGCATGTGTTCTCCTTCTTTCACAACGTACTCCTATATTTGTGACTGGTCGAACTTCATTGTCACTAAGGTTGTATAACCTAATATAATCTGTACTAATATTATTCCAATGTCTTCAAATTTCCCTTTATGTTTAAAATTCCCTCCAAATTTCCCAGCACAGTGGGAACTTCCCTTCAAATGACAACACTGCAACTCACCTTTGTCAGTTCATCAAAGGAACTCTTTCACCCACAAAGGCTGCACGTTATCTCGCGTAGAACCCTCTGGAAGCTAGAGAATGTGGAAGAAACCTTCTCCAGTGCCATGTCACAGACCCATTTCCTTCCTATCTGTCTGGAGGCTAGGCAGGTGTGCGGTCTCTGCCCTCATAACATTCTGTTGGCAAGAGGAAAGAAGAACAGTGTTGCCACATAAAGTGAAATTTAGGTGGAGAGGGAAAAATTGAAATTTTATAAAAATTCAATACTGCAAGGAAACTAAGATATTGGACTCGTATGTTAGTTTCTTGCAAGCTCTGGAGTTGTGCAATTTATCCACTGGCAAAGAACCCAAACAAAAGGTTTAACTGATTGATTGATTGAGTTTATTTTACCTCACTTTTATTCTGATTTTGGCTAATCGCGAAGAACACTCATACTAAGGACGGGATTCAAAACCGAGACCCCTGGTATCGTGGCGCTGTATTCTACCTACTCCGGCACAGAGATCGGGCTACTAAACGTTTAAATTTTCCTTTGGAACAATCAAATAACTTTCCATTATCCACGTTAAAATTATTGCAAGAGAACAGCTCGTATAAAATAATGTTAACACTTGTTAAAATTCTTGTATATCATATATTTCTCACAAGCTTCATATGAACTGCATAATATGTATTCATGTTCAGATATTATTAGAATAATTAAATGAAGAAGACTTGGGTGGGCAGGCCATGTGGCACGAATGGGAAAGGAAAGAAGAGGATTCTTGTCGGGAAATCTGATGGTAAGAGACCTGTAGGAAGGCCAATACGAAGATGGAGGGATAACGTTGAGAAAGACCTGAAGGAAATCGGTGATGATGGAAAAGATTGGATTGATCTTGGCCAGAATAGGGACAGATGGAAGGCTTGTGTTGCTACAGCAATAAACCTTCAGGTTTAAGAATGCTGCAGAGTTATTTAGGTAGTTGGATGCCTATTGAGACAGTTCATGATAATAGTTGGTGCTGCTTTATCGCATATTTTTTTCCAAGACTAGGGAAATTTAGATGAAAAGGAAACCCTGGTTGTGAATCGATACGAGCTGGAGGTGGGGTAGTCTAACAAAGGTCTTCCTCATTAGACGCCACATGGTCCCGTAGCCTGGATGCTCCAGGCAGTTGCCATGGGAAAATCTGGAATCGGTTGGACCAGGGGGAGAAAAGGAAACAGAGTTTTTCTAGTTTCCCAAGAGCTCGTTACCTCATAGATAAGTGCTACTTGTTTAAAACTATTGGATATATTTCCATTAGGGCCCGTCTAACTCGCTGCACTTTTTGACACTGTGTCAGGCTGGTGCAAGGAAATGGCGTTCAACCAAGTAGACCTCGTTTCTCAACCTATGGAGCGCGATCCACTGCTGGGTCCCGAGGGGGAGTTTGGTGTTTCGTAAGTCGGGCTCGAAAATTGATTTACTGTGTCTTAAAAATCTATTACATTTAAATTACTGAGATATGTTGTTTTAACAATTTAAATTCAACTCGTATTGTACTTGGTCTAAACTCTACATTTCTGTTATTCGGGCTCTACAATTGCTTATTACCGAGATATCTCTGATGATTAAATCAATGGAATCGGATATCTGTCGTTATCGTTTCGGTCGCAGTAATGAGTTCGTGACGCAATCGACTTATGGTGTCGTTTGATATTTCCAACCACCTGTGTATGTATGTGTATGCGGTTCCCGTCATCATTTCACATTGAAGACTTCTTGTTACAAAGCTAACCGCATAAAAATAAATTGTTTTCAATTTCAACATGTAGGCTATGTTTAGTTATATGTTAGACTATAGTAAATTAGTTTTTCAAATTACATATTTATTTTTCTAGAATGAAATATGTGTAATTTGTTTGAGCAAGCATAAAAGAGAGCTCCTTAAAGTACTCGATGTTAGCACAAATATGATTATAAACTGCCGGCGGCCATGCTTATTGGTTCCATGAAGTGTAATATCCTTCAAGATTGGTCCCGGAGTGAAAAAGATTGAGAATGACTGAAGTAGACGGATAGCGGTGTTCAAGTTCAGTAGATTCAACAGATGCCTGTCAGCTGCTTTAAACGTTCATTTGACTATAGGTCTTAAGCCCGGTA
Organism: Lepisma saccharinum; assembly: GCF_977018435.1. Lineage (NCBI taxonomy): Eukaryota > Metazoa > Arthropoda > Insecta > Zygentoma > Lepismatidae > Lepisma > Lepisma saccharinum. The sequence goes on along the minus strand of NC_139250.1, from coordinate 22,852,569 downwards.
TCCACTTGTTGCAAACCAGCGTGTCGTATCTCCGTTCCGTATCAATCATTGATACGATACGAACACGTGTCGCGTATCATCACTGCGTTCCGTATCATCTACCCTGTAGCATGAGTGATACGGGAGTGCGATACGGTTCACAGTCTGGTCTCAAATGACGATGAGTACACCGCAGCAAGTGGCAGCAGCCGCATATATTTTCATTAATTACGTTTTATCGAAAAAGAAAAAAACGCAAATCACCACTTTGGTGGATAACAAACATGTACGCGAACCGTGAACTGTACAGTCGAAGCAGCTTATTGGCAGACTTGCGGTTCCAGAAGATCAACGGATTATACAAAACTTTATATATACAAGTCATTGTGTTGCATGACAACGCGCGTCCACACGTTGCAAACCAAGTGTAGGATTTGTTTCAACGATTCAAGTGGGAAATGTTGCGACACCCGCCCTACAGCCCTGACTTTTCACCTTGTGACTTTCACATCTTTGGGCCTCTAAAGAAGGCTTTGAAAGGTCAGAGATTTCAGTCTGACGCTGAAGTTCAGGACGCTGTGCGTTATTGGTTTGAGATTCAGCCTTCGCAATTTTACATGGACGGCATTTGTAAGTTAGTGACACAGTGGGACAAGTGTCTCAACGCTCATGGTGACTTCTTCTGAACAACATTTTTACTGAGCGCTAAATATAGACTCCTCTAGACAGTGTACCAGTTTCAGCTAGAAATAAATTTTTTTTCACAAATTATGACCACTGAACGGGTTTCAGTTGATCCCCCTTATATATATATATATATATATATATATATATATATATATATATATATATCAATAAATTCAATAGTATTGTCCTTATCCCATTCCATAATAAAGATAATAAATTGACAATGGGACGTACTGTCATTTACAGAGCTCACTACACACTAAAGGATGATGCAACGAGGCAACGGAACACGCGCATGCTCGTCCACACTGCCCCTCCACAGCGTATCGTATCCTTCCTTTGATGTGACGGGGAAAACCCGCCAAATGAGCGATCGGGTCCGTTGCGTATCTTTTCTCACATTTTGAAACGGAGCGTTGCAAGATTTTTCGAATAAATTGATACAGAAAGGGGACACGATACGCTGGTTTGCAACAAGTGGATACCGGGTTTTATCTACTCTTACGGCGGGCGACCCTCATGCAGGCAAGGGAAGTGGGGAATACTCCGAAGACCAACAAGACAACAGCGGTTCTATAGGCTGCTGCGTTTCTTATCGGGCTGGATTGGTCGCTTCCCCGCTCCCCACTTCCCTTGCCAGCATATAGGGCATAGATAAAACGCACCACGTGACCGTATACCGCACACTACACTGCTCCAGAACGTAGTACAAACGGTGCAGACACGAAATACACTACTTGACAGCAAATCAACGAAGTAGAGGAGTCGGTGTTGCACTCTGTAACCAACTATACACGTGAGTGTGGAAAGAGTAAAAAGTTCAGCGAACTAGATGAGGCTAGTACTTGAAAACAGACAAGGTCAACTTGTGTCTTTGCACTAGTTCTTCTTCAAAATTCTTGTAATTTACAGTTACATCGCTAGATGGTGCTGGCGTCGAATGATTGGCTTCCATCCATTATTTGTTATCATTTCATCTCGGCAGCCACCTACCTACCATACACTCTAGTAGAAGTACTCCAAAAGTCAAATCGAGTGGTGTCAGATCAGGTGAACGAGGTGGCCGTACAATGGTCCACCTAAACATATCCATCGGCCTGGAAATCTGTTATTGAGGATATCTCGAACTTCGGTGAGGTAGTGAGGTGGTGCGCCATCTTGTGGATGCGGCCAAAACACACAGAAAGGTCGCTCTTTGCCTGTGAAAGCAGCGATTTTTAATTAAACTGCTGCTGGCGCTTGCAGTAACGGGAATTCGGTACTATTCCACAATGCTAGTCAAACTTGATATATTTCCTTACAAATAATTGTTATTTTGTTACTTTGACACTGCTAATTTGTAAAGTTAGGCGAGGAGATCTTAGATTTACAAATTTAGAGTACGGAGAAAACCTGATACGTTCAATTTTATCGATTTGCTTTTGTATATGGCAGTGTAGTTATGTATATTGTAACTGTACAGATGGAAACCTCTTTAAGTTCTGAGAAATGTGGAAGTTTAAAAATAGTTACAGTTAAATTGAATTTGATCTCTTGTAAAAACAGCAAATTGTTACTTATGAACTTTTTCCCCTGAACTCTTTCAAATGTTTTGGGCCTCCCCGATGGCGCAGTGGTACCGTCGTCGCCTTGTAATCAAGGGTTCTAGGGGTTGATACCCGGTGGAGGCACTTAGTGGTTCCGATTCCATTTTCAACTGTAGGACCAGTCCCGATTAGCCTTACTGTGCATAAAGTGGACTTAAAACATCAACTGAAACTCTTTCAAATGTTTCTTCATGTATCTGCAAATGCTTTGAATGATCGATTTCTATTGTACAAAACAATATACTTTTGAGACACCGTATGAAATCAAAGTCTCTATCCAACCAATGCCCGTTGCAGCAACACGTCCATAATCCTCTTCCGGCGACAGGATTAATTCAACTCCTGGAAATCTCCAGCCCTTCCAGTTGGTCACAGGACCATCGATCAATGTCCGAGGACTCAGGTAGTTGTACAGAAAGTTGTGGAAACTGTTGCTCAGCAACTGGTGTGGAGTTGCATCTACCTTGGCAGGTGGACAGATTAGCACTGGATGTTAGTTTAAAGGGATCCGTCCATCTGTGTTTCAAAAAATAGGCATTAGTTTTAGATCCTTACTTAAATGCATAAAATACAAACATAGAATGTGTCGCTGCAAACGACGACAGATTTAAAAGTTTGTATAATGCATGACAGTGCTCAAATTTTATAAATTCCTCTAACATTGCCTTTTTATATTTTGAGTTATTTTTAACAAAACATTGTGACCAAAGCAAAATTTATGGTATAAAAATACACAAAAAACGTAAAGTTTCCACCCTCTAGCAAGGTCTTCTTCAGACAAAGATTCATAATAATTTTTTTGAATCATCGTCACCTTGTAATCAAGGGGTCTCGGGTTCGATCCCCGTTGGAGGCACGTAGTGGTGCGGATTCCACTTTAAACCGGACCAGTCCCGATTAGGCTTACTGTGCATAAAGTCGGCTTAAAACAACAACTCGTGAATGATTTCAATAGTGCAGATCCAAATATATTAATGTTTATTCCTGTACTATATACGTATTTAGTTTTCCACTTCACTACATCCTAATTCCAATCTTTCCAAGGCCGTTATGACTCAAATCGAGAGCTGACAATGTAGCCTATCTCACTTTTTCTCCATTCTTATAACTTCATCTGATAGATCTTCCGGTTGTAATCCCCAGTAAAATGTATTTCTGTGAAAGCCAGTTAACTATACTGCTGCTTAACCCCTAAACATTAGGATATATACACTGTCCCAGCTAACTGTGGAGCAAAGGCCGCGCATAGCGTCAGAGTAGCGGGGGAAATCGAGTGGCCAGAGCAAAGCTGTACACGCTGCTCAAAGGCTGGTAACTGCAGTCATTTTCCCCTCCTTCACGCAACACCGTGTTCATTGGTGGAGCCGTCTGGCGTCACTACTTCCGCAGAGATTTGCTTTCGTTCGCCTGCTCCACAGTTAGCTAAGACAGTGTATAGGATGGGTGAAAATTCATCCAGTGATACTCTTGTAACAGTTTCCACTAGATAACAACATCTTACACTGGCTTGAACTTCTGGTTTTTCTCAAGAGGTTCAGTGAAGATTAAGATTTCGGGATGGAAGGAGTGTTTTGTGTTGTACGTGGAAGGATCAGAAAAAAAGGTTACAACAACAAATGAAAAAACAGTATGACGTATTAATTGATGATGTATTCTAAGAAGGCTACACATACATCACTTTTTCACGTAATCGCCATGGCGATTGAGACATTTATCAGACCGCTGGACCAACTTCTTGATGCCGGCTTGGTAGAAATCATGTCTTGCTCATTGAACCACACCGTGGCAGCTGCCTGGACATCATCGTCGGTCAAGAAACGTGTTCCAGACAAGTGAGCTTGTGCTTTCAGCTGGGGAAAAAGGAAAAAGTCATTGTCGGTCAAGTCCGGGATGTATGAGGGGTGGTTCCACGCTTCCCACCTGGAACCTTCCAGCAACTGTCTAATTTGGCCGGCCATGAAGGGTTCTTGTATTGTCATGGAATAAGATAACACTCTCATCATACACATCCATGAGTTTACGTTAAAAATCCGCTCCCGGAACATTCCTCGCCCACAAGAAGCGTATGACACTTTGCACTTCCACGGCAGACCAATTCTGCAAACGTTTCGCCATTGCATCGACTTCTACGCCACTGACGGTAAATCTAAAGTTATCGAAACTCGCCACGCGTATATGACGCCATCTATTTCACTTCCGGGTAAACCAATTGCTTGCATCCCATTTCGTGCATTTACAGAATGCTTGTTGTAACCTTACGTAGTATTGTACTTCACATACATAAAATATCATATTGTAAACACCACCACTGTTACCACCCACAAAGAAGTGAAATCTTCATAAAATATTCAAAACTTCTTAATAATTGTCACATATCCTCTCAGCCCTTGCCACAGACGAGGACCCTCCCCTACCGCGTGCATTCTCCACCACTCTCACACCACTTCCCCACCACTCTCTTGACTCCCACCAACAGAATCAGAACCGAGATTTCGCTTGGCGCTATCGTTCTGGCTCGGGAGGAATACAAGTATTTACTGAGCGTAGACACCACAAATCCCAGACTGACCTGTTGGATACTTATTAGTTGCAATGCAACGCTCTCGCGGTGACAAAAATCTCAGAGTAGACAAGCTAAGACCCGCCCTTATTCCCACCAAAAAGATCCAACATTTTAATATCACCAATTATATATCACCCATTATTATATTGTCTTATTAAGTTCGACTATTTCCGTTCAATCGCGTCCACTCTTACGCTATGTTCGCAGCTTGGAATACGAATTCTAACTTTTGGTGCTAGTTACGTCAAATCCAAGATCCGAATTATTTTTGCAATTAATATATTACCAATCCATTGATACCGCCCGGCCTCTATTACAACCTTGTCCATCTTGACGTAATATACAGGATGACTGGTAATTAGACGTATTCCCTGAAAGGGGTTAAAGTAGAGACAATTTGCAATAAATTTGACCATATGATACCCCGTCCGAAAATTAGTAGTTTTCGAGATAATCGAATTTCTATTGTTTTTTTTTTAAAAATGACAATTTTCCACATAAAAAGATGAATTGAGAAAAAACTGCTCATTGTATGGAACTTATTTCAGCGTTTTCTGATAGCTAACAAATACGTGGTTCGTTAAAAAAAAGTTTTCCCCAAATAACAATCACATGTAAGTAACGGATGGGTCTAAACTTACAAATGATGATAAAAAACTGCACTCTTAGTTTACTTGGCAACGTATTAATAACGAAAATGGTAAGACACGAAGCGTACAAATTACTTAAATTACTTCCTTGTGTCATCTGCTATCCAACAAGGTACAAATGTTGCTAACATTCACATTTGTGTACAAGAAATAATACTTCATTGATCTTCATGTGAATGGAATCAATGAACAATACTTTTAAAGAACATTACACGTCTTGCTCAAAGTGGGCACCTCCGTTACGAATGCAAGCACACAGGTTTTTACGGATAATTGGTCTCGTAACTCGGGATGTGATGGTGTCCTCATGTGTTGACCAGCTGTTAAGATTCTCTCCCTGAGCTATTCTTGCGAGTTTACCGGTGTCTTGTCATGTGGCTCCAAATGTAAAAGTCTTCTGCCACTCCGTATGCACACGTAACAGGACATCTGGTGTAATAGCCGCACATGCATCAATTATCCGCTGTTCCAGGTGGCGAAGATCATTGATTTTGACCGCATACACCATGGCTTTGAGGTGGCCCCATAGGTAAAAGTCCAGGAGAGTGAGATCGGGGGATCTTGCAGGCCACTCCACTGGACCTCGACGGCCAATCCAGCGCTGTGGAAACTGTTCGTTGAGTAATCCACGTACCTGCAGACTGTAGTGAGGTGGTGCCCCGTCGTGCTGAAACCATAAGGGGAAGTCACCATCCTCCGTCGCTACGGATGGGAACACCAGCTCCTCCAACATCTCTTTGTAGCTGTCGGCATTCAAATTGTTGTGGATGAACACAAGACCAATGACCCGTGTTCCCCAGATCCCGCACCACACCATGACTTTGGTATGTCCAACCATCTTGGATGGATCAGTCCAATGTGGGTTACTGTCTGACCAATAACGCAGGTTCTGCTTGTTAACCTCCCCGTTAACGTAAAAGTTAGCTTCGTCCGTAAAGAGCACATTCTGGGCGAACTGTGGGTTATCTGCACGCTGTGCTGTTGCCCATTCCGCAAACTGAAGCCGTCGATCAGGATCGTCTTCAGAAAGGTGGTGTAATAACTGCAGCTTGAATGGATTAAAATGATGTGTCTTCAAGATCCGGCGTATGGAGCATCTGCCAACACCAGTCACATGAGACATGCTACGCACACTCCTTGTGGGACTGAGGGCGAAGCTACCTAACACGGCGATGGTTGTCGCCTCATCTGTTGATGAACGTGGCCTCCCAGACCGTGGCGTATCTTTCACACTCCCTGTGGCAGTGAACCGGGACAGCAGTGATGCAACTGTGGCGTGGGAAATTGGATGTCGGTCTGGATGTCGAGCGTTGAAATCGGCTGCAATGGTGCGAGAACTTCTTTCCCCTGATATTAGTATGATCTCAACCCGTTCAGCGTCGCTTAGTTTCATGTTGTCCTGTCAACCTGCAACGAAGAGAAAGCCTTTGTAACTCCTACACGAATAAAGATACGTCAAAATGGACAACACCATTTAATTCCTGACAAAATTCTAGCCTAAAATTATGTGTCACACGACCCCCTTCCCATTTAAAAAAATGAAGTTGAATCCAAGATGGCGGACTTCAAGATGGCGGCCGTCAAGATCAACCTCATCATAAAGTTTTCCCCCACCCCCAACACGCATATCCAACACTCACTGACACCTATCCCCACAGTGGCTTCTTTCATTTAGGTGTATTGCGACTTTTGACCCACCCTGTATAATTGTCATCGTTAACCATAATTTTATTCAACCAAAATTTGGAAAGATCTACGTAACACATACGCACACACATGTAAATATAATATATATAATAGGATGTTGTTACTTTCTCATTTAGAACAAAGAGGACTCACTGAGAATTGCAGATTATGTGTTAGCTGTAGGCAAAATTAGTGTATGTATACACAATTCACGTTACTTAGAAACATTCTTTCATTATTTGCCAATAATTAATAATGATGAATTTCTGAAATACATGCCGACACTGTTATATGTCAAATATTTGCAAAACTTTTAAACGTTAATGAAATATTCCTCCATTATTTTATTTCCAAACGCAGATGTAATTCTTCGAGATAGCTTCCAGAGTGTTTTACAGAATCGAATTTGAAAATATGTCAATTAGTAACTCTGTTATACCTTTACCTAATTACTTTAATATTTTTTATCTCCTTGCTAACAAATCAGTCTATTCGTATTCCATCTTGAAGATCAACCACACAGTTGAAAATATGTTTTCAGGAAAAATAACTGAGGCCCAGTTAAAACAATTTGAATAGTGATGAGAAAGCATGTGAAATACAATGACTTCCATGCACTCTCGCATATCAAGAGAAGTTAAAGTAACTTGAACAAAAATATGAAGATTTCGAGAAATTGCACGTACAAGTGGTAGGTCTCGATTTTAAGTGGATTTCGCATGACTACTTTAGTATTATCATCCTCCATGCGAGATTACTTTCAACCATCCAGAGGGCATACAACTTCCAATATAGCCTACACATATAATTTAAGAACAACTGGTCATTTCACCTCTCAGCAAAGAAATTGATTTGAAGATCACTTTCATATAATCGGAAGTTTGCTATTTACACAGTCGTTCACATTCTAAGCAGAAGAGTGTCAACACTTCATATGTCAGTGTTGGATCACCGATCAACAAATATGAAACGAATAAAGATATTCCTCCATAACCAATGCACGAGAGCCATTTCTGCAATTCAAATCACACGATCATTGAAACACATCCATAACAATACTATATTTTAAACACCACCGCTGTTACCACCAACAAAGAAGTGAAATCTTCATAAAATATTCAAAACTTCTTAATAATTATCACATATCCTCTCAGCCCTTGCCACAGACGAGGACCCTCCCCTACCGCATGCATTCTCCACCACCCTCACACCACTTCCCCACCACTCTCTTGACTCCCACCAACAGAATCAGCACCGGGATTTCGCTTGGCGCTATCGTTCTGGCTCGGGAGGAATACAAGTATTTACTGAGCGTAGACATCAGAAACCCCAGACTGACCTGTTGGATACTTATTAGTTGCAATGCAACGCTCTCGCGGTGACAAAAATCTCAGAGTACACAAGCTAAGACCCGCCCTTATTCCCACCAAATCGATCCAACATTTTCTAACGCGCAACATTTTGATATCACCAATTATATATCACCCATTATTATATTGTCTTATTAGGTTCGACTATTTTCGTTCAATCGCGTCCACTCTTACGCTATGTTCGCAGCTTGGAATACGAATTCTAAATTTTGGTGCTAGTTACGTCAAATCCAAGATTCGAATTATGTTTGCAATTAATATATTACCAATCCATTGATACCGTCCGGCCTCTATTACAACCTTGTTCATCTCGACATTATATTTATCTATGGCCACAGGTGGAACTAAACTTTTGTAAACCAGTTCTAGTTGTTTTCAAGGCATTTAATCCACATCGTGTGAATTCACTTCTAATATGACAGAACAAAATCTAAGTCAGCGTAACGTTACTGGAATTTATATAATTGTCAACATTGACCATAATCTTATTCAACCAAAATTTGGAAATAACCATATATACATACACACACGCACACATATGTGTACATAATATCCATAAGGGAATGTTTTTAGTTTCTCATTTAAAATAGAGAACACTCTCTGAGCATTGCACATAATGTGATAGTTATGAACAAAGTTAAAACGAATTTATTTGTTTGCATAGTGTATATGTGCAATTCCCGTTACTTAGAAACATTATTTTTATTATTTTCTAATATTTAATAATGATTAATTTCTGCAATTTCTGCTCACATTGTTTTATGTTATATCTTTTTAAAACTTAAAAGTTATGAAATATTTTTGTCATTATTTTATTTGCAATCACATATTCAATTCTTGGGGATACCATATATTTCTTAACGCACAAAGTTCTAACATCCGTAATTAAATATCACCCATTTTTATTTTGTCCTGTTAGATTCGATTGATTTGCTTTGTTTTACTTCGCTTTTCTGTCACTTTTGGCAAATTTGCGAAGATGGGGATCAGTGCTAATATGTGAAAATGATGAATAGACACTCACAAACGTCCATGCCCAGGCCGGGATTCGAACCCGGAACCACTGGCTCCGTCTCTTAGTTTACAGCCTCCCCGATGGCGCAGTGGTAGCGTCGTCGCCTTGTAATTAAAGGGTGCCGGGTTCGATACCCGGTGGAGGTACAAGTGGTTCGGATCCCACTTTAAACTGTAGGTCCAGTCCCGATTAGCCTTACTGTGCATAAAGTGGACTTAAAACACCAAATCAATCAATCTTAGTTTCGACTATTGCCATTAACAGTCATTCACTCTTAAGCTATACTCACAGTTACAAAAGGTGGGAGTATCTGAATTGGACTTGGTTTCAAATACGAATTCTAATTTTCTGATCTAGGTAAGACACTTCTCGTTTGTGCTGCCACAATTTAAATTATTTGTTCAAATTATGAGAACCGGAGTAAATAACTCCAAAAATGTAGTCAGATCGTCGCAAATCCGCTTCTAATCCTTAGCAGTAAGGTGAAGTCAAGTATCTCAAATTAACTGACTCTTTTAAAGAGTCAGACATTTTCTTAACAATATATTCTTTCTTGTCTGTTGTAAATTTGATATATTGGAGTTATGTCAATCTGGTTCCCATACGACGAATTTACGGATTCGTTGATAACTTAATCACCATTAAAATATGCATCTCTGACTATAGATGACACCGATTCGTGGTTTTTGGTAAAGCTATGCCTTTGTAGATAATGGCTGGTGGTGTTTCATTCACTGAATCTATATACTGTAAATACGCTTCTATGTGACTTCAAAAAAATTTAATTAAATTATCGGAATTTATATCAATGCTACAAACATAATCTTATTCAAACTTAACTTATATATGTACAATGATTATATATATATATATAGTGTTTGTGATCCAACCAGATCCCTGTTTACATCACCACATATGAGATTTTGATAACCCCATCAACAAATGTGAATAGAATTGAGATATTTCTACATATTCCCACCACTCACTATCTCCCCACCAACAGAATCGGCACCGGGTAATGGCCTGGCGACTACTTCTCGGGTTTCGGAAGAAACTTTACTGAGGAACGCCAGGAGGACCTGCTGGATGCCTATTAGTTGCTATGTAACGCTCTCACTGTGACAAAAGGCCCACCAGCAGAAACGTTACTGGAACCTCTTTCTGAATGAGTCTAATCCAATTATAAGTAGAGTAATCAAGATATTCGTGGATGATCTACTGGATGAAGTTGACTTCCACACACTGCAATCACTCAACCATTCAACTATCTCACCCTGTATATGCAGACGAACCCACCTCACCCACCAGACACATCTACCCTGAACGCATCACGTTCGAATATCTCGAACTTAATATCAGGCATTACAACTACTATACTCTGTTCCAGCTATCTCTGGAACAAAGCCGTGCACAAGCGACAGAAAGGAGGGGAAATCGAGTGGGCAAAGCAAAGCAGTACACGCTCCTAGGTTCGGATCCAACTTTACACTGTAGGTCCAGTCACGATTAGCCTATCTATGCATAAAGTGGACTTAAACACCAATTCATTCAATCAATCAATCAATTGCTCGAAACACATTTCCATCTAAACAACGTGAAGGCCAAAAGAGTAACATACGCACCAGGATATATACTCCCTCAGTGTAAATCGCGAGAGGAACAAAGTGGAAAGGTGGATAGTAGGGTACATAGCTTCGATCTAGAGGAGCGGAATACGTATAAAATATTTAATTGTATTAAAATTGTACTCGAAGACAAAAATGGTAATTTGCTGTCATTTTAAGGGAGGGTTACATTTACGTCTTTCCTTTTTTCGAGTTCTTATCTTACTTTGATTTGAAAGTTTTGATTTCTTCAAACCTTCAGGGGGGGTTATCCCCCCATAAGCTTCTCCCCAATGACAGCATCTCACAGCACCAAAAACTAGAACGGTTTGTGTCATTTACACGTTTACTCTTAAAGTTTTCGAAATATTCTCGTGTTTATAGCGTAAAGCGCGGAGAAATTTAACAAATACGACGCAGAAGTATAAGAGAGAAAAATGTGATGCTACAGACTCTTGGGGAAACAAGTATAACGTAGCTCGTCATTAAGTCTGCCATCCATTTTTATAAATGAAGATGAGGTACCCAGTCTAGGAGGAAAAACTTACTGAAGAGCAATGATCCTTCAACCCGTTATCCCGCAGGTTATCTGGGACAATTTGGTTTGATAAATTACTGCCAACAGTTTGTCCACGAAACTGCTCATGCAGGACAAAAAGAAATATGTGTGGACATATCTCGCAGTGACAGACTTTGGAAGTCGTTTACAACAAACGCGTGTTTATTTCTCTGAGGATGTGACTAAAATCGCTAGAAGCCTAACCATGAGAAACTGTTCTCATTACCAATTGGTGGTCAACGGAACGTGTTAAATTGCAGTGTTGCCTTCTTAAAATGTAAATTAACGTAGGAGAGAAAAAAATAATTTGATACTTTGCTTACTTTAGGTCTCTATTTGTACCTAGCCTTGGTTTGTTCACAAATAGTCAAACAATAAAATGTTAACAAATTTTGTATTGTTAATTCATGGAATGTACCAACAAAACAAACACTTCGATATATATTTTTGAAACAAATGTGTGTGATTGTGTGTGTGTGTATAACGTAATCTAGTAGATTTTATGACATTTTTGAGTTAAGATTGAGACATACAAGTACAGATGTGAAAATATTTAAGCAATTTTCTTTGTTCTCTTCACGGTTATTACTAGAGCTACAATTTTCATGACTTAGCAATTTTCTTTTATCAGAATGATGTATTCCCTAAATATATAGAAATTGATATTATGAAGAAATTAATGAAATTAAGGTGCGTTTTAAGGACATATTTAGGCATATTTGGCAATTTATACGTGATAGAACATATTATAGATAGATAGTTTTTCGACCATATTCATCATATTTTCGCCTTTTCAAGGAATATACAGCCATTTTCGAAGTGGATTCGTTCTTGATCCCATGTTCACTCAAGTTGTTGATTTTTTTACAATTATATGTTCCAGTTTATTTCCTGGAAAATGGTGAAAACCAACGTCATTCGACTATAGCTATGTAGTATGGAGAGAAAATGTTTCTCCCAATAAAATTTTTACAATAAAGTACAATGTATAATACATATTTTTTTTTAATATTTCCTCATTTTCGTTGACACTTGTTGCCCCACTTCACCACAAGCACTATGCAAGTTTTTCAGTTTCATTCACAACGAAAATTAGAAAAATTTTGGTTCTACGAAAAATGCCATTGATGGTAGATTACTGGTTAAGATGATATACTCATAATTGCATACAAGAGACATGTTGCAATGTACAAGATATTTAAAATTATTTAAATGATTTAATTATTGCATTATAAGGTAAAGGCTACAGTAGTATTTTAGGGTCTACAGTATAGTATGTTGTATTTTCATTTTCTTTGTTTTCAATTTGTATACCCTTAATACCGTATGCGCCAAAATATACAGTACTGAAATGAAAAGATGAACAAAAGTATAAGACATGTTACAATATAGTTGTTGAGTTTTGGGTTCTCTCTGTTCTTCGGTAATTCAGGAAATGGAGTAAAGAATACGACTGAAGTTTCAACACAAACAAAAGTGTATAATTCACCAACACCATAACAGAATTATTACAATAACTTACATAATGGTATAAATGCGAGAAGCCTCGTCATGAACGACGGCTATGACTTTTCATACATACTCGACAGGGACAATGCACAGACTGATGACGAACAACATTTAATAATCAGGTCTGGCGTTCAAGTTCAATTGGTATACAACACTCTCCCCCCTTCGGTTGAAGAGACTCCCGTTTCATGGAGTTTGCCCATAGCGGTCAGGCGGTCGTCTTGGTCTCTGTGATCTCCTAACCGGGTGATTGTCGCAGGTCGCATTTGGAGGCTCCCCTTGATCTTCAGTAGCAGGTACTGGAAGATAGTCCTCCTCTCTAACAAGCATTGGGTTGTTTCTGTGCGGTCGACTTTGATTTCGGACAAAAGTGTCTTCTCTAACCTTGTCGGGATACCTCTTAATCTTCGTGAGATGAACAACAATCATGTCATTATCTACAATAACCTTCGCCATCTTCCGGCCCATCAATTTAACAATTTCGCCAATTTTGTACTTGGATCCATGGCTGAATTGTTTTTTGTGACGTTCCAAAAGTACCTTTTCCCCCGGCATAAACGGAACGGGACTAATAGGCTGATTCTTGGAACCATTAGACGTGTCAAAAGCGGAAATGTCTGTTCTTGGCCGGAACTTGAGCAAACGTTCTGCTGGACTATACCCGTGCACTGGAGTATTCCTTAATCTGCCTAAAAGCTCAAGAACGAACTTGTCCATCTCTCTCAACGTGATGCATGAATGATTTGAAAAGTTCTTTTCTAGTACGTTCTTCACCACCCCAACATTCCTTTCAGCTAGACCATTTGATTGGGGGGTGTACGGAGCTGAGTGAAGAAGCTTGATATTCCTCTTCGAACAATAAGAGTTGAACTCTGAAGATGCAAATGGTTGGCCATTGTCTGTAACATAGGTTTTCGGATATCCAAAGCATGAAGAAAATTCATCTAAATAACCAATCATGGTGTCAAATTGCATATTCTGCACTCTCCATATAGATGTCCAATGAGAATAAGCGTCAACCAGCAACAGGAAATTCATGTCTGAGAAATGGAATAAATCAAGATGAACACGCTCAAAAGGCTGCGATGCAATAGGCCACGTTTCGAATGCGGTACCCGGTACGTTGGGCCTGTTATTGTATCGCAAACATGTGTCACACAAAGACGTAACCCTCTCAATACCTTCGTTCATCGTGTTCCAGAAGAACTATGAACGAGCTATTTCCTTCATTTTGCATGTTCCCTGGTGGAATTTGTGCAACAGAGATAGGACACTTTGGATACAAGATTCAGGTACGACCAGTCTTTCGCCCACGAAAATACATCCCTTCTGTATGGACATCATATCGCCTGTCGAATATTTTTCTGAGAGGATGACCTTTTGTTCTCCCGATGAATTGTGGCCATCTCCCTTGAACATATTCGAAGACTTTAGAAAGCTCAGGATCACGTTGTGATTCCAGCGCAATGCGCGTCAACAACGAAGATTCAATAAGATTAAGGACAACCGGCTCAGCTGTCAACTGACATGCGAAATCATCATAATAATCATGAACTGGATCATCTGCAACACTAATTCTAGACAATGCATCAGCCAACTCAACATGAGGCGTGTAAACAGTTTTGAAGTCATATTCTTCCAATACTAACTTCCATCTGTTGATTCTGCTGATGGCTAAAGCAGGCAGGTTACTTGTAGGATCCAACAGGTGAGATAAAGGTTTCGAGTCGGTGAACGCGACAAAATGTCGTCCAATGAGATACTTGTGAAAGTATTTGACTCCACGGACTAATGCAAGTGATTCCCTTTCCAATTGAGTGAAGTTCCTTTCCGCAGCGGACAAAGTACCGGCCATACACATGATAGGCTTTAGGACTCCGTTTATTTTGTGCATTATGGCTGCTCCCGTAGCTGTAGGAGATGCATCCGACATCAGGTATAAGTCCTTACAAGGATCATATACTGTGCGTACTAAGTCCTTAGATAGCAGATCCTTAACATCCAGGAATTCCTTCTGATGAACATCTGTCCATGACCAGCGCACTACATTCTTCAACAAATCATATAAACTGGCAACACAGTCAGCTAGGTTTGGCAGGTACGAAGCGTAATACGTGACCATACCGAGAAATGACTTCAATTCGCCAACATTAGTGGGTGGCTTACACTGAATTATTTTATCAATGTTTTCTTTCAGAGGACGAATTCCCTCCTGTGAAAGAGAATGGCCCAGATACTTCACATTTTGCACAAAGAACACAGACTTTTGTTCATTTATGCGGACGCCATAATCGGAGAAAAGATTCAGTACCTCTCGTGCGTTATCATTGCACTCCTCAAGAGTAACTCCTCCTACTAAAATGTCGTCTTGGAAAATGGAAACCTTGTCTACACCCATCAATATCTGCTCCATCGTGGCTTGGAAAATGGCACTGGCAGAGTTTACTCCGAAGGGAAGCTTCAACTGTCTGAATAACCCGAATTCTGTGTTGAAGACAAGGACCTTCTGAGCCCGCAGAGATAGGCGTAACTGAAGGTAAGCCCTTCGAAGGTCAAATGAAACGAACCAACTACAACCAACCATCTTGTTGAAGAGGTCCTCTATTTTAGGTAACGGATGTCCCATCTTCCTAAGTTGCGGATTTACAGTGTTCTTGTAGGACACACACAGCCTTAATTCACCGTTTTTCTTACGAACAACAACAAGAGGAGAAGCCCACGATGATGATTTGATAGGTTCAATTACTCCGTCACTAACCAACTTCTGTAATTCATCCTTGACTGGTTCCTTAAGCGAGTACGGGACGTCGTAATATCTCTTGAACACTGGTGCAGCATCGTCTTTCAATGGCAAGTCTATCTCGAAGCGCTTGATCGACTTGGACATGTCACCATCAAAAGGTATAGGAAAATCTTTCCTTAGATTCGCAACCAGTTCCTTTATTGCTGATGATTCAACAGCAGTTGCAACCATCTGAGGAACATGTGAAACAAAAATGTTTCGCCATTCAGGCATGAAAATATCAATCCAAGACAAACCCATAATCGCACGATTCAATTTTGTCTTTACAACAATCATATCTAAGTTATGTTTCATTCCTTGAAATACAACTTCAACGTTAACTTTTCCTAAAACACCAAGATTATTACCATTTGCTGCTTTCAAGATGATAGGAAAATTGTGTATAGTGCAACCTCGCAATGAAGACTCAAATTGTCTACTGTCAATTAAAGTATAAACTGAACCTGTATCCACTAGGAATGTAATCTTAGAATTGTTGACTTGTAAGTCGATAAACAACGATCCCTGTGTATGCCAAACAGATTCACTTTCTTTAGTAACGAAAGTAGTAAAAATTTCTGGACACTGAGCGTTACATTGGATACCAGTGGCGCTGTAATCAACAAATTCGTTCTTAGATTTTTCTTCTTGAATATCTGCAAATTTGTAATCTATGGGAATGCACGGCACATTAAAATCTGAAAAATGTGATTGCTTGAAATTGCTGTGATTGTTTGGTACAATCGTAGGTTTTGAATAAGCTGGAACATTGATAGATCTTTCATTTATACGTGCGTTAAGCACAATGTTTGTGTTAGAAACCAATTTGTTTTTGCTAGAATTGTTATAATCTCTCTTCTTGCAGGCTGTCAAGAAATGATTTTTCTTTTTACAATATCTGCAAGTAGCCCCGAAAGCTGGGCATTTCCCATTAGGATGAAAAGAATTACAATTACCACACGGTTTACCAGAATCATTGTTTGATTTGTTACCAATATTCCTTGTATCAGCTCTATTTTGTCTGATGTTCATTCCAAGATTGCCCTTGTACCTCTTTTGTATTCGCGAAGTGAATTCAGTCGGAGTTTCAGAATATTCCACAGCATTCTTTGAGTGACTTTGGTTAACAATTCCCTCATTTAATTCTAGCTCGTTGAGATACATGGCCGTAATCTATTGCCTTTTTCAAAGTCAAATCAGGATCTGATAACAGTCTATTTCTAACACGCACACTTCTCATACCAAGAATAAATACGTCGCGACACATTGAATCGATGAGATCACCAAAATCACATTTTGAGGATGCTCTTTAATTTGCACAATGAAATCAGGAATGCTTTGATTATCTTTCTGTTTAATAAGAAAAAACTTATGCCTTTCAAGTACGAGATTCTTCTTGTGCTCATAATGGCGGATTAATGTTTGTTGAATTTGAGCAAGACTGAGCTCTGATATTGATTTAGGTTGTATGAGATTGTATAAATCAGCATACGTTCTGTGCCCTATTGCTGCTAATAGAACACGCTTAGCCTTATCATCGGGAATGTCTGAAGCTTTGCAGAAATGCTCGAATCTATCGAAGTATTGTTTAATACTTTCCTGCTCCCTGCAGAATTCAGAAAATTGAGACAACTTTTGCATTGTGTACAGAGATTCTTACCTCCAACAGACAGCTTGAAGAACAATCACAAGAAATATGTAAAATTACGAGAAGTAAGTATCAAATGAAGTTTCCAAGATCCTCGTCGCCATTGTTGAGTTTTGGGTTCTCTCTGTTCTTCGGTAATTCAGGAAATGGAGTAAAGAATACGACTGAAGTTTCAACACAAACAAAAGTGTATAATTCACCAACACCATAACAGAATTATTACAATAACTTACATAATGGTATAAATGCGAGAAGCCTCGTCATGAACGACGACTATGACTTTTCATACATACTCGACAGGGATAATGCACAGACTGATGACGAACAACATTTAATAATCAGGTCTGGCGTTCAAGTTCAATTGGTATACGACAATAGTGACTGGTCTATATGCAACACAAATAACAATCGTGCCTTTTGGGTTGCATAACTGTCAGGAAACCTAAGGTTAGGTTAGGGAATGTGGAGTGGACGATTGTCATTTGGGTTGCATATAGACCAGTCACCTTTTTCAAACTCGGTCCACCTTCACGACCGCTTCCGTATTAGCGGAAATAATGCTCAACTATGAATACTTTTTCCTCAGTCGAGAGACCCATTTCCAACAACTGCACAACACAACTTCATTTTCACTACTGCGAACACTTGCAGCTGGAGCTATGTCCCGTCGACAAACGCAACCACGTGTTCGAGATGCGCGAGTTTCAGTACTGTATATTTTGGCGCATACCGTAACTTTAGTAACACTGCTAATAAAACTAAAAATGAAACGCTTGGGATAAAAGTACCTTGGAGACCGCACTACTTACATTGAGTAATAGAGTCTTCCTCTGTAGCTATTTCTACCTGTCTACTCGAAAACATTCTAAACTACCTCTTTTGATACGTCACCAAACTTCCCACTAGAATGTTTATCACATACTCTTGAATTATTGTCGTTTGCAGCATGGTGGTCTTGTAGCCACACCTTCATATATTTCAGAGGCTTAATCTGATCCGCTGATGGGCGTTCTCACATTATATTCCCAACGTGAAATCAGAAGCATTTACCCGGAGTAATGGTCAAATTACATAAATAGAAAAAACAAAACGAAGGGAGAAGGGGGCGGATTTATATGTAATGAAGTGTGAAGTGATACATATTTATGCATCAAGCTGAAATCAGTTATATTTTGTATTATCTTTGCACAGCATGTCATTTAGACTTGAAAATTTAAGTTTGTATTTTCCATATTTGAACATACGGTAGGTTTTGGCTCATTTTTTAGTTATTTTTACATATGTCCATACTTCAGAACATTTGTCAACATATACTCCATATTTGAGCAATAACTATATGTCCCCGTGTGACCGAAAAAGCTGGGTGAAGTTCTTGCAAATAACAGACAAGGTTCGAAGCAACGTTAAAGAAACGAAAGTCTACTACCTTCTTTATTCCCTACAATTGCGTTAATTACAAGCTTTGTGTCATCCAAATAACATATTTTCTTCAATTAAACACCTCCCAACTGCTTGCTTTTGCTATTGTAAAACACTTGAAATTCCTGTCAATTTACAATTGTTGCCAATAATAGAGAATGAAGATTGTTTCAATCGTTATTTTCGCAACGTTACCTCCAGCACACATTGTGAATTTGAAACACATTCCCATTACTTCTTGCGATATTGAACACAGTCAATATAAATAAATCTTAAGAGACATAGAAGACTGTTCACGTTCGAACACTTACAAGAAAAAAATTTGTGTTTTGCAATTAATGTCAATGTACGTTTACTGTATTTTTTGTAGCTTGTGTAATGTCTCATACTAAAAAGGTAAATTTTTACAATTTTAACTCCATGTTTTCGTGAAAATAACTAAATACAAGGCTCATTCAATATATAACCGGAAATATGTTGCAAACAAATATTTATTACAAGCACCAAAAGAACTGCAGTGCTCTGTTTTAACATAGTCCCCCCATAGTTCAACGCACCTACGCCAGCGCTTGATAAGGGAACTGATTCCACAGGAAAAAATATTTTGGATGCTTGCGTAACCACCCATGCACCTCTGACTGGACTTCGTCGTCATTCTAGAACCTCGATCCACTTAGTGCATCTTTCAGTGGACCAAGGTATGGGAATCGGGAGGTGCGAGATCAGGCAAATATGGAGGGTGGGGAAGAACTCAAACTTCAGGTCGTCGATGGTGACATTGGCAGTGTGTGATCTCGCATTGTCATGGAGCAAGAGCACACCAGTGGACAACAGACCGCGTCGTCTCTGCAGAATGGCTGGTTTCAGTTTTTCGCGCAAAGGTTAATATGGTGAGCTGATCCTACACTTGTTTCCATCTGGGAAGCAATTTCACTGACAGTAATACACCGGTTCTCCCGTATCAAGTCCTCCACTTGAGCAATGTTGCTTTCCGTGACTGCAGTGACACAGCGACCTGGACGCGGAGAATCTTCAAAACTGGCTATGCCCTGTTTGAACTTCTCAGCCCACTCGCACACTTGTGATCGACTCATACAGTTGTCACCGTACTGAACTGTCATGCGGCGATGAATTTCTATCGGTTTCACGCCTTCACTCAACAGAAATCGCAGGACACTTTGCTGCTCCAGCTTGGAGCACTCCTGTAAGGGTGCCGCCATCTTGTGTAACTGTTTCCCAGCGTCCCGTGTACGAGGCAGGCTTGCCAACCCCAACGATGTGCCTTCACAAATTAACAAACATATAACAATCACGGTCGTATTTTAGATTTTTTATACTACTTTTCTGGTTATTTATTTTTATTATTATTATTTAGCACATTTTCTATATATATACATCCGTTTTTGCTAATGAGTAAGATTAACCAGAGGATATACGGCATATATCGCCAAATACCCTTCAGATACAGAAACACTCACTGTTGTCAACATCCTGTCTGGCAAAACCTTAACGGAAACAAAAACATGGTTCGTTCATCGCCTACTGTTCATCCTAGGGGGATTCCACTCCATGTATACCGTTAGCATCCCAGATCACTTTAATTACAAGCGGGTCACTGCAGGGGGTGCCCCAGGGACACCGCAGCTATCACGGCAAGATACAAGCTCCTACTCGCGGTGCCGAAAGAAAGCAAATTACCCACAACATCCTTCTCTGGCGGTGACGCCAATTCAATTTCCTACCCAATCTGTCCTATCTTCCTGACGGATATTTCCACCCACGTTCCTAAATGAAAATCGATCTGCCTTTGTTGTATTAACTGGGATTCTCTCATTGTGAAGATGAGAAATTCGGTTTTGTGTTCGCGGCTTGTCGATGCACAGAAGCAGCTAGAATTTTACGTTGAAGAGGCTGCACAATTATCGTTACCTGATGGTTTAGTTTCACTGTACAGAGTTAAAGTATCAACATATCTGCAAGCGTCAAGTTCAACCCTTGTAGAGTATTTTTAAAGGAGATTAACTAGGTATTGATTCAACAGAGGTTCCTTTGTAAAACTTTCAAACCACCAGTATACCTTCTGTTCAGTGAGAAATGTGTTGATCGAATTCTAGAAAGGCTCCGTGGCAGAGTGGTTAGCACATCGCGCTACGACACCAGAGTTCCTAAGTTCGAATCCCGCCCTGGACATTGGTGTTCTTCGTGAGTGTTCCTTCATCAATTTCATCATATCATTACTCATCCTCATCTTTGCGATTAGCAAAAAGTGGCAGAAAAGCGAAGTAAAATAAGCTAAATCAATCAAAGGGGAAAGGAATAAAACTTAAGATAGCCAAACAGTGGCAGCGATTGGATTCCAAAACTAGGAAGCAAGGTGCCAAAACTTGGGGGATGGGGGGGGGCAAGGACAGTTTCCTTTTCTTTGGTAGGTAGTGCGGGAGCAAAAGTTGCAAAAAGTGGAGGGGCAACTGATCCCCTTTCCTTCCTCTAATCGCCGCCACTAATATGATCTTCAAGATACCCAAGAACTTCTTGAGCATATACGATTTGAACATGTAGAGCCGTAAATTCAGCTCCATCAATTTTGCATTTGCCAGCTCATCATAGGAACAGCACTTGTATGGAAACCCCTGGAAACTAGAAAATATGAAAAATGCGTTCTTCTTCAATTCCACGTCACAAACCGCATTCACTTCCCCATCTGCGTGGAGGCTGAGCAGGTGTGTGAGCTTCTTCCTCCAACTTCCTGTTGGCAAGTTGAGGGCAGAATCGATAAGCTGGAGATGAGAGAGAGGCAGGTTTTTTTTCTCATTAGATGCCACATGGTCCGTCCAAGCAGACGCCAGGGGGAAAACTGGAATCGCTTGGACACAGGAGAGGAGAGAGAACTAGTGTTTTTCTAACTTCCCACAGGTCCTGTTACCTCCAATGTGTTCTAACGGGAATTTCAGATAAGCGCTGCTTTTTCAGCTAATGGGGAGCTTTCCTTCAGTATAAAAACAGGGACGAGCAGGCAGGAGCTGTACGTGGATAAATTAGAGTGGGCACACAAAAGTAAATGCATCAGATGAAACAAGAAATGCATAAAGGCTATAGCTCAGACTCAATGTTTAAGTGCATCATTGAGAAAGATACAGGAAGGTGTATAAAAAAATCAACAATTGATGCATTAAAAGTACAGCTCGACATAGAAAGAAATACTCACCTCCATCATATGAACTTTGGTGTTACCTTTACAAATTATATTCATAAATGCATCACGCTTTAAGTTTGATTCTTGGAAAACTCCTGTAAATATACTTTACTGCGTCAAACGATTTTATGCATTCAGATTTCTGTGTGTAGACATTTTATGTGTTTCAAATTCTCTTTTTTATACCTCTCTCTCTTTTTCTCTCCCTCTCTCTCTCTCCCACTCTCGCTCTCTCTCTTCCTCTCTCTGTCTCCCACTCTCTCTCTCTCTCTCTCTCTCTCTCTCTCTGTCTCTTCCACACTCTATCTCTCCCACTCCCTCTTTCTTTCTCTCCCACTCCCTCTCTCTCTCTGTCTCACTCTCTCTCCGTTTCCCACTCTCGCTCTCGCTCTCTCACACTTTATCTCTCCCACTCTTTCCCTCTTTCTCTCCCTCTCCCCCTCTCTCTCTTTCTCACTCTCTCTCTCTCTGTCTCCCACTCTCGCTCTGTCTCTCCCACACCTTATCTCTCCCACTCTCTCCCTCTTTCTCTCCCACTCTCTCTCTTTCTCTCCCACTCTCTCTCTCTTTCTCTCCCATTCTCTCTCTCTATCTCTCTCCCTCTCTCTCTCTGTCTCACACTCTCTCTCTGTCTCACACTCTCTCTCTGTCTCACACACCCTCTCTCTCTGTCTCCCTCTCTCTTTCCCACTCCCTCTCCCTCGGTCTCCCACTTCCTCTCTCTCTCTCTCTCTCTCTCTCTCTCTCTCTCTCTCTCTCTCTCACTCATTTTTTCCCTACCTCTCATTTTCTATGTTTTCTTTCTGGTATTCTTTCTCACTCCCATTATTTCACTCTTCAAGTTCTTCAAATATTTTTCTTAATTAATTTTCTAGTCCGCATTCTCTCTATTTCCTTCACTTTCTCTAATTTTCCTCTCTCTTACGTTCTCTTTCCTTCACTCAGTTCCCCAATATCATTTAACCACTCAATATGTGCAAATTTATACTTGCTCTCACTTGTTGAATTGGTATAACCAGTAGCGGCAAAAAAAAATATCTCGTAGAGTTGGTCTTTGCAGTCCATGTGATACAAACTGACCGTATTTTCTGGAAAGGTCAGGGGTGACAAAAAGTGCCCAACATATCAAAAACGCCCCACCAATCAGGCAGCCAAATTTATTTTTTCCCAAAACCACTATTCGAAGAAAACCCATGAGGGGGATGCATTAGGCGTTTAGTTCCGACTAAATGGTTCAATGAGAACAAAGTTTGAGAATCGTTGCAATAGATAGATAGATTTTAGATAACTTTTAGAATTCTGTATAACGTATGCATTTGTGTGTGTTCCTTGTTTTAATTCATAAATTCATTCATTTCTCTCGTCGTGATCAGATAACTCAGGTAGGTAGAGAAGCGAATTAAAATGTCCATAAATAAATACAAATGCAAAGAGAGACAGCTGTCTGCGTTATTATGTGGAAATAGCCGAGATGAAATGACAAACAAAAATAAAGTCACCAAAAATTACTACCATCCGTTGTCGATCCGTGAGCTTTTACATTAGCAATTCGTGAACAAGGCGGATCCACTCTCAACAAATATGGTGGCGAATATAGTAACTGGTTAACAAGTTCCGCAGAAAATAGCTATAACGAAAACGTAGGTTCGTAGAGTTTTTAGCCGAATTGATGCTAAAAAGAGAACTACACTGGTGATGCTTCAGTCGTGTTGCGGATAATGACAGTTGCTGCAAACGAGTGGCCATTATCGATGAGAGTCACCTGCAAAAACTGCGGAAAATACGGACCGGCGAAAGAAAGTTGCGTATGGAATCCCATATTCTCTTAAGAGCTTGCATTTGTACTGCAACCACTCTTCAAATGACTGCCGTAACAACATCGTTGGTGCTGTGCATACGATAGAGTTCTCTAATGCAGGGAGTGCATTACGAGTAGAAGAGCGCATTGCAGTGGAAAGTCATTAAAACAAAGTAAACAGGCATTAAAAATTAGAAAAAGTGTAGTTGGGAAATAAAAGTGGCACGATATGCACTAAAATTTCAAGGTTATTAGTAATTAAAAAATAAGCAGTTGACGTTAGGAAGGGAAAACGCACAGGATAAATGAGAAAACTGACAAAAAAATAGGTAATAAGTACAAAGGAAATATAAGAAATGGGAATCGCAATTGAAAATAAACGCCTCAAAAGAGACTGTAGGAAATACACAGTGTAATGGACATTGATTTAAAAAAATGAAAATTTCAATGGAAAATATGCTTTAAAAGAATAAACAAAGTTTATTTAAGCGATAATGTGCACTGAAGGAAAGAGGAAGTGGGGAGAAACAGACGCAAAGAGAAAATAAGTGATTGGAAAGGTGGAGAGATGGAATAGTGTGTTTAAATTAGTTGTGTTATGTTATCCCATGCCACTTTTGGCTACTATGAGGATGAGTGATGATTACATGAAATTGATGGGAGGTTCACAAAGAAAAGAATGTCCACGACAGGACACAAACCTGGTAAAAATAGGTGCTGTGGTCGAGAATTGACCACTTAACTCGTTCGACCACCGCAAGTGTGTGGGAGGAAACAGAGACAGGGATTGAGAGACAAAAGAAAAGTGGAGGGGAGTTAGGGAATAGTGGTAGACTGAAATAAATTGCAACAGGAAGAGGACGGGAGAAAAGGAGACATAGAGGAAGGACATAGATAGATAGAGAGAGAGAGAGAGAGAGAGAGAGAGGAAGAGAGAGAGAAGTCGTTGGGGAGACAAAGAAGGAGAGAAAGGGGAAGAGAGAGAGAGAAGTCGTTGGGGAGACAAAGAAGGAGAGAAAGGGGAAGAGAGAGAGAGAGAGAGGGAGAGAGAGAGAGAAGTCGTTGGGGAGTCATAGAAGGAGAGAAAGGGGAAGAGAGAGAGAGAGAGAGACAGAGAAGTCGTTGTGGAGACAAAGAAGGAGAGAAATGGGAAGAGAGAGAGAGAGAGAGAGAAGTCGTTGGGGAGACAAAGAAGGAGAGAAAGGGGGGAGAGAGAGAGAGAGAGAGAGAGAGAGAAGTCGTTGGGGAGTCAAAGAAGGAGAGAAAGGGGAAGAGAGAGAGAGAGAGAAGTCGTTGGGGAGTCAAAGAAGGAGAGAAAGGGGAAGAGAGAGAGAGAGAGGGAGAGAGAGAGAAGTCGTTGGGGAGTCAAAGAAGGAGAGAAAGGGGAAGAGAGAGAGAGAGAGAGAGAGAGAGAGAAGTCGTTGGGGAGACAAAGAAGGAGAGAGACAGAGAGAGAGAGAGAAGTCGTTGGGGAGACAAAGAAGGAGAGAAAGGGGAAGAGAGAGAGAGAGAGAGAGAGAGAGAGAAGTCGTTGGGGAGTCAAAGAAGGAGAGAAAGGGGAAGAGATTGAGAGAGAGAGAGAGAGAGAAGTCGTTGGGGAGTCAAAGAAGGAGAGAAAGGGGAAGAGAGAGAGAGAGAGAGAAGTCGTTGGGGAGTCAAAGAAGGAGAGAGAGAGAGAGAGAGAGAGAGAGAGAGAAGTCGTTGGGGAGACAAAGAAGGAGAGTAAGGGGAAGAGAGAGAGAGAGAGAGAAGTCGTTGGGGAGTCATAGAAGGA
Organism: Lepisma saccharinum; assembly: GCF_977018435.1. NCBI lineage: Eukaryota > Metazoa > Arthropoda > Insecta > Zygentoma > Lepismatidae > Lepisma > Lepisma saccharinum. The sequence goes on along the minus strand of NC_139250.1, from coordinate 22,826,747 downwards.
GAGAAAGGGAAGAGAGAGAGAGAGAGAGAGAGAGAGAAGTCGTTGGGGAGACAAAGAAGGAGAGAAAGGGGAAGAGAGAGAGAGAGAGAGAGAGAGAGAGAGAGAGAGAGAAGTCGTTGGGGAGACAAAGAAGGAGAGAAAGGGAGAGAGAGAGAGAGAGAGAGAAGTCGTTGGGGAGACAAAGAAGGAGAGAAAGGGGAAGAGAGAGAGAGAGAGAGAGGGGTGAGGGGGAGAGAGCGTGTCTACATTGGCATTTTCTCATATCATCTGTCCATCAGTTTAAAGTTTTCTGCACTCAGAACGGCTGGAACTGAATTACCCTTATTCAATAATTTCATTCTTTCTATTTTCATACAGTGCAAAAGAAAGAGAAGTTACGCAAAAGATGTACACAAAACACACAAAAATATATTTTCCTTCAACTCATCCATAATATTTTTAAAAGTTCCCCGTTATCAAAAATATATTATACCACAATGTATATTACAATAATTATAATGCATTAAACAATTTCTTCCCGAAGAAAAACTGCCAACATGCTTTTTTGAAATGTACAAATATTTTTCCTCTTAAATTGCACACTGAGATTTCTTGCCTTAAGCAGGAAATAAACATAATAATTTAGTGCTTTTCTCCATGACTTTTCTGACAAGATCAGTACAGACGAAAATGGCACATTTAGTCTTAGCCAATTAGAGTTTCTAACATGAAAGAGCAGGTCGTCTGCTTTGATAGCCTCTGTTTACGTCGCTGGTTTACGACCTGGCAACCCTTTAGTCAGAATGGGTATAGGCTTCCTTCAACAGCTCATCTCTTCTCGTCTCCATTAACGTTTGGCGAGTATGTAAGTTAAGTTTATGGATTAATGCATACGAACTTATTTTACGTGCAGTGGAAGTTTTAGGTCCTATAGGTCTACTTAATCGCTATGATGCACTTATGCTTTATGGATGCATTGAGACGAGTTTATTTCCATAATGCGCAAGCGCCATAAGACTACATAAATACATACTGTATTTCTTGTTAAACTCGCTGCAAAGAAACCATTGTCTCGTCTTCATTTACCAGTTTGTCATGCAACAAAACAACTAAGCGCACGGGCATGAAAATAGGCGGCTGGGCAGAATTGCGCTGTTGCCACATGTGGGAAAAGCAAAGCGAGAGCGGGACGCAAGTTGCTGGTTCCCGCGCACTGTGTGGCAACGTCAACCGGGCCTTACAATATTTATGCAATCTTTACACAATCTTTGTTACAAAAATTAAAATGCAAAACATGTATGCTAAGAAATACATAAAAACTTTAATTTTCATAAATTTTTTTCCGGAGTTATTGAAAAAATTTAAAACATAAATAAGTCTGTAAACAAACTGTCAAGCACAATTTTAGAGCTTATATTGTAAATTCTCAGAGTTTCTAGTGAGATGGATGTGCCTGCATAGCTTGATACAGTTTCTTGATGTCTGGTTGGGCACTTGAAACTTTCAAGCGGAGATTCGTCTCCAAATTTAATTTATTTCGGTATTGTTACCAGTCGTATTTGTGACGTTTTTAAACTTTAACAGATGTTTGTGGGTTTTTTAGTTGAGAAATGAAATGGGTAGAGATTTTGAACGAGTATTTTATTTCAAAACTTATGAAATGAAGAGTGTCAGTGACAAAAACAGTCTTATTTTCCTATTGAGCGTTAAAGCTATTAAGTCTGCTTTACATTAATGCAGAAAAAATGTTGTATTATGGGTATTCTTGACATTTCTCTTCCAATCTGATCATGTACTCCTTTCAAGTAGTTCATGTACCCCTGGTGGTACGAGTACGACAGTTTCAGAACAACTGGCCTACTGGATTAAAACTTATGTATTTTACCGGTAAGCGAATATTAAATTTTGTATGTGGCCGCGGTGGCTCAGTCGGTAACGCGTCTGACTACCATGCTAAAGGTCCCGGGTTCGATCCCCGGCCGGTTCAAATCCGGAACTTTTCTAACGATGGAAGCGGCTCCGGCGCCCACCCAGCGTCGTATAACATGGGTACCTGGGGGAAACCCTGGGGGGTAAAGGCGGTCAGGGGCGTCATGCTGATCACATCACCCACACTCACGACCGGATCAAGAAAGTGTGGGGCGTTACCCCCACACCCCCTATACGCCTTCATGGCGTGGTGCTAAGCACAGGGGAACACTTTACCTTTTTACCTTTTATGTCATAAAATAATAAAATTGTTGTGTGCAGTCAAAATAGACGTCACTCTGTGTAGATGTTTATGTTTTTAAAAGCTTCTTCAGTAAATAATCATAGTCTACTAAATATTGTATTCAACTACGTCAGCACACAACCTCATGAATGCAAAGTTAAGTACTTGTGTAAGTACAGGTTTTCTGGACTGCTTAAAATAATGGTAGGATTCATTCTCCTGAAATACATCATCAGACAAGCCCAGGTACCTGGCGACCTGTTAGGTAGTAAAAAGACAAGAGTTTATTTCTTCCTGCCATCCTCGTGGATTAAGTACGCGTTACATGATCGTTACTGCATCAAACGATATGCCTTGGCAAGGACTATATGAAGCTGTTCAAATATTGTTTTCGTCAGAATTGGTCGATAGGGCGTTCTGAAATAAACGATTCAACTGTTCATGTTTTCTTCAAAATATGTTAAAAACTATATCCTTATAGAAAATAGCCAAGAATTTGTAAGAAATTTTAAATTATTTTGTGAATATTGCTTTTTCCTGTTGGCAGTACGTTAAACAAATTTCATTTGGAATATTGTGATCTATGTGGTCTCCTCTAAAATGGAATTGCAGATGTTATATATATATATATATATATATAAATGCAATGCGTGCGTGTGTGTGTGTGTGTTTGTATGTTATAACTTCGTGTGAGAACCAGACACACGTAACTCCAATTTATAAAATTTACAGGAGAGAAAAAATAATGTATTCTTAGGAATGTGTGTGACCCTAAAAAGACATCAGTAAATGGGAGATACGTGACTCGGCCTTACTACTGAGGATTAGATGTGGAGATGTGTTAATTAACTCCAAATAGAGAGCTCTTCACAGAAATGTATTTGAACAAAACCAAAAGTCCCAGTTTTGGAGTTAGGTTCCTCTTGTCTTCATTCGACGGTATATTTACATATACATCCACATTGCAACAGACAAAATTTTAATATACAGGGTGTCATTTTAATGGCGCCCACGGACCACAGATTCGTATAGATGACATCAAAACAAACAACTTTTCTCAGTAACATTTTTCTCGTTGGTGCGTCGTTTCGGCGCTACAGCCGTTCAAAAAATACCGTTTTGCCGCCTGGATGCTGGCAACCCAACACAACATTTGATCGTATCTGTGACGTAATTTCCTGCAGCGAAACTGCGCACGGCATGGTTGCAAAGAACACAAATTTTGTGAAAAATGATAAACTACCAACCACATGATTAGGTGTAAAACGAAGCGAGAAACGCGTCCAGTAGACCGAACATCATAGCCTACCAGCCAGAAGATCAGCAGTCATCTCAGGGGAAGGGAAAAGGGAACCAACGATATGAGAAATGGTAAAAAACGTATTCAAAATGAAGTGTTAATATCGGATATTGTCCCAGCCTATATGTCAAATATCAACAACAATAAATTTTATTGGACTTACAGCTTACATGTGGCTGTTTACGCCCAGCTGCATGTGAAATATTTGCAAATCTCGTTGCAAGGTTGATATATACAGGTTGGTGTCCAGATGCCTTGTGGTACTTTTGGGCTGATAAGGGAAGTATCCGAGGTTCACGTTGTTTCATTACGGCTAAAACACGTACAACCACAGTAACAATGTATCAGTAAGGGAAATACTGCCCTGTTTACAGTTGCAAACTATTACGTGTGTATCCGGTGCATAGATAAATACAGTCGTCGGAGAGCTTGTATTACTACTACTTATATCCCTGTATTTTCAACCATTTTTGCCACTTGTCTCATAATGCCCTGAATATATCTTATATTATGTGTTGCTTACCTTTGGAATTTTGAGTTCTTTCATTTCTATTTTGTTCAGTGTGTCACAGACAACTAGTATCAGATGGACGAAGTAGATAGACTAAATTGTAGATGCCAACTTTGTAACTAGATTTGCAAATATTTGATATGTAAGCTGAGACAAAATTCGATATGACCCCTTCCACTTCAATTCTATTTTCATTCTACCATTTTTCGTATCGTTTGTTTACTCCCTGTTAGGTTACAGAACGTGTTTTCTCGTTTTGTTTTACGGTACATAATGTGGCTGATTGTAACTATGTCATTTTTCATAGAATGTGTGTTCCTGGCAAGCCTGGAACGCATTGCTTCACGACGGGATATGACGTCACAAATGCAATCAAATGTTGTATGTGGTTGCCAGCATTCAGGCGGCAAAACGGGCTTATTTGAACGACTCTAGCGCCGAAATGATGCACCAACGAGAAAAATGTTACTGAGAAAAGTTGTTTATTTTGATATCCTCTATACGTTTCCGTGGTCCGTGGGCGCCATTAAAATGACACCCTGTGTATATATAAGTGTGTTGGGGTTAACTTTATACCACACCAAATCGAAAACATTCGTGGTAAATTTGATATCCAATGGAAGCACATAGTGGTTCGGATCCTACTTTAAACTGTAGGTCCAGTCCCGATTAGCCTTACTGTGCATAAAGTGGACTTAAAACACCAAATCAAAATTCCTGTAAATTTTTCCAATGAAATAATGTCTTTCCTCTTTTTCACCCTCAAAATATATATATATATATTGTTGCGAGAGGTACGGGGATTCGCTGTCACCATGTTGCGTTACCAGCAGTGGTCGCGGGTCACCGGGAATGTAGCTCAAAATGGAACGGCGGTGTGCATGTTGGATAGTGCTGCTGGTTCTGCCTGCGAAGGGGAAGGTGAGGAAAACTAGGTAAGCACACTCTCTGTACTTACCTGGCCCAACTGCCACTGACTGACTGGCCCGTCGTTGGCTCCATGGTTCGATGGAGAGTGTAAGTCTGGACGGGCACCCCACGTGTCTGCTCTTACCAACTGGAGCAAAACTGTGTTGCTTTCCTGAGAACTGCGTCTTTTATTGTTTATTCAAGTGACACTTTTGTGTCGCGCTTGCAGTTTTTTCTCTGTCATTGCACACCTCTATTAGGAAGATGAACCCGGTAGTGGCAGAGGAATTTCCTTGTTTAGCCAGCGGCATGCACGATGATGTTTGCTTGAATGTGTCAACGTACTTTACAGAGAAATTAATATATATCTTGATTTATCAGATTCACCCATTTTCATCATCAAAATATACATATATATTTGACGAAAGATGAGTAGAGAATGACGCCATCTTGCCATATTACATTTCTTATCTTTGGTGATTGTAAGAAAGAGACCCAAGCAGTAGCGAAGCGTAGTCTTACGAAGGAGGCAAGCAATGTTTCAGTACAACAAAACATGTAGTACAACGACATGCCGAGGGGAAAGATTCAAGGTTTATAGCCTCATTTACCCAGTCGCTGGATTTGTCAAAATATCGTAATAAAGTGACTGTACTAAAAATAAACCGTATGATCCGCAAACGTCACATTTACTTTTTAAAAAAAATCCAGGTAACGTTATTCATATGATATTAAACGTTTTGCATATGCGAACTTTCCGCATACGACTAAAGGGAGACGGAATTTCTTACTTACTTATTAGTACCTTTATTTGTTCATTATTATTTAATATGGTCAAACGGTGACCAAACCGATTTAGATAAAAAAAATGGGAATCATTTGTTTATTTTACGCTGCATGATGTAATTTAGTATTTTTGGGCACCCTAAAAACCGCATTGGAGTAACTTAAACACTAAATAAAAAGTTAAACACAAACAATAAAAAAATCATTTCAAAGCAAAGAAACACATGCATAGACGATGTACTCACCACAATAAATTTCAAACTCTTGGTGTTGGTCGACCCCCTTCCACGATTTTCATTTTAACACTTATCTCTCTCGAGCTAAACAAAGCAATTTTCAATTGCTCAATAATACACCCGCACTTCACATCAACCGTTCCTAAATACGCGTTCATTCCGATAAATTCACAGCACAAAACACGAAGCAACAAACACTCACACTATCCCACGCGCTTTCCACAACTGCAAATGCAAGCATCCACACAAGATCACTTTGAAAATCTCTGAAACAACAGAAAGTGATACCAACCTATTTCCTTAATTTTATCCGTCACAAAGGAAAGATATATCAGTTTGGAGATAAAAATTACGCGGAGGAATCAGAATCATTTCAGCAGAACGAGTATGTACATTAATATTTAAGTAATAAAGTGTCATTCAATGGCGTGCCCGGGGCGAAGGGGGGGGTGGATGGTAAACATAACCCCCTTTTGGCCCAGTATATCTAAGAAAAAACGTCAAAGGAAGGAAAAGATGACAAAATGGGGACCGTAAAAAGACCCTGGGAACACCACTTGCGTCATAATAATAGAACTTAAACATATTCTGGCCTCCCCGATGGCGCAGTGGTAGTGTCGTCGCCTTGTAATCAAGGGGTTCCGGGTTCGATACCCGGTGGAGGCACAAGTGTTTCAGATCCCATTTTAAACTGTAGGTCCAGTCCCGATTAGCCTTACTGTGCATAAAGTGGACTTAAAACAACAAATCAATCAATCAATCATTAAAACATATTCTTGTGCTCATAATATGCAGAATGTATACGATTTACTTCTATGCCATGTACAAATATCAGTAGATAGTTCTTTCTCAGATAGCTTTATTTTCACCCCAAGTTTTATTCAAAAGCAGTCAATTTATTGATTGTAAAATTTGTGAAAGAGCTCACTTGAATTACTGCGTAAATAATTTGGCAGTTGCAAACACTGGTAGCGGTCAACACTTCTGGCGTAATTTGAGCTGGACCGACCAGGAAGCAGGGTGCAGGACCAAGGTCCGTCCAATCTTCCCTCCCTCCCTGAGAAAACTCTTCACGGGGGTGCAGAAATTCCACTGCCCCAACTCCCAATGTCAACTTTTTTTACGCGTTTTACATTTCGCGAAATCTAAAATAATTTGTAATATAATATGATATATATGGAATTTAGAACAGTGATAATAACTTCTTTTAGTTATTTTATGACTAACAATTATTATTATATTTGCGATCTTGTTTACGTGTTTATGAAGACAAATATTCGTTACTAGTTTTTGCTGGCAACGTACCCATAGATGAATCCTTCTGCTTTCGGTTGAACTCGGCTATTTTCGGGAATCACGCAAGCTCGGAAAGCACAGCTTTTTGTAGAAGCTTTGTGGACGGGTTCCACCAGAATTTCACGCTTCGCCATGTAACTCCTTCGGAGGCCTTATTTTCCCGCAGAACGGCTGCAAGCATTGAGGCTGGTGCTTGCTACAGAGCTGCTGGGGGAGTTTGCGGCCGCATTTTTTCGCGAAATCGAGTGCGATGGAAACTAAGTACAGTTATAACATTAAGTACATTAAATGATATTCGAATTATGCAAGCAGTGCTTGCATTGCTTGTACTATATCTTCGCCTCTGGACCCAAGCTATCCTTCATTATCGGAAAAAGCAACAGGTATATTGACGTAATCCTTTCAAAGGCCTTACTGTGGAATTCCGCAAATACTGCCCTCCGGCACGAACATCAGCATCAACGCCATCTTCGCTTCAGAGGACGTAAGTTCCCAAAGACCCTGACAAGCATAAGAATACCATCTGAGCATCTCGTTTCACTGAACTTGGTTGTGGCAAGCTGACTCTGGACGTTAAGCCTTTCAGCTTCTTCGATCCAACCACCATAGCAACCATCTCGGAAACTTCTTCCGATAGCAAAAGGAACGCTGATACGATGTCAGATATTCTCTCCCCCTTTCCCTCTCGCTGTGTTGCTCTCCGTCTGTCTCTATCTAACCTTTTCTCTCTCTTTCTCTCTGTCTGTTTGCATGTTTCTCCACTATCTGCATTTCTCCATGTCTGACTGTCTCTCCCTCACTGTGTTCCTCTCTGCCTATCTCGATCTCTCTTTCTCTCTCCATCTGTCTATCTGTCTCATCACTCTCTTCATCCTTCTATGTGAAGGATTACGTGAATATTTAGATCCTTATTGAAATGTAAAGGGAATATAAATGAAAGAAGTATGATACTATGATGCTACAGTCACATATCCACGAGTACAATAAAAACAATAATTATTCATTTTTTACAAGAATGGTTGAATCGTACATATGTAGTAATAGAAATTTGCCAAGTAAATTACAGGAAGGACTTATTGGGGAAAATACTATTCAGTTCAACCACACATATATTAGGCGCATCCTGAAAGTAAGTTTCCCACTCGTCCACAGGTGGTAGGTCATGCGATTTGAAACTGGTTTTGCGCATGCGTGAGAGCCACGTGCCCTGGCTAGTGAATGTTCTAGAAGACGCCTCTCGAAAGTCCTCAGTAGCATCGCGGCTCTTATTCCATCTCCCGCCGCGTGCGAGGTTTGTTCGATGATCAAGTCCTTGAACGCACAAAACACACAGCCGATCGTAATTTATCGTCAGCTGTGCCAGGTGTATGGGCCAGACGTCATGCGCAAGCAGATGGTGCGTCGTTGGTGCAGGACATTTACTGAAGGCCGGCAAAATGTGCATGACGACGAGCGCAGTGGACGACCATCGGCCGTTATGGACGAGCGCAGTGGAGCAGGTGCAGCAGCGCACATTGGAGGATCGTCGCTTCACGGTCACGGAACTCAGCAGCCATTTCCCGCAGATTTCTTGGTCGTTGTTGCACAACATTGTTACCAAACGCCTCTTGTTCCGGAAATTGTGTGCCCGGTGGGTGCCGAAACAACTGACGCCCGAACACAAAGGAAAACGCATGCGTATGGCGGTGACATTTCTGCAGCATTACCATGATGATGACGATTTTCTCAACTGGATCATCACAGGGTATGAAACGTGGGTTGCATACAGCACACCAGAAAGCAAGCAGCAGTCCATGCATTGGCGTCGAAGTGGATCTCCATGCAGGACGAAGTTCAAACAGACTGTGTCGGCGCGAAAAGTGATGTGCACGTTGTTCTGGGACAGACTAGGCATTCTGCTCATCGAGTTTCTGTCCAGAGGTAAGACTGTGAACGCTAACAGTTACTGTGAAACACTGGGGACATTGCGACGAGCCATTCAGAATAAGCGACGCGGTAAGCTCAGTGCCGGGGTTATCTTTGCTGCACGACAATGCGAAGCCGCATATGGCTAGGCGCACCGCAGCCCCTCTGGACAGGTATTCGATCATCCATCGTACAGCTCGGATCTCGCTCTCAGTGATTACCACCTGTTCTTGCACCTGAAAAAGTTCGTGTCCGGTCAACATTTTCACAGCGACGAAGAGGTTCAGACGCTGTCACACAGTGGTTCGGAGCCCAGGCGGCGGACTTCTGCGACGTAGGTATACAGAGGTTGGTCCCACGCTATGACAGTGCCTGAATTCCAGCGGGAATTATGTTGACAAGTAACTGGACAAGTGCTGTATCTGTGGCAATAAATCATTGAATGAAATAAGATTTCCTTTTTGTGCACGACCCCAGGGAAACTTACTTTCTGGATGCGCCTAATATTTGTACGACAAATGCAATGCTAAAAGAATAATATGTTTTCTATACCTAACGCAAGAATACAAATAATGGTCAGATTTTTGTCATCTTTGATTATGTTTAAGTCCATCAGTAGTGTATATTGAGGGGTTCAAAATAGTACTTAGTAGGTATGGTCTTTTTTTATCAATCGAATATCATTTTTTGACATACTTTGACAATTTTTTGTCCATGTTTTAGCGTTTAGCGATGTTTTAGTGCAAATTTTCACTATACTCATTTTTCCCCCACTCGTACTTGGTAGGTATATCATGATGTTACGTGATACAACTTAACCTATCCTTTTTTTACGATTATTTAATTTTTTTACGATCCTAAGTGATATAACTTAACCTATCATTTTTTTTATTTAGGTACTGTTTGAACGTTATTATTTGAGGATCATATTTTGTAGGTATTTTTTTTTATCAATCGAATATCACTTTTTGACATATTTTGACAATTTTTTGTCGATGTTATAGCGTTTAGCGATGTTTTAGTACAAATTTTCACCGCATTTATTTTTTTTTCTATTTGTAGTTGGTAGGTATATCACGATGTTACGTGATATAACTTAACCTATCTTTTTTTTTACGATTTTTTAATTTTCTTACGATCCTAAGTGATATAACTTAACCTATCATTTTTTTTATTTACGCACCGAACTAACCTACAAGGGGGACTCCGTTTGTTTTAATATTTCAGTATTATAAGGTTTTCACAAATTTTATATAACCTAAAATGTGTTGGATGTTGATTTTTAGTATGTGGCAATTTTTTATGAATTTAAAACTGTTCCGTCACCCTTTCGTTCTTCACGTCGTAGGCGAAGGACTTCTCTGCAATCAGGATGACACTGCATAGGGTATCCTCGGGCAAGGCATCGTGGAACTCGCAAACACCCACTCTACAAAAATTCTACTATATGATCTTTCACTGGCTAAGCTAACCTACAAATAGGAATTGGCAGCACTGACTTATAAACCCACTGGGTCTTCTTGACATGTTTTTTCATGATGTGTTGCCAACTGGGCAACTGGGGAAAATAATTGTACAACAATTTGTACCTAATTGTACAATACTTGTACCTAATTGTACAACATATACACAGACATAAAAAATAGAGCCTTCCCGTAACTTACTTCATGTACAACTGTGAAAAGAAAGCATATGTGTTCTGTATGCACACATTCATTCTTATTTTTCGAAGTTGAATGGAAGCACGTGTTTTTTACGCTCTCGTAATACTGACCTTGCCCCAGTGATTTTAAATTGCTTCCATCCGGTCTTTTTTCCTCTGCTATTTCCGCATGCACGCAACATTCGCTTTCAATAGTTTAATGAAACACAGAAGGAGTATTAGTTTAGCAAGTTCCGAGTTTACAATTTATTAAATTAAACAATAATTTATTAAATTAAACAATAATTTATGTAAGAATATACTTGTACTTACCGAACACAAAATAATAAAAGCACATGTGAATATTTGCGTGCGTTCATGTTATATGACGACTGAGTAAAAAATAATGTTGACTCCCCGAAAGATAAAAGTTCCCGGTTCGACATCAGATGCATGCAAATTTTATGTTTTGCTCTCCAAAATCTTGATTTTTATGTTTGCGCTATTTGTCATACAGCAGAGGAGAAGAGGGGGGAGGGGGTACTATTAGCGCCATCTATTAGCAAACAATAGAAATAAAAAAGTAGTGTCAAACTTTTTCAACACCCAAAAATTTTAAACGTCCTCGTTTAGTAATACGATCAGCAGAAGACGTTTGAAAGAGTACTCTTAGTCGAGAAAGCTAATTGCTAGGGCCCATATATTGCTAAAATGTTCTTTAATTTACATATTTCTCATACCGCCATATGTTGTTCTAGTTGACTTCTTCCAAAAAAATGCTAATTAGCGAGAGTTAATTAAGCAAGGCAAGTAAAAGAAGCAAATAGGACAATATGTGGCGGCGTGGAAATATGTAAAAATTCGACTCGATTCGAATTAAAATTGGAGGATATTTTGCATTTTTTCCCTATAATGTACAAAATATTTACCGTACATAATCTTTTCTATTTACAACAGTATAAAATAAGAGAAATGTGTGACAATATCCATATTAATTAGGAAGGTGTGTTGTATGCTAGGTTAGCTAATTGCGTCTTCTACAGCTTCACTGTATAGAGGAAAAATGGAAAAAGAGAGCTCTACAAAAACTAACGCTCTTGACAATATTGTACGCCCCGTAAAAATTATATATAAATAAGGCATAAACGTATTGTCTACTTTCATGTCAGATTTTCCCGACCTGTGAGCTGTAGTGTTTAGGTGACAAGCGACGCGCTCTAATATGATACCGTTGACAATATTGAACGCCCCGTGAAAATTATATATAAATAAGGCATAAACGTATTGTCTACTTTCATGTCAGATTTTCCCGACCTGTGAGCTGTAGTGTTTAGGTGACAAGCGACTCGCTCAAATATGATACCGTTGACAATATTGTACGCCCCGAGAAAATTCTATATAAATAAGGCATAAACGTATTATCTGCTTTCATGTCAGATTTTCCCGACCTGTGAGCTGTAGTGTTTAGGTGACAAGCGACGCGGTCAAATATGATACCGTTGACAATATTGAACGCCCCGTGAAAATTATATATAAATAAGGCATAAACGTATTATCTGCTTTCATGTCAGATTTTCCCGACCTGTGAGCTGCAGTGTTTAGGTGACAAGCGACTCGCTCAAATATGATACCGTTGACAATATTGTACGCCCCGTGAAAATTATATATAAATAAGGCATAAACGTATTGTCTACTTTCATGTCAGATTTTCCCTACCTGTGAGCTGTAGTGTTTAGGTGACAAGCGACTCGCTCAAATATGATACCGTTGACAATATTGAACGCCCCGTGAAAATTATATATAAATAAGGCATAAACGTATTATCTGCTTTCATGTCAGATTTTCCCGACCTGTGAGCTGTAGTGTTTAGGTGACAAGCGACGCGCTCTAATATGATACCGTTGACAATATTGTACGCCCCGAGAAAATTCTATATAAATAAGGCATAAGCGTATTATCTGCTTTCATGTCAGATTTTCCCGACCTGTGAGCTGCAGTGTTTAGGCGACAAGCGACGTGCTCAAATATGATACCGTTGACAATATTGTACGTCCCTTGAAAATTATATATAAATAAGGCATAAACGTATTGTCTACTTTCATGTCAGATTTTCCCGACCTGTGAGCTGTAGTGTTTAGGTGACAAGCGACGCGGTCAAATATGATACCGTTGACAATATTGAACGCCCCGTGAAAATTATATATAAATAAGGCATAAACGTATTATCTGCTTTCATGTCAGATTTTCCCGACCTGTGAGCTGTAGTGTTTAGGTGACAAGCGACTCGCTCAAATATGATACCGTTGACAATATTGTACGCCCCGTGAAAATTATATATAAATAAGGCATAAACGTATTGTCTACTTTCATGTCAGATTTTCCCGACCTGTGAGCTGTAGTGTTTAGGTGACAAGCGACTCGCTCAAATATGATACCGTTGACAATATTGAACGCCCCGTGAAAATTATATATAAATAAGGCATAAACGTATTATCTGCTTTCATGTCAGATTTTCCCGACCTGTGAGCTGTAGTGTTTAGGTGACAAGCGACGCGGTCAAATATGATACCGTTGACAATATTGTACGCCCCGTGAAAATTATATATAAATAAGGCATAAACGTATTGTCTACTTTCATGTCAGATTTTCCCGACCTGTGAGCTGTAGTGTTTAGGTGACAAGTAACGCGGTCAAATATGATACCGTTGACAATATTGAACGCCCCGTGAAAATTATATATAAATAAGGCATAAACGTATTATCTGCTTTCATGTTAGATTTTCCCGACCTGTGAGCTGCAGTGTTTAGGTGACAAGCGACTCGCTCAAATATAATACTGTTGACAATATTGAACGCCCCGAGAAAATTCTATATAAAATAACATACCTGAAAATTATATTCACAGTAGATTTATTTTTTGAGTTTTGTAATTACCCCAAGAAATTCTATATAAAATAACATACCTGAAAATTGTATTTACAGTAGATTGAATTCTTGAGTTTTTGTATTCGCACACAAGAAATAACATACCTGAAATTCTATTTACAGTAGATTGAATTTTTGAGTTTTGTAATCACTCCAAGAAATTCTATATAAAATAACATACCTGAAAATTGTGTCGCTATATACTAGACTTTTTGATTTCTGTGATTTTGGAGAAAGCAATGGCATCCACCACCAGTTTCAATCGTAAAAATGATAAAACTGAATGTGTTACTTGTGGGAAGCTAATCTCAAGGAACAATTTATCGGTACACAGGGCAAGATGTAGCGAAACAGGTTCGAGAATTAATCGTTCCTTGCCTTCTAAGCCTTGTGCTCGATGCGGAAAGATGATTAGCATTACAAATTTAAGTAAACATCTCAAAATTTGCAAACCATCGACCGGACAAGCAACATCGAAAAGGAAAATCGATAATTCAGAAACGGAAGCTTCCACTTCCAAGCAAATTAAATTATCTAATGAATGCAAACCAATTAGATCTGCATTTAACGACCAACTACAGGATTTTTCAATTAAGTCAGAACCAGGTCGTGACATTCTTAGTTTCTTGGATGAAACGAAAACATCTGTAGTAAATATTTTAAAAGATAAACTTGAAAACAACTCTATAAAAGTATACGTTGTTCTGTTTTCTGAATACAAGAAAGTTGATGGCACAACGAGTATTTTTTATCATCGTACAAAAAACCAGACTCTTTATTTGGCGGACGTCGAAAATTTGGACAACTTCTATTATAAAGTTTCCAACGAGCTGGTTAAGAAACATGACGATTTCGAGGCTAAAGGGTCGGGATGGTCTCTATGTGGAAGTCCTCACACGTTAACTGTTTACGTGAACCAATTCTCGCCTCTTCGCGCTTCCAGCTACGTTCCTCTTCCACCGAACATTCAACACAAGAGGGCTGTGCTAAATATACAGAACAGCGATAACAAGTGTTTTCTCTGGTGTGTGTTGGCTGCACTGCATCCTGTTCATTGCAAAAATAATCCACAGTGGGTTGGACATTACAAACAATACGAGACCGACTTTCAAAGTGTAATGTCTGACATTGAATACCCGGTGACATTGTCGGATATAACAAAGTTCGAAAATCGTGCAGGAAAACGCATCGCTATTAATGTATATTCCTTCACGTCAGATAAATATCTCGTGCATCCCGTCAGGATAAGCGATGTCGACGATGACGATGCTCGTGTGATTAATCTTCTTCTAATTTCAAACGAGGATGTTCATCACTACACGCTAATTCGTTCACTATCACGTTTGGTCAGAAGTCAAACTACCAAGTATAAAAATTGCATCGAAGTTTGCCCGAGATGCCTAACCACGTTCGACGATCGAAAACAACTCGATTATCGAAATTACACCGGACGTCAAATTGCTATCGAGAAACTTGCCGAACATAAAATTTATTGCGGCGACAACAGACCGGCTAGAATGTTGATGCCCGAAACGAACGAAGTGGAAGAATTCAAAATGCACAAGGCATTGTTGGAACATCCCGCAATCATCGTCGCAGATTTCGAGGCGTTCCTCAAACCACTCTCCTACTGCGAACCGGATCCCGAAATTTCCTCCACAACGCCGTACCAGCTTCATCAACCTAATAGTTTCGGCTATGTTGTTGTGCGACGTGATAAAATAAATGAAGCATATATATATCGCGGGCCAAATGTAATCGAACACTTCCTGGAAAAAATGGTGGAGGAGGTTGAGGTAATTGGTAGCGTACTGCTTACATCAAAACCGATGGCACCTTTAACTGAAAATGAACTTCAAAATTACAATTCCACTGAGGTGTGTCCGGTATGTGATCAAAGTTTCACTGATGAGAACAAAAAAATATTCCACCACGATCATTTCAGCGGAAACTACATAGGTGGAATTTGCAACACGTGCAATCTTAAAATCCAGAAACCTAAATTCATCCCCATATTCTTTCACAACGGAAGCGGATATGATTTTCACCACCTGGTGAGACATCTTGGCTACGATCCGAAACGTATAGGTGTCTTGGCCGAGAATGAAGAACGTTACATTAGTCTCAGCAAGCAAGTGTCGATTCCGGGAACGAAAAATACAATCGAGATGCGCTTCCTGGATTCGTATAGATTTCTCTCTGCAAGTCTGGATGCTTTAGCGAACAAACTCACCGACGATCAATTTAAAATAACTAGAGCTAGTTTTCCCAACGTAGACATAGAACTCGTTAGACGTAAAGGGGTTTATCCTTACGAATATGTTAGTGATGGTTCTAAATTTAACGACGACGCTCTTCCACTTCCAAGAGAATTTTACAGCAGACTCAGAGAGAAAGGAATCGCGGAAGAAGAATACCAACACGCGCAACTCATGTGGGAGAAATTAGAATGTAGGACACTCGGAGACTACCACGACGCATACTTAAAACTGGACGTGACGATACTCGCGGATGTTTTTCAAGCGTTCAGGAAAACGGCAACGAATATTTATAAATTAGATCCAGCGTATTTCTACAGTCTACCGGGATTAGCGTGGTCGGCAATGTTATTCCAGACAAAGGTCAAGCTGGAACTGATATCGGACGTTGACATGTTGCTATTCATCGAAAGAGGGATACGAGGTGGAATGGTGCAATGCGTACAGAGACATGCAAAAGCTAATAACGTACACATGAAAGAAGATTACGATTCAAATCGAGCATCGAATTACATCTTCTACGCTGACGTTAATAATCTCTACGGACATGCCATGGTTCAGAAACTTCCTTACGGGGGATTCGAATGGTTAGATCCCGCTTCGATAGACATTATTCATTTCGACGATAGCGAGTGTGGTGTCTTCGCAGAGGTAGATCTCCAATTCTCCGACCACCAGCACGACACGTTTTCGGATTTGCCTCCGACTCCCGAAATCAAATGTCCACCCGACTCGGTTCAAGACAAGCTTTTGTTAACATTGGACCCTAAACAGAGATACGTCGTCCACTACAAGAATCTCCGGTTTTTGATTGGGAAGGGTGTTCAGATAGTGAATGTTAGACGAATACTAAAGTTTAAACATTCCACGTGGTTAAGATCTTACATAGAAACTAACACACAACATAGAACAGCTGCCACTTCCGATTTAGACAAGGACTTCTTTAAATTAATGAACAATGCGGTGTACGGAAAGACCATGGAGAATGTTAGAAAGCACGTAGACGTGAAATTAATTTCCGATAAGAATAAATGTCGGAAGTGGATAGCCGATCCTAGATTCAAGTCGAGAAAAATTTACAACGAGAATTTAGCACTTTTCAATCTACATATAAAATTGATGAAATTCAGAAAACCAATTTACGTTGGCGCAACGGTTCTCGACTTGTCGAAACTTTACATGTTCGAATTTCATTATGACGTGATGAAACCCTTCTACAATGATAAAATATCACTTTTGTACACGGACACCGACAGCTTCATTTACAGCATACAAACACCTAACCTCTATGAAGACATAAAAAATCCTTCCATGCTTGAGTATTTCGATACTTCTGCGTATCCTCAACCCAACAGATTTGGGATTCCTTCCCTCAACAAAAAAGTCCTAGGTAAGCTGAAAGATGAATGTAACGGTGATATTATTGTCGAGTTCGCGGGTTTGCGTTCGAAGATGTATGCCATAAAAACAGAGAGTAGTGTCACGAAGAAAGCAAAAGGTGTGGGCAAAAATACGGTGGAGAACAAACTCACCTTCCACGATTACATCGATTGCCTCAAGACCAGGTCGTCGGTTCTAAGAGAAGAACAAAGAATCCAGAGCGTTGACCATGTGATTACAACAAACGAAGTTAGGAAAATTGCCCTGGATCCCAACGACGACAAGAGGTGCGTCCTCGAGTGTGGTATTCACACATTGCCTTGGGGACATCGTCGTTTAGAAATAAATAAGAATTGCGCACAGTGCAAATAATTAGCACTTACCACCACACACAACAATTTTCACTAACTCAAAAAAAAACCTTTTGTTACTCAGTAAAAAAACACTTTGACTGTCATTACAAGAAACTATGACCGTATTCTTAAATAACCAGCATGCCTATGAATTTGTTCGGTTTCAAAAAACAGATCATTATGGAAACCATACCAGATCATGAAGTCTTACCTTCCGTGTTACCTAAACTCAACGGTCTGTTGATCATTCACCTCAACAGCATTTGGACGAAACTGAATGACGATGTGGGCAAGATGTTTTATGTTTTTAATAACAATTTAGATTTCTACGAAATTCCGATCGACGGGAAACTTCAAATCACCGTGAATCCGGAAAACGCAGGCGAAATCAAAATTTCTACCGGCAAGAACATTTTTCGAATCAAGCACGACAAGATGCTTTCTAACATTACGTACGATGTGTCTGCAGGAGATTATCTTTACATAGAACTCCTCGGAGATTACGACAAACTTATTCCTCTCTTCGTAGAATTACGAATCGTCTATCCTATTATAAATAACCGTTAACCAAAAATGCCTAACGACATTTTCGGCAACACCAAGCGTGTGGACCATGCAGAAGAGATTCTCATGTTGGACATTCGAGTTAAGAAGTTGAGGACCGATTTGATCGCTTTGCAGGAAACCTTAAACAAAAGTTTAGAGTCGGAAATCGCTACGCTCCAAACGCAATGTCTCGACCCCATTCTGAAAATCGATTCCGAACTGAAAACGCTGATAAAAAATTATGTCGACGTACCTTCTTACGACAACGTTCAAAATATACAGTTGAGCGTGGATTCGCTTCAAAATGATTTGGCCAAATTACAGCAATTTCAATCGAAAAATGAAGATTTGGAAAAATTGAAACTCGAAATCGAAGAACGAACTTCCGCAATCGAAAAGAATTTCTCTGAACTTCAAACCGTCGTGAGCGATATAGATGCAGAACGCTTGCATGTCGTTGTTTCCAAATTACAAGAAGAATTCACCAGCACGTTGGAAGAAATTAAATCCAAGTTGCAGACTTTGGAAGATACAATGACGAACCTACCATCGTCGGACGAACTGCAGGTCATCGGTAAAAGCGTCGCGAACATAAAAATTCAATTGGAGGCCTATCGAGATTTCGAACACATTCAAACCACCATCGCTACGCTTCAGGCGTCCTTGGAATTGATCAACGAAGAAATTAAAAATATTCACGCTGAAGCGAGAGCGTTGACGAGCATTCAAGACACGTTGAGCACGGTTCAGCAGAAGATCGAATATTTAGAAAATTTGAACGTCGAAACGAATCTCGCTCATTTTCATCACGTACTCGACAACATACAGGGTGACTTGGAATCGTTACGGACGAGCGTGCCTTCGAGCGAAGATTTGGAAAAATTGAAAACGGCGGTGACGGCACTATCCGATTCGAGCGACATCAAAAGTTCATTGAGCGATCTCGAGAGTAAAGTGGCCAATCTCCCCACCTCCAAAGAATTGCACGCTTTGAAAAGAAACATATCTCGAATGCTGAAACGACTAGAAACGGAAACGGCGAACGTGGAACAGATTCGAGACGAAATTAGTTCGCTGGTGTCGATGCTGCCCACTTCGCAGAGCGTCGCCGACCTTCACACGCAGTTTACAGAGATGCGAAGCATCGTGAACGATCTTACCGAGAAGAGCTCGAAATTGAATCAAGTCGAGAACCTTCAGAACATTGTCGTCAACATCAGAGATCAAGTCGGAGTGCTGGAATCCACGCAGGAATCGACGCTGGCTTCTTTCGGTGCCAAGTTGCAAGAACTCAACGAAAAGTACAAGCAGTTGAACGTGGAAGTGAAAATCAAACCGTCGTTTTCTGCCGTAACGGATACCATAGTCGAGCATTTGCTGCCCATCGAAAATAAACTCGGACAAGTTCACAGTAATCTGCTCGGCGTCGACACTAAATTCGCTAAACTGCATTCTCTGCAAGCCATCGAAATCAACAGCGTACCCAATCAACAAAGAATCTCCACGTTCGTCGAAGGTAACAAACTGTACATGTTGCATCCTTATCATCCGTACTACAAGTTTCTCCTCGATGGCACGATTCAGATAAACGAATTTTCGTACTGGTCTCACGGTAGAAAAGCTAGCGTTCCCACCATGACTTTGATATCGAATCGTGGTGTCCAGAAAGCAGGAAACATTCCTCTGGCACGTTGGAACGAAACGCGCAACATATATGAAATACACGAAGACGAAGATCTCACCGTTTTCGACGTGAGTGCCGGCGATAAGCTGATCATTCAAAACACGAGCGAAGTGCCACCCTCTTTGAATCCCATCACGCTTGTGCTTCTCTTGAAACGTAATCTCTAAAAAAATGTCTAGGCAAGCCATCGTCGAAGAATTGCATAAACCTGCACGCCGTAACTACGAACGTTTGGCTGTGGTAACCAAGGGCATCGACGACCTCTGGCAAAGCGACCTCGTGGAGATGAGTAGCGGCAATTTGAAAAACGTACATAAATTGAACAAGGGCAACAAGTACCTCCTCACCGTCATAGACACATTTTCGAAATTCGCATGGGCTCTACCTTTGAAGGCGAAAACGGGAACGTGCGTCACGGAAGCATTCAAATTAATTTTTCGCGAAAGCGGCGGCAGACAACCACGGTTTCTGCAAACGGACAACGGTAAAGAATTTTACAACGCCGTATTCCAAAAATTTATTCAAAAACATGGCATTCGACATTATTCGACCTTCAGTCACATCAAAGCCAGCATCGTGGAAAGATTCAATCGAACCTTGAAAACACACATGTGGAAACGATTCACGCTTCGGGGAAATTACAAATGGGTCGACATCCTGCCGGAACTCGTCGACACCTATAATAATACGGTACACAGAACGATAGGCATGAAGCCAGCTGACGTTACCAAGTCTGACGAGCAGCGTTTAATTTCTACCGTTTACTGCCCAAAGTACACGCCCACGACAAAAAAAGCTAAATACAAAATTGGAGACCAGGTGAGGATCAGCAAATTCAAACGCACCTTCGAGAAGGGATTCACAAAAAATTGGAGCACGGAACTCTTTACGGTGGTTCGAGTTCTACCTGGAAACCGACACACGTATATAATAAAAGATAGTAGCGGCGAGATTTTGAAAGGAAGATTTTACGAAGAGGAACTCTCTAAAACAAAATACCCCGACACGTACCTCATCGAGAAAGTATTGCGTAGGAAAGGTGACAAACTTTTGGTCAAATGGCTGGGACTTCCGGAAAAGAGTTGGATCGACGCGGACGAAGTGATCTTGTGAGTACGTGGAACGTGGTGAAGCGTCTACCGGATCCGGAAAGTCAAACGAAGAAAAAGAACGGCGAGTTGCTTCCCGACAGCATCCGCTGTCTGATCGTAGGTCCTTCGGGGTGTGGGAAAACGACACTGCTCGTGGACAATTTTCTCCTCGCACCGAATTGGTTAGATTGGAAGAACAGGCACCTGTACGTGTTCTCGAAAAGTTTGGAGCAATCCAAATACCAGCAACTGATGAAACTGT